>NC_067465.1:9708846-10026538 GCF_025434085.1 Hippocampus zosterae
GCTGAACAAAATACTGAAATGAATAAATATGTGCATCTCCCCAAACAATTCGCTGTCAACTTGATGGACGTGCCCTTTAACTCAATAAGAGGAAGCAGAGCAACAAAAGGACTGCTTGATCATCTGAAAATGGAACTGAATGGTGAGGAAATGCTAACTTCCTTAGCACTAGCTTCTCTCATCTTGCCTAGACTTAATCGCAGCTCATTTGTCACGAGCATATCAGCGTTAGTGCTAGTATGGGATGCCGTTTGAGATCATCTTTGTGTGATGCCCTTTAGGACCCCGAGGCCACTGAGACCCATCACGGACGTCTGATGAGCTCTCTGGCCAACTGAGTGCCGAGTCGTTAGCGTGCGCTAAGATTGCTCGTTTGTTGCGCCATAAAAGTGTCGCCGGTGTACTAAAAGCAGATCGATGGCCAATATCGCACACTGACGGAAATGAGCATGATTGCTTAAGTCTTCGAAACATACTTTGTAGTGAGAACTAAATCAAGAAACCCATATTTCAAAGACGGGTTACGGTTCACGGTAGGGTTTGAAAGTAAGGTTATAAATGGTAAATGGGCTGTCGCTTACATAACACTTTTCTACCTCTGGTACTCAAAGCGCTTTTTCTCACTTACCTCCTGATGGTGCTGCATCAGGCGCAATGGAGGCTTCAGTACCTTGCTCAAGGACACTTCAACTTTTGCAATGGCTGGGGATCGAACCCCCAACTTGTGGGTTGGGAGACAACCTCTGCCATGGAGCCATGACCCCAATTTTAAGACAGTTTATTGATCAAGAGTGAGGTCTCAAGATAGGTTAGAAGGTCAAAGTAGGGTTTTAACCCTTTCATGCACTAATAATGACAACATGATCGGCTGTCCGCTGTGGTGACCGCTGTCCCTGAAAGCATTAAAACAGGTAAGGGGTTCAGAATGTGATTTTAAGACAGTTTAGAGGTTCAAAGTAAGGTTTAAAGACGGGGTTAGTGATTCAGAATCAGGTTTCAAGACAACATCAGGGTTTCAAACAAGGGCTAGTGTTGGAAGCAAGGATTAGGGAATCAAAGTTGGGTTTCTAGACACACTTGTGGTTTTTCAAGGCTCAAGACAGTGTCAGTATTAAAGTTGGGTTTCAAGGTTTAGGTTGTCAAAGTGACGTTAGAAGCCCGGGTTCGTCATTCACAATAGGGTTTCAAGACAAGGTCAGGGTTTCAAATGAGTATTAAGGTTTCAAGACTGCATTACACATTCAAAGAAGAGTTTCAAAACAGGGCAATGGTTTAAATTAAGGATGAGGAGTTGAAGAAGGTTGGCGCCATATGCTTTTGATCCACAAACAACACATGCTTTTCATTGGGGGCACGCTGGAGACGCCCGCCCACCTGCCATGAGAAAACATGAAACTCCCAAATATGAAGACGGCACCGTCCTTCAAACAAAAATGAGCGTTCTAATTACACCGCGGTGAGGGATTAAAATCCAGGTTTTGCAGTCGATGTTGAGTTTCAAGGGAGGGTGAGGTTTCCAGACTACCGGTAGGTTAGGCCTTCATGGTTAGGGTTAAGGTCAAAGGTTGATATTTAGGTTTCGAACTAGGATTTTAAGGTTTCAAGAGAGGATTAAGTTTCAAAGTAGGGTTTCAATGGTGGATTATAGTTTGCAGGGAGATGATTTCTAATGAATTAGAGCTTCAAAGTGTTTCACGACACAAGGGTTGAAGTAAGACAAAGAAAGGTAGGGTTTGAAAGTGTGGTTTTTAATTTCGAGCCAAAGGTAAGATTTGACCGACAGATTTGAGGTTTCTAAATAAGGTTAGAAGAGGGGGTTCGTGTTCAAGGTTTGCCTTTCAAACTATAATCTGGCTTTCAAGGCAAATTTTCATTTTATCACGAGTGTTTTCAAGACCAAGGTTTGTCTTCAGATTGTCCAATTGTCTTAACACTTTGGGCAAACGTTCTCCTCATGTATCCCCGTTAGGGCTGCAATGACTCCACTCCAACATATAGGTCACATATACATGTTATGATTCATATTTATACACACACACACTACACACACTTACTGTATATATGTGTACAGTGGGGACGTATGGACAAGACCCCAGGGTGAAATGTCCAACTGGGGATCTCATTCTCATGTGATGCCCCGTTTACCGGAGGGCTTCTCACCAGCACTCAACCAGTAAACTGGCACTTGTCCAGCCAACGGCCCTCATTTGCATAACCACATTTCCAACACTGTTCATGCAAACAAACATAGGTTGCATACAATCATCACAGTCTTCTGCACTGACGTATATTCGCATTACAACACAAGTTATAATGAATACTTGCTTCCTTTGGAAAGTCAGGAAGGGGGAGGGCGCGGGAGAGGGGGGTTTGGTTTTTCGATGAAAATAGGGCGCACAAGAAAGTTTCATGAACTCATGTCCAGAATTGAACAGGAACTCTCCCGTTTTGCTCTCAGGAAGCAATTTGGGGGGTGAATTCCACAAATTTAGAGCTTGCACTGTTTTCACCAATCATGAAATCGGAGGACTTGACTATCATGACAGGACGCACAAAAAAAGTCCCAAGAAGCTATGACCAGAATTGAACAGGAACTCGCCCGTTTTGCTTGGAAGCTTGAATCGCAAAGGTCAAAAGTTAAACAAAAAAATTAGGCCCGGACACCAGTTTCATTGATGGACAAGAAATTGGGTTAACATAGCCTTCAAAATAGGATGCATGAAAAAGTCCCAAGGTCCTTTTAAGTAGCCATTTTGCTCTCAGTCCCATCCTCTAAAAAGTTACCAAAAAATGTTTGAAAAAATCAGCCTACAGCATCAGCTTCATTTCTTGAGCACGTCAGTCAAACACATGAATATGTCTCAAGGACATATGCCTGGATATGAACAAGAAGTTTTGGTTTGAAGCAACCAAATAACGGTAGCTTTACTTGAGAAGATAAGAAAACCTTTATTTGTCTCACAATGGAGAAACTCCCAATTTACAGCAGCAAAATTATGAAAGGGAGAAAGTAGAAGACAGCAAGTAACAATCATACCCAAAATAACACTGGATAGCATTTTCTGTGAAGCAATGTGATAAATCATGCAACGCTGTTAGCCGGGCTAACAGGTAATAAATGCTAGCATGCGTTGTTATGTATGTTATGCTGTTTTCCAGTGATTGAAGACGTTGTCGTGACGATCGACAAAGCGTAAGGCCATCATTGCAATTAGTGTGCCGCTTTTCGGCAGTGCAGCGACGAGACAAACGACAACCACAGAAGAAGAAAATCCATGCGGTCATTAAGCCAGTGGGTGGGAGATTGGGTTGTGGGGGTGGGGGTGGGGGTGGACCGAGGGATTGGACCAGACGGCGTGGTCATTTGTCCATATGTAGATGCCGTACATTGACAAAAGTCAACGTTCGGGTTGTTTAAAATGCGATCAAAGCAAATGCTTTTCCGACTGAAGTTTGTAAGTACATTTTCAGGTTGATAAGGAAAAATGTAATTTGATGACGTATTTAATTGCAATTGCATCTTATGCCAAACAGACATTTTCATAAAATTCCATTTTCCTCACATTATTTTATTATTTCCTTCATTGAAATTGCCAGTTTTTGTCTTCAACTTATGAGAAGTTGTGGATTCAGTGGCATTTTGTGGTATGTGTGACATGTGGGGCCGCATGCGACCACCACTGACATGAGACTGAATGAGCGTACCTAATGAAGTGTCCATTGACCATATTTTAGGCGTTTTTTTTTTTTTTTTCTAAAAGACGTTTACAGCGTGGGTCGAAATGAAAGGCGAGCTGGCTAAGCTATGTTGTGCCCTCAGAGGTGATGGCACAACGTATATTCCACTCCCCGTACGAGTCCCCAAACGTGTTTGCGCGAAAGTGGGCGCCAGTGAGCAAACGGCTCCGACGCCGCCTCATATATTACATACATAAAAAGTCATTAGCCTCAGCGGAAATCGATAGCCGACGCGGCGGAGATGAAGAGACCCCCGTGCACTTTTCTGGGTCAGCTTACAAAAGGAGCGCCGGCCGCAAATGATATCTTTTTTTTTTTTTCTCGCAGCGAACGGTCGACAGCAAGGCCGGCGGGTCGATGGCCCACCGTGTTTAAAGCTGAGCTATGGCCTTGCTTGCAATGTTTCGCTCGGCTTTGATGTCTGCGCCGTTGATTGAAGACGACCGCCACGCCCCCCAGTGCCATTGTGGGGGGAGGGGAGCAATTTTATGTGCAAATATAACAAAAGGAAAGGTTTTTTCGTGCACGACACTGACGATTACAATACCGATCGTCCGTGAGTGAGAAAAGGTTCAATTTCATTGAAAAAAAATCCGGGAAAAAAATGAAAATACACTAAAAATAGATGAAAATAACAAATAGTGTGAGAAAATATTCACATATCACAGAAGACTAAAAGAACATTTTCTGGGGTTTTTTGGGGGGCGAGGGGGAATTGACAAAAGTTTTTTTTCTTTTTTTTGTTTTTAAGGAAAAATAGCTCAGGATACTCTGAAAAGGGAAATTGCAATTTACTTTTTTTTTTAACAAAACAAGTTAAATCATCAATATTGTGAGATACAATGGAATCTTATGGAAAATCGAATTTATTTTTTTAATCATTAGAAATAAATCCCTTTTTAAGGAAAAAACTCATAATATCCAGAAGACGAAAGCATTTTTAAACGGAAAATATTTAATCTGAAATAAAGACAAAAAAATAAGAAGAGAAAAAAGTTGTTTTAGGAAATTGCAGTCTAATTTCATGGGAAAAAAAGTCAAAACATGAAAAAGTAATAAGAATGACTAAAATTTTGAGTGAACATCTTCATGTAAAAGACAAAATTGCAATTTTATGACAAATATTAACTCGTGAGGAAAAAAAGATTTTTTTTCTGTAAAGATAATTTATAATATTCTGAAAGGGGGGGGGAAATGCCATTTTACAAGGAAAAATAATTCCTAATGGGAATTATATTCAATTTGATGGAAATGATTTGGTTCGATCGTACCTAATGAGGTGTCCAATAAGTGGATTTTTTATTTTTATTTTTCTCTCAATCATATTCTCCTTGAAACATGCGTTGCGGCCTGGTCTGAAATGAAGGTGGGGCTGGGTAATGAGAATGGATGTGGCTGCCCAGGCCAGCGTTTCCATGGCGCCACAGCCGCCGCCACTACCGCCGCAGTGTTTTGCGCTGTTTGTGGAGCTTACCGACAAGATTGTGTTGCCGTTTGTCTTTGCTAGCCATCTGGACACAAGCAAGTACTCGGGTCCTCATCGGGATATGACTGGGCCTCCTTCCCCAAGGAAATCTGCCCGTTAAGCCCAGCGCAAATAATTGCTTACGTTTGTACTCCGGCATATTGTTGAGGATTCTATTTTTACGGCCTGTGCATGCGGTGAAATTGCTTTGCCGGATGGTTTTAGTGATTTGGTTTTCTCGGAAACAAGGTTGGCAAAATTGGTTCAGTAGCAGTTCCTACATTTGGAAAATTCAGCCCCTGAAGCCTTTTTATTGTGAAATTTGGCCATAAAGTCTTTAATGGATTGAACCCAGCCCCCTACCCGCACAGTCACATTATGCCATTAAATCCAATTGACAATATTTATAAAAATAACAAAATCTGACCCTGAAGCCAGTTTGTCTATCATGGTTAGACCCACAAATAAGTCTCTGAAAGTCATAATCCAAAAGACACAAGAAGTTTGCTATTTGGGTCCGATGCAGTTGACACTTAATGGATGAAATAGCCGGTTTGGGGATGTTTCAGGAGAAAATAAATTGAGGCACACACACACACATACACACACACACACAAGGGCGGACAAGCCTGTGGCTGGTGCATGAGCTGACAGTAGAGGCCACATATCCGGCCAGATTCCCGACACAATGCCACCATTGCTGTGGTGAAGTCATTCAGAAGAGGCACGGGGTGGGGGTGGGGGGGGGGCTGGTCGTGGGGCAACATGTAGAACCCCAACACCATGCGCTCAGCATCACACAGTTCCTGCTGAGTATGTAGAAAGCATCCAATCGGGATGGCGCGCGGCGGCTAACAGGAAGTGAGGCCCACTAGAGGTCTATGGGAATTTTGGATGCCTATGGGGCCTCTAGGATGATGTCATCAAGAAAGCCAGATTGATAAAAATGTCAGCCGGAAGAACTCAATTACTTGTTTCCAGCTTGAGGAACTTTTCGAGACCCCAAAATTGAGTTTTGGAGCCCTTCGTCGGGGCCAAAATAAGAGCGTGTGATTTTTGAGGGGTTCCGATGACAAATTTCATTCCACACTACGGCCATCTATTCCACGTTGCATCGCTTGATATATTTTACATCTTCACATTACAATTGTCTATAACAGACTTTTCCCCACATCACATTTTTTATTCCACATTGCATGTATAATTCCAAATTACATCATTTTGTCCATACGACATTGTTTGTTCCGTTTTCTGCCCTCGATTCCACATTACATCCTTTATTCCGCATTCTTCATTACATCATGTTGTCCATGTAACATTGTATATTCCAACTTACATCATCTATTCCACATTCCATCTTTGATTTGCCAATTCATCATTTTCTATACAGTCATTTTGTTTCAGATTACATTTACACAACCTCCAATAATTCATCAGATATGTTATATTGATTTCCTAGTCCAACTTGAATTTCACATTGCAACCTTATTCCATATTCCAACCTTTGAAAATGCTTTGCTTTATTCCATGAGAGGTGGCGGTTTGCTGAAAATGTTTCTATCGTTCCGAATTGCGCAACCAGGAGCGACTTTAGAGCTACACACACACACACACACACACACACTACAAAGCCCCCATTTAGCCATCTTGTGTCTCAAACACACTCACACACGCACACAACAACAATGTATGTGTGTACGTGCGTGTCATGCAGTTGAGAGGCGGCATTCTTGCGAGACGACACAGCAAGGCTTCTTGTGAGAGGTTCAGGGTGCAGGCCCCCTTTCCTCCTCCTGACTTTCCTCACACCATCGCTGACCACAAGCCCCGCTCCCAACCCCCCACCACCCCTAAAAGCCCAAAACGGGATACAACAGCGACACATCACTGGATAGAAGAAGCAAAATGAAAAGTTCTTTATGCAACACATCCAGTGCAGTGTGTCCGCTGAGGAAGCACACAAGGCACAGAGTCAAGCCAAGACCCGACAGATGCCTTTCAAGCACTCAGGTCCAAAATTTGTTGAGACAGCACAGCTTTTATGCTATCATTTGAGCTTTTTTTCTAAATGGAACATTGTGTCCTTTATTCCATCTTAAAACCTTTTGTATTTTCTCGTCTTCTATATGTTGCAAAAATGTTTTGATTTTTCTTCCACATTGGATCATTTTGTCCATTTGATATGCTTTATTATTCTATTTTACAACATTTTATACACTGCACATTACTTGCGTTTCTTCCACATCACATCCTATCATGTACTACGCATTGCATCCTTTATTCCACATTACATCTTCTAATCCACATCTCATTCTTTGGGGTATTGTGCACTGCATCTTTTATCCCTTTTAACATTTTTTATTCCACATTACATCCTTTATTCCTAATACAGCCTTAACTCCACATCACATCCTTTTATATTTTCTATATTGCACCCTTTATTCCACATTACATACCTTTATTCCACATCTCATCCTTTAGGTACCAGGCATTGCATCCTTCATCCCACTTTACTTTTTTTATTCCACATTACATCCTTTATTCCCAATACAGACATCATTCCACATCACATACTTTTATATGCTATACTCTGTGTTTATTACTCCACATCACTTCCTTTCATCTTTTACCTCACATTACATCCTCGATTTCACATCTCATCCTTTGGGGCACTGTGCATTGTATCTTTTATCCCGCTTTACATTCTTTATCCCACATTACATCCTTTATTCCCAATACAGCCTTTACTCCACAACCTTTTATATTTTCTATATTGCACACTTTATTCCAGATTACAGCCTCTATTCCACATCTCATCCTTTGGGTACTCGGCATTGCATCCTTTATCCTACTTTACTTTCTTTATTCCACATTGCATCCTTTATTCCATATCACATCGTTTCGGGTGCTGTGCATTGCATTTTTATTTCACATTGAGTGTCTCTTTGCATATGACACATCAGTACATCATTCTTTTCTCCATGTTGCTTTGTCAACATGTGCACATTTCGTCCTTTATTTCACATTTTTGTCTCATGCCTCATGTAGCACGTCGCCCTGTGCACCCTGTGAGACAAGCCAGGAGTTTCTTGGTGGTGCTGAATGAAAGCATTCTTGACTTTATGTTGGATGACTTGATGGGACAAAAAGAAATAAAGAAAGAGCTTCAGACCCCCTCCCCCAATCCCAAAATCTGAAGAACCCCCCCCCCCCCCCCCATCCTCCCTCTGGCTCTGTTGTGAGCTCCGACAATCAGAACATTGACAAAGCGGAGACATTTCTTTCCACTAAGAGCCAAAACATTCCACTCCCTGCCCTCATCTTTTACTTTTTACACTCTGGTGTGGGACATTTAATAGAGGCAGTGAGAGAACATAACACCGGATAAAAGTAGTGACATTTGCGGCCATAAAAGCTCACTTTGTGCGCTCGTGTACCGTTGAATGGGACGCCTGTGGAAAGTCACAAGATTGTGCTTGGAAAGCCCGCAGCTGACCACACACAAAAGATTCATTTTCGAATCAATGTATTTAAAATTTTTTTAACAAGGGAACTCAGGAGCAGCACAATGTCGACTGAATATGAAGGCAAAAAGCTGTTTCTGATTATTTTTCATTATAATTATCATTGCTGCTTATTTTTATGAATTACAGTGCTACCTCTACTAATGAAATGAATTGGTTCTGGAAGAAATTTCTTGACTGGAACTTAATGTAAGTAGAGACGTGTTTTCCATGTAAATGCCCTAATCCGTTCCAAACTCCCCTCCATCCCAAAAAAATTCAGACATAAATGTTTTCTAAAGCATAAAAATGTGTCAAAATATATAACAAAGACATGTTACAATTAGATTATTGCACAATAAATGAGAGTTGTGCAGAATGTAAAAAAACAAAGAAGAGAGTAAAGAATAAAAATAATGATCATTTAACTTAACTGTGTCCTGTTTTTTTTTTTGCCCTCTGTAGTTCATGTTCTCTCAGAAGTGGTTTTTGCCCGCTGTTTTGTCAAGAACTGATCCAAGGACGTTTGCTTTGTTCGGCTTTTAACAATTATTCGAAACTGTCCAAGGCAAACATCTGCATAGTGAGTGATTGCCGGACTGTTGAACACTTTTTCTAGGTGAATGACATTTACGTTAAACCAGTGGTCACCAACATGGTGCCCGTGGGCACCAGGTAGCCCGTGAAGACCACTTGAGTAGCCCGCCAGTGCCTGGACATTGTGATTTGCTAGTAGAAATTATGATTTAAAAATGCAAACATTGGCAGTACTGTGAGACATTTCGAAACACGATCAAAGTCTGACAATTTAAATCATCAAGTATTAAAAATAACACATCCTCATATTATTGAAGGTATTTTGGACAAATATGTTATTTCAGACGTGTATCAATTTGGTAGCCCTTCACACAATCGGTACACATGAAGTTGCTCTCACCCTCAAAAATGTTGGTGACACCTGCGTTAAACTATCGGAATGTCACTTCGCCCAAGGGTCGAATGACGAGGACGGTGCATCGACACATATCAATCTATCTACACGCATTGACCCGGACATTAGTGCCCCCTCTTAGCCAATGGAATGCCAGGAAGAGGCTAGGTAATAGCCAATAGTAGAGCAGCTACGAGTATGTTGCGTTCAGGAAACTTGGAATTACAAGTAGCAGCCCATACTGCATCTTTACCTTTCGGATCTTATAATTAATTTCTTTCAGTAATTTTTTTTCGCAACAAGAGGCAATCTTTTCCTGTTAAAATTTCATATGAAGAGACGTTCGTAAGTAGAGGTACCACGGTACAATATTAGAGCGCATCTTTCAATTGCATCACTGAATATATTTTTCAATCGCATCCGATTGTCCACCAGCCATCTTATACACCACATCCGATCTTTTTCCGCAACCTTCCTTTACACCACACTTGACATCCTTGATGCCACATTGCATCCTTTCGCCCGTTTCTAACCGTATGACCCCAAATCTTTGTCTCCATTCCACTTTTTCCATCCATGTCTTTTATTCACGATTGATTGTTGCTTTGCTTCCACATTGCTAACGCACTACCACGGCGAGTGCGTTGCGTTTTCGCAGCGGCCGATAATGTATTGACGGCCGGATGTTGTTCCAGTGAGCGCGATAGCACCGGTGTGGCTCCCCGCTGCAGTTTGGCAGAGCCCCTTAGCCGCCACTTTGTCGTTTTCGCTCCCGTCTGGCCCAGAGTGGATTTAGAGTGTGACATCATCCCCCCCTGCCTCAGCGTGTTAAAATATGTTTTTTTTTTTTCTTTTTAATGGAGCTGCGTGTGTGTAAATTGTGCCGGCCACTCCATGACATCATGCTGGACGAGTTAATCATATCAAAATTTCATAGGATGAGTCACTTAAGTACAGGATTCCTACTCGGATTCCAAAAATGACTGCCTGGGTGACGTTGCGCTGGCATTACAAACAATACCCAATATGACTGGAAAATTCCCACATATGATTATATGGTCATGTAGAAAATATAATTTCGATAGTCTTTTTTTTGTTGCTGTTGTTTTGAGAAAAATATGTAAGGCTTCACTTTTGTATTTTTATGATGCATTGTCCAAGTTTGTATGCTGGACATTTGAACATATTATATACTTTATTCCACATTGAATTCTTTGGTTGATCCTTTTTGTACTTTTGCATTTACATCATTATTACAGATAATTACAGTTTTTATTCCACCTTATGGTTTGGCTCCACAGCCCATATTTCTGCTTGCATTGCACCCTTTTGTCGTTTAGTTCAACCTTTTGCATCCCTTATTCCACTTGCATAATTTTGACTAGTTGAATGTGACACTTGACTCCACATTTTGTCCATTCACACCCTTTATTCCACTTAATTGCTTTATTCCAATTCATTTAATCCACATTACACAATTATATATACTGTAATATTGTCACATTACATCTTTTATTCACTATTTTTTACCTCATTTCACATTTGTCAATTTTCCATCCTTATTCCACTTTACCTCTTTCATTCCACTTTACATCATCGTGTATGATTGTGTAATATTACGGCTTTAATTCTGCGTTTGATACCTTAATCCATATTTGGACTATTTTACATTCTCTATTTCGCTTTACTTCTTTTATTCCACTTTATATCACTTGACGTTTTTTTTTTTGGCTCAAATTACAGTTTTTGTCTACCTCTATTTGTTAATGACCCATTTATGTGTTCTTATATATTTTAATCCACGTTACATCCTTTAATCCACTTTATATTATTTGACTACAACCTGGAAAATCACCGCTTGCCCCCGCGAACAGCAGCATCCCTGCTAGCTCTAGCTAATGACTGCTAACCAATTAGCTCCAGTGAGACACCTCTTTTCAAGTTGTATTATTGAAATATTCTCTCTCCATGTTCAAGCGTAGTAAGATAAAAGTGGATTTTTTTTTTTCTTTGCACGAGATGTAGCGCCGCTTTCAGAGGGACCGTTGGTCTCCAAACATATTAGTTTATGCGAGCGCCCGGAGACCAATTGGGCCTTTAATTGGAAAGTGGACTTATTGCGGCGCATTACATCATATAACGGGGCCAAGGTTATATTGCTCAAGTGTGCAAACATAATTGCGCCGGGCTGCCGTCTATACGTATGCTGCGTTTAGGTGTAAAGAAGATGTACGTTGTTCATTTCCAGTGCAGCGGATTTTACAGGGCTCCGCTGCGTGATTCGAGCCTTTCAAGTAAAATACTTACTTAGCTCATCGTCAGCCTTTTACGGAGACTCTTGAATGTTTTCCTCGGAGAACAACAACTGATTCGACATTTTAGCTTTAATCCAAAATTATGTGCTCAATTTTGGCTAATTATATGGATCGGTATTGTATTGCTTACGATCGCGGTCACATACTGTATTGATATTGTCACCGTGACAACATCCAAATAAAAGTGCGTACTTTGGGGTAATACTAGAAATGCTGTATGTATTTTTTTTATTTCACCACCCTAAAAATATTCATTTTAAAATCAACACAATAAGTATTACTGTCTTGACACTTTTGGCTTGTTCTGTATGAGGGTCGGGTTCCAAATACCTCAATATCTTGATGAAACAGAGATGTTTTGCAATGAAAACAAGATTTTGTAATCTTGTTTTCATTGTCAAAGCGTCACTATATTGTAACGTATGTTACGTCTTGATTACCGAACCTTAGTTGTTGTCGTAGTAGCTGCGGTCAAACCACAGTGTTATGCTGTTCCAGTTCTGAATTCCCATGTTAAAGGGTTACAAAATATCCACTCTGAAAGGTCACATCTTTTTCGAGCGCAATTAAAAAAGTTTTTTTTTTTTTTAAAGCATGGATTATGAAATCACAAGTCAACACGGAGCACTATTTTGTGTTGTATACCAACGCTTAACTTTTTTGTGAAGGTATTGATGAGTGTAAATTCAAAATATTACTTATTGCGCCCAATGTCAATATACATATATTGATATTGATTATAATATCAATATATACACACACACTGGCAACTTATCACTCTATTGAATGACAATTGCCCAAAACCAATATATCGAATATCCTGGAATGGTTGTATTGTGACATAATTTAGTTGCCACTCAATTCCAGCACATTCGTTAACAATAAAAGCTAAGTTGCATTTTCTGAGTTTCCGTTTGTGACGTGACCCAAAATATAGGTCCTTTTTTTTCATTTCCAGATTGAGATTTACCACATGGTAATAATCAGAACTGAAACAACCCACTTGGGATATCCTTAGGCCTTCATTCCCAAGGTTCCCTTTGCTGTTAAATTTCACCAAAGTCACGCAGGGACATCGCCGTGTTACTGGAAACAATAGCAGCGTGACATCAGCATTTCCTGCTACACTAAAGTGTGAGTAGTGGCACTCGATAGGTGGGTGGGAGGAGAGGGGGATGGGAAAAGAGACGAAGCCAGCTGAGAGCCTTTCCTGGATGCAGGATGACAGATACGCCGGATGACTCAGCGATGCCCGGCTTTCAACAACGTGAGCGCCGAGATGTTTTGACCTGCCGCTCCGTCAAACGTAATCGCAAGTAACGACATTAATGACTAAATACTGCACTTTAACATTGAGACAGTCAGTGAGGACGGGCGGGCACGACATTTACGGGAACGTTTCATCCTCACACGTCATTATCACCACAACATTGGCTTGATTTTTTTTTTTTTTTTTTATGTACAGCTAGCGAGCTAGCCAGGTATTTATCTAGATTTGCCCTGATTGGAATGGCTGTGTTTCCTGTTATCTGTACTATAAATCATTTGCCTTGTTGGGAGTCTCAACATACTAAAAAATTCACAAATTCTTGCAAGCGCACGTATCCTGGAGAGAATGTTGGCGTGTCTCCAACACAAAACTCACTTGGTAGCATCCAAATTCAAAAAACGAAAATTCTGTCTTGTGACAGGACGCACAAAAAGGACCTGCAGTATGCCTGAAATTGAACAGGAAGCCAGCCATTTTGTTTTGAAGAAAACATTTTGCGCCGTTAGAAAGTAGAAAATAAAAGAAATTAGCCCCTGACTCCCGTTTTGCTAATGGACACAAAATTGGGTGGATATGAGGGAAGGATGCACCAAAAAAAAAGTCTCAAGGACCCACACTCAAAATTGAACAGGAAGTCGTCGATTTTGATTTGAAGCAATTTCAGACATGGCCTCACCACTGAAGAGTGGTGCCACTTTTACCGATTGACGTGAAATTAAGGGCACATTTGACCACTTTTACCTAATGCTCAGAAATGTCTCAAGGACCTATACGCGAAATTGAACGGGAATTCAACCATTTGGCTTTGAAGCAGCCATTGTCCAAATCAGCAGAGAGTGAAGAGAGGAGGTTTTCATTATATAGCGCTGATGCGCAAATAGTGCCGACAAACAAATAAATGATATCCATCAATTGAGAGCGATGTTAAAGAGAACCCTGGCAGGAAAATCTCATTCCAGTCCAGCGGGAAGCGTCTCGGACGTGTGATGGAACGTCTCGCTCATCTACTGATTGGTCGCCTGCAAACTGGGCGTGGAGACATTGACGTGACTCACCGCCGGCGAGGGCCCAGCACGGTAATGCGTCTCAGCGGCTTTTTGATTTCTTCGTGTCTCAACGTGAATATCAAACAGATACTGAAACTTTGCTACTGATTTTGCTGGCGGGGCTCGTGTTGCATTGTGGGTAATGCAGCTGGCGGATTGGGACAAGCCGCAACATGTAGAAAGAAAATCAGATCTGCTGCCATAACAATCTACCGTCACTGAATCCCAAACAAGAAAAAAAAGGCCCACTACACTGCATTTTGAATTGCAGTTTACTTAACGCATTCATTCAAAAGAAATTCTGGCGATGAAAAGGTGTTAAACTCGAGGCCCAGGGACCAGACCTGGCCAGCACATCATTTTCTGGGGCCCATCAATGCAAATCATGTGCGTTTCATATTTCTTGCTAAAATAGTGGAATTGAAAGTCCAATATGTTCTAGACAATAAAATCTATATATATATTGCGCGTCGTCCCGCACGCGGTCTGTCCTTCTGTCTGTCCCTTTTCAAAACGTACCTACTTCACCGCGCCGCTGCGCGCCGCCACTGCGCCGCTCAGGCAGTGGCTCACTATGATCGCGCGGGCATCTTAGCGAAAAAATGTTGTCTACCCACAAGCATTGCAATAAAATTGTTAGTTATTTAGTAGAGCTAAACATCTCTTTATTTTCGCGATAAGCAATGAAAATGAACAAAAAGTTGAACCAAGCAACAACTCTTTTGTGGGCCGAAGGCCCACCTTACCAGCCTTCCGCAGGAACTAGCTGATGAGCCGCCCGGAGGGCGGCGAACCAGCTAATGTTCTATAAACGTGACATTCAGATGAATATTGGATTCGTGGAATATGAACGAAGCATCAAAATCCACTCGTTTCGATCTATCCGTCTTAAAGCACTTACCCTGTCTAGGAACCCTCATTTCGAACCCTTGCTCTGGATTTTAACTTGTAGTTTGAGACCCTAATCCAGATTTGAAATCCTTCTTCAAAACCCCAATTTTGTCTTGCAACCCTATTGTAGAACCTTGAGTGAAATATTTGCGCGGTTTTGAACCCTACTTTCTCTGGATTAAAAGCCTCCACATTGTCATTTTTGAAGCCGGATCACAGACTTGAAATCTGACTTCATTATTTTCTTTTGAAACCCTAATTTAAAACCAATTTACCCTTTTAAAACAAACCCGAATCTTCACCCACAGTTGAAACCCAAATAATGTCTTCCAGGCGCTTCTGTGGCAGCTTTCCCATTCATGTCATAGCTCGTCAGCGTTGGACGGTTGTCGTTTCCTGTCGCTTCATGCAACTCCACCGGATCGCTGCCAGCGTCAAGATGGCTGCGCCCATATCCCCCCCCCCCCCCCCATCCCACAGCGTCGCGGCGGTCGACGAAGCCGGCAGATGTGTAATTAGCTTTAAAATACTGCCGTGCGAGGGTCTTTGTGGGGGCGTCCGTGCCGGCCGGTTGGCGTGCACATGCAATTAAGTCCAAATGAAAAATTGATTTCCGCTCATGCTGAATGGATGTTAAAACAAAGCAGGCCGTAAATAGAGCCGAGGCCGACAGGCACGAGTGCGGGGCCGCGCCGCGCCGCCGCCGCCGCTGTGGACCTGGGCCGCTTGTTAGCCCGGCTCGCCGACACATCGATCGGTCGTTGCTGTCACCGCCGTCGCCGTCGACGCATACAAGAAATATAATTCAATAAACACGTCGGGGGTGGGGTGGGCTGAACTGTCTTCGGATTGGACGCCGTAATATTACCGCTGCTTAGCCTGTCTCTCGCTGGCGGGAGACTGATAGCGTCTCTGGCTGGATGCCAATTGGGTATTTGAAACCCCAACTGTGGTTTGACACCCTAACTTCGATTGTTGTTCATACGAAACCACTGCACAGGTTTGGAAACCCTGACTCCGGTTTGAGATTTACTTTGGAGCCTTAACCCTGGCTTCAAACCATACTTTGAAACCTTAACTGTACCTGGAAACACTTTTTGAATACCTAATTTGAAACCCTGACCCTGGTTTAAAACCTTTGAGAATCCCTAACACTGGCTTTAAATCATAATTTGAAACCCTAACTCACCCTTGTAACCGTAGCGCTTTATTGAAACCTGGCAAAGTTGGAGTATAAACACAATAACAATCTCATAAGGCGCAATATCAAATATTGAAAAAAAAAACAGAGCGAAATCGAAAAAAAAAAACATTTTTGGATTCGGCGACCTCAAAATACCCGAAAACTGTTGACATTTTCTTGGTACCAAAATGTTTTTTATGATAATGAAACTCATAGCTCGCAAACCAACATACCGGCACATTTGCCTGGGCCGAGGTCGGCGTGGAGGCCATCGCCATTTCCCGAAGATGGCGATCCAAAGGGACGAGATGGTCCCGCGAAGGCCCGACCGGAGAAATGTTTCCCATGACCCGGCTGAAGAAAAGCCAATCAGCCGAGCTGCTCTTATGAACCTTTTTTGTCAGTTTTGACACTTCATTAAGCCTCCATGAATAATTAAGGCACTGCACACGCGGGCTTATTGAAGGCCCACCGTCACTGTCAGCGTCGTCTCTGGTGGCAACCAATCCGATCGGTGCGGTCGCTTAATGTGCTGAGCTGGGAGACTTCCACTTAAGTGGCCGCTTGTCGGACTTGCTGAGGACACATTTATGAAACACTCAATTTGACTTCCATTTGAACGTCATGTCTTGTTTATGATTATTATTCTGCCCCCAGTGATTGAATGACAGTGCAGTGCTGTGCCCCTAGTGGTGGAAGTAGTTAAAACCACCCAAAACTGCATTACAATGCAGCGCAGTGCCCCTAGTGGTGGAAGTAGTTAAAACCACCCAAAACTGCATTACAGTGCAGCGCAGTGCCCCTAGTGGTGGAAGTAGTTAAAACCACCCAAAAAGTCAGTAGGGTAGCCATTTTGAATCATGACAGTGGAGAGGTGTGATCACATCCACTTCCATCCTCTTTCTTTTGACAAGTTCAGGCACAATCTGTAAGTACATTGACACAATTGTACATGTTACTGTTTGTTGTGCAAGTTATTTCTAGACCTTTATCAATATTTCGCCAGGTAATCTCCTCAAATACTTACCATGGAATTGTTGAATGAGCTCGAGAATGGTGCTGTTACATGAGTGTCATTTCATATGTATAATTGGATGCTGTATAAACATTCGTGTTGTGTTTCTGTTTGGATGCGGTTTTATAAGAAAGACTTCCATAAAAATACCAAACGGTGGGTTCTCATCTTTGTGTTTTTATTGGAGGATTGTTTAGCTCACTGACGACACCATGCTCTCCGATCAAACACATGGTTCGGGCAGAAGAATTGTTGTCAGTATTAGAGTTATAATAATCCTAACAAGTGAGGGGAAACTGCATTTTTAGCTGATCGGCATCGGGTAAAAAAGATCAGACCTAAAAAAAAAAATGAAAAAATCCAGAGGTCCAAAGATGTTGCCGGATGGAAAAGAGTAAAAGCGACGATGACATTGCTTCAATGGGCTGAAAGGAAACATCCGGTCCAAAGGCGCTCCCTTACTGTGATGCTGAATGAAAAGCAAGCAAACACTCACTTTTGGAATAAATGAACAAAAGAATGGGAACAGGCATGATTTCCAAATTATGAGAGCCAGCAACTATGATACTGAACGTCATCCTACACTAGAAAAGCAACAGACAAACAAGCTAGCTGAGTTGACGTTACGATTTGGCTCGCTGATATCTGTTCAGGCGTTTCATGTGGCTTATGTTTCATCGAGGAGACAAAGTCATAGAAAATACAGCTACAAAAGCCATGTGCTTGTGAATGTGTGTTAGTACAGCTCACGACTGTGGTTGTGAACGTTTTAGCACAGCAAGCTACATGCTATAATAGTGAGTGCAAAGTGGCTAAACTGCGACTTTGTGACCGTGTAAGGTTGGACGACTTGACATTTTACTTGCGCAGACCAAGTAACGACTTGACTTGCTTGACATTTTGTAGGGACTACGCTTGACTTGCCACAACAACTTTGCACTTGCTCGAAACTTTACGGTTAAGACTCGTGACTTCCTCTGACATGCACATAATATGTTAGCGGCTCCCACCTGCGTGAATGCCGGGTTGC
Source organism: Hippocampus zosterae (assembly GCF_025434085.1). Lineage (NCBI taxonomy): Eukaryota > Metazoa > Chordata > Actinopteri > Syngnathiformes > Syngnathidae > Hippocampus > Hippocampus zosterae. The sequence goes on from NC_067465.1 coordinate 9,727,234, forward strand.
TTTCTTGTGCAGAGCTTTCCCGCATGTCGCAACGGCGAAGAAATCCCATGCGGGAGCGTCTGGTGCCGGGAAAACATCAAAGCCGAGAGAGTCACTCGGTGATTGTTGCATACGTTCATGCGGCGGATGACACGGGAAAATATCCCCGCTGTTCACGGGGATAATGGCGGAGATGAGGTGTGTGTTGCAACTTGTCCTCAACTCTTTTGGGACTTGCGTCAGCGCAGATTAAATTCTCATGCTTTAGTATTCATGTGGTCAATTTGAGTTGTCAAGGACAAACAACAATGACGCCTGGAAATGGGATTAGATGACACTTGACGTGAAGCTGATGAAATGCTGTCAATATTTTCAATGTCGGTGGATCGGAAAGATTTTCAAGTTGTTTTATTTATTTATTTTTTTGATTTATTTAGTGAACACATAAAAAGTGTAGAAATGAGAAATATTATTGTCATATTGTAGATTGTTAAAAAGTCAAAATTTCAGCAAGTAAAATTGGAAAGCTTATTACATATAAACTAAATGTATTCAATGTAAACAGAAATTACATTACATTAAAACGTGAACACTGTTACGTTATTATCATTATATATTACATTATACAGTAGTCATAACGTAAAAAAAACATGTCAGGCCTTTCCAAATATAACACTAATTTCCAAAATACAGATGTAAATATCTTAACCTAAATTTTTAAAGTGAAAACTTGACATTGTGTTCATTCATTACCGCTGTAATTCATTTGGATGAATTACTGTAATATTCAGAAAAAAACAATTGGCCGATATAATCTTATGACATGTCGGCTGTATTTATTCGACAAAATTCAATTAGAAAATATAGACGTATGCATGTGTTCATTAAATAATTAAAAGTAATTATTCAAGGCAACCCTTTCCCTCAATGCTTGGTATTGATCTTCCCGCTTGTGTATGAGATTCGATACTTATCATTTCCTGGTGGAAGTCGTCCACATTAAGACGAAAACAAAGGCGGGCACGGGATTGATCCCAATGCCGCATGGAGAAGTCGTAGCTCAGGAAATCAATTCAACATCTAAAGATACATCCAAATCAATCTAAAAAATGTCTTCCGTGAAAGTGCTAAAAGATGAAAATGTGCAATGTGCATTTGTGGGGTTGGGGAGCATTTCCACTGGTTGCGTCCAAGTAATGAAAGTGTTCATTTTTGTCATCAGACTGGCTAATGTGGCACACTCCATCTCTCACCCTCTCTCTTTTGCCGTGGTCTACATCACAGTCAGGCGTCATTCATGTCTCTGGCGTTATTAGGAGCCTGAGCGTTTACCCATCATGCATCATGCCGCGTCGCAATCCCATTGTGAAGCTTTTGGCTGGGAATTTTAATGCAGGAATCTTTGATCTCATCTCATGTTTTTTAATATTATCACGAGGGGATTGAGCGCTGCGTGTGTTCGGATAGTTCGATACGGAACATCGAGGGCACGGTCCAGAGGTGTTGCCGAATTCCCGCGCAAATATATTAGCTATGGGAGCAGGAAATTTAATTGCCTCCGTAAACAAACACAGTGCAGCTGAGCCTCAGGAGAGCGAACATTGTGGCTGGGAGATATGCTTTGTTTTCTTTTTCTCAGGACGTCTGAAAAATGTCTTTTTTCATGGTTTTGATAGCATGTGGAAGCCGTTATTGTTACACTTGTCCAGAACAGAAATCTGCTTGCAACCGTCATCGGACAAATGGACTGCCGGATAGATAGAATGAAAGACGGACAAACAGATCTCATTTGCGAAGTACACCTGCAATATCTCTGAGATTTTAACCCTTTCATGCACCCCGTAACCTGATAAAATGATAAGCTGTCCACTGTAGTAACCGCTGTCCCCGAAAGGGTTCAAATGAATTGCCGGATCCGCCCAGCGCAATCAAAAGCGATCATGATTATCTCATCAAAAATGTTTTCATTAGCATATCGGATCACATCTGCTGATGTAGCGCATGAAGTGTCTAGTGAGGTGAGTGCTGAAGTCGGCTCGCCGATACACTTGCTGTGCTGAGAGAAAGTCAATACGGTGAACAAAACCCAACAGAACGTTATCACCTCGTAAAACACAGCATGTGAAACCAGCACACACACAGACAATCTCCTGTGTGTGTGTGAGTGTTTGTGTGTGCGCAAAGGCGAGACTTGATGAGCGCACCATCAGAATGGCCTACAGCGTTGTGAGCGTGAATTAACTTGTCGGCGGTGGCTCGGTCCACACGCCCGAGGAGACAACTTCACCTTCCCCCCCCCCCCCCATTCTTTTTCACACACCATCCAAATGACCTGTTTTATTTTTATACACACTGACGCTCACACACAGAGGTCATGAAGCGACAAGCGTGCACCCGCTTTTGGCTGGCTCATTACAAGAACGCCTTACATCAACCATGATGCCGATTTAATGAGCAGGCTGGGGTTATTTTGTCCCACATCAGGTCGCCTTCCACACACAAAATGGCGGTTAATCGTATTGTCATTTGTGTATCAATATTGGAGTGAAAATCATAATCTATTTTTTGCCTTATCTATATGTTAACTCACTGGAAATGTTTGATCTTCAAATGCGATGAAATATTCTCCTATTCTCATAACTGCCATGGTCTGCAAAATATCGTATAATCACCTCCAACGCAAAACAAAACACTTGACCGTGGTCAAATGTTATCGCTTTCCAACAGGCCATTCGGATATTGACTTGCGGGCGGGCTAGCAAGCATCCGATTGGCTCAGGCAAATGTTCACGATGCTGTGACATGTCTTCTCCTGCACGGATTTTTTTTTTTTTCATTTGTTTCGAGCTTGAAGGAGGGCGTTCCCTGGCAGCAAAAGTCGTGCAACAACGCCAGTTGGAAGCATTCAATGGGAAAAATAAATGTGCAACATTCTGAATTCTATTCCGCAGCCGGACCTGTCCATTCATGTTTACGTGTGTGTGCGCGCGTGTGTGTGTGTGTGTGTGTGTGTGTGTGAGAGAGAGAGAGAGAGAATGTGTATATATATATATATATATATATGTGTATATATATATTTCTATATATGTCCTTTAAATTAAAAAAAGTTAAATAAAATGTGTAGCTATTGAATATAAAGTAAGTGGAAGAAATTTAACTTTCTGTTGTTTGATGTGTCCTAAAACGCAACTTAAACGTCCTTTTGTTCATGGGAGCAGAATTCCCGGTGAAAGGTACTAAAGCTTATCCACAATGCGCCACATGTACGGCCGCTTCCAGGCAGGATTTCCCGCTGAAAGGCGCAATTTGTCGCCGCTGACTGACTGACTGATGTGCCATCCGGCGCCCGACCTGGGAGCTGTCAATCAAAGTGACGAGCTGTCGAGCCACCAGCGGCGACTAGTCATTAGACGGGAATGATGAAACCTGCTTTGTGCTCCTCTTTTCTTCTGTGTCATCATTCCCCAGTAACGCCGTCGGGAAAAGCTGCGTGATTGCAGAGAACCGTGATGTAGCCCCGTGATGCTAACCAGCTAGCATGCTAATTGAACTAATTGACAGACAGAAAACTAGCGAATCCAAGTTGTTATTAATTGTGTTTGAAAAACGCATGCCAATGTTCATGGTGTCTTTTCCTGGCCCAGGCATGCAGTGACGGCATGTTTGTGCTCCACAGGTGCAGGCTCCCGCCATTGCGGGTGGACCTCGCAGATGGACACACTCCCATGCCAGAAGCCAGACGCCGTCGGATGGCTTTCTTCGCCTCTCACATGACATTTAGCAGGTGGGAGATTTTTTTTTCTGGCTCGGGTACTACTGAAACATCTTGGCAATTTATTTATTTATTTATTGAGCAATAGCTGAAAGTGTGACACTTTGCGGTTCCGAGCCTGCGCCGTTGTCTGAATTTTATGACATATATGTAATTTGCATATATTCGCTGAGTCAAGCAGGTTGCCGTCCAAAGGGAAATCTTTTACGAGGCCAGTAATCATGGTCCTGCTCCAATGTGCAGATTTACTGGTGGTCCGCTATATAGTGATAGGACAACGAAAATCAATAACTTTCTTGTTCAATGAACGTCTTAACTGCCATGTAAATTCTGCTTTAAAAAAAAAAAAAACAAGTGACTTTGAAGTTGGAAAATGCTGCCAGAAAGGAAAAAAAAAGCCAAAGCAAAGCAAAATGCACAGAATTGAGTTGTCGGGAGGCTAGCCAACCTACTGCTGCTCACAGCCTGACCTTTTGTGCAAATCTCATCAAACATCTTGTTTTGTCTCTTTATTGTGCAGCACAAAATTTAAAGTAGCTAACGGAGTGCAGTGAGTCTTGAGCGGTTACGTAACACCAGCATGAGACCAAGACAGAGCAGGACAGAACAAGAAAATCAGCAGCAACCAAAAGAAAAGAAAAGAAAAGAAAAAAAGGACCAAGTCAGGCCAAAGCGAGCGCGGACATGTTGCCAAAGTTGTTATGTAACTTTTTCGTCCTCAGCCAAAAAGCTTCACTTGGCCTCGCCTGCAGACGCTTTTCACAAGCAAGAGTGCAGAACATACCAGAACAAAATGCGGGACATAAACAGACATCCAATAATGTCAGACGCATCACGTTTACAGTAACTATGATTCATTTCAACATACAATACAAGCTGAGCGTATTACGATTATTCTTGCACTGTAAATCCAAATAGTTGTACTAGCAGGTTGTGAAAGTCAAATGTTGGTAAGCAGTTGACCGACCTAAAAAGTATCGAATTCTGCTAATATTTATGACACTCAGTATTTTATTAAAGGGGACATTTAATAGTTTGGGGAAATATTTATATAGTGTCAGGACGTCAAGGACGTTAGGACGTTAGGACGTTCTCACAAGAGGCCGTGTTGGATTTACCCGAATGAGGACTTGATTTCATGACGGACCTCCTGATGAGGATGCGATAAACATTTCAATTAGGTTTTTATTTGCTTTCAATGCGCACTTTTATTTCTCCGCTTGAAGCTGAAAACCCCGTCTTCGTTTTCACGTTTGAGCGATTTTTCATGTCCTCGTTTTCAGCAGCGCTCTGATTTTGGTAAGTAATGCTTAAACTTTTTGGTTTTCATTTGAATTTTGATACATTTGATTTGTCTATTTTCGAAAACAGTTTACATGTGTACAATGTTTGCGATGTTAATTTATGAAGAATACTTGAACCATCATTATAAATCCGATAATTGTTCACGTTAGAAGTTGTTGAATGCTACGAATATTTACCACAGCGGAAAGTCAACATGCGGCGCCAGAAGTAAGTTATTTGGTTTCATGGATTGTGTCTTTCTGTGACGTTTAATTAAACATGGAAACTTGTATATTAGTGAACACGGTTATTGTCGGATTTCACCGATGTACTACATTTCCCACAATGCGAATATGCGCTTCATTTTTATCCCATAATATATTTACTCTGCGCCGATGCGTGGCAAAAGCCCTCGAAACTACATCCGTGGTTGAAAGGAACAAGAATGCTAATTAGCCCGGGTGTGTCACTGCAATATGAGCCCAAGCCTCTGCGAATGAATTTCTTTGTCGCGTGTGACACCCTCCGTCCTTTATTCCTTGTTCCCTCCTTCGTAGCTCCCTTTCTCACCACCTTCCCTACGTCCTTAACACGTCCCAACCTTCCTTGCTCCCTTCATTCCTTCAACCGTTGTTTCCATCTTCCCGTCATTCCCTACTTTCTTCCTTGTGCCTGTTTCCTGTTTTACTCCTTCCTTCCGTCTTTCCTTTCTTCCTAAATTCGTCCCTGCCGACCGCTCCCTTAGTTTCCTCTTTTCCTCCCTCCTTACCTCCTTCCTGCCCTCTACCCTACCTTTCTTACTTCCTTCCCGTCTTCCTTTCCCTTTCTTTGTTCCATCCGTCCTTCTCTCATTTCCTGCTTCATCTTGTGCCTCCGAAACACCACCCTGCCTTTTCTCACTTCCTTACTTTCCTCATTACTTCCTACCGTGTCTCTCTCTCTCCTTTTATTCTTACTTCCGTCCTTCTATGCTTTCTCTCTCCCCCCTCCTCTCTTTCCTCCCATCTTTCCTCTCCTACCTACCTTCCTTCCTTCTCTTCCTCACTCCGCTCTTCCTTCCTTCCTCCCTTCCTCGCTACCCTCTGGTTGAGGTGAAGGTGTTCACCCGAGTTGCGGTAGCGCACAAGTTCTTCTGAGGTCTTCGGCACTGATTCGCGACTGGATGTTGGCCACACTGCAAGCCGGAATGTTCTTTTTCTTCGCTGCTGATTTACGATCTCAGCTTCATGTGTGAGAGTCTCGCTGAAACAACACCATTTCTTTCCCAAGACATCCAAACACATGCAACCAATAAAGCAAGTCACTATTTTGTCTTCTTTTGTTTTTAGCTCATTTGGCTGCATTGTTTTTGTTTTGTGTGTGTGTGTATACGTGTTCGTGTACGTGTACTTGGCCGAGTGTCAGGCCATGACTTCATGAGAACCGGGCGAGCACAACAAACTCGTCTCAGACGTGCTTTGGCTGGCCCGACACTGGAGCTCCTCGTGTCCTGTTTTGACCCGCCCGACAAGCGCATCGCTTAAGTCTGGCGAGTCGTCTTCAACATTGTCGTTCTTGATCATATCCAGACATGTTGGATTTGTGATTCCAACTTTGTGGAAGGACTTGGGTGAACTCCCAAATCTTGCACAGTGTTGTTCCCAGAACAGTTGAATCATACTGTTGCAAAAAAAGGTGTTGAAGTTTGTTGTCCAGATTTTTTAATTTACTCCCTGTTGCAACAATACCTGTCAAAAATGTTGTTTAATTTCCTGTAGGTTTCTCATTTTGTTTCATTTTTACGCGTTCTCAATAGTTTTCTCTACATTTTGCTTATCCAACAGGTGCCCCAATTCTTTTGTCCAAAATCTTCATTTTCTTCACCTCTTAATGGTGTCCCAATACCTTTGTCCCTTAAACACCACATTTCCTGTTACTTCCTGTGTCCCAATGCTTTTATCTACCTTTTACAAGCACTTTTGTCCAAAATCCGCAAATTCATCATTTTTCACTTCTTGCAGGTGTCCTCAATACGCTTGTCCGATTTCAGATTGTTTTTTTTCTACTCCCCGTAAGCGTCTCAATACTTTTGTCAAAGCACCACGTGCAAGCTGTCATGTGCTCATCCACAGTGTTGACGGAGTGCATCCATTTAACAGATAATTGGCCTCTCGAGGAAAAGGCTTGTTTTATTTTTACGTGCGTGTGCATGCGTGCGTCCATGCGTGTTTGCGTTTTTGATTAAGACAGTCAGTGAGCGTGTGTGTGTGTGCGTGTGGTCGTCAAACAGGTGTGAGGACAGCTCGTCACTCTGCCATTTTGATTGGACGCCGCCCCGTTCTGTGATTAGCTTGCGCGTGCCAAGCCTTTCGCACCCATTTGCCACTTTGGCTTTTGGCGGCCGAAGCACGACAGACGAACACAACAGTCGCAAGTGGTCGCTTCTTTGAAGCGCGGCACGTCGCGCGAGCGACAGACGGGCGCCCGCTCGGCTTCTGGCATCGTCGTCCCGCCGCGTGGCATCGAAGCGAAACGGCCAGAGTGGGGAAATGAATTTTCCGGCGTGGACGTGTGACTGGGATGCTGATTAGCGCTCTTTGACGAGATGAAAATGTTTGATTGGATCTCAACTAGGGCTGTGTGACATGGCCTTCAGTTGAAGTTGCCCATTTTAGTCTTTTTTCCCCATTTTGCTCATTTAAAAAGCAAAACAAAAATGACAAGTTTTGACCCTTTTTTTAATGTATTTTTTTTTTACCTTTGAACGTGTTTCTTTCCCGCATTAACGTAGAGATACAGAATGGGACTTTTTCCTATAAGGGTTTTAAATTTGTTCTGGGACCACGCTGGCATCTGAAATCTCAAATAAACGCTTCCCATTGAAATGAAATTGAACTGCCATGAATCCACTCCAGCCAACTAAAATTTTCTTTGTTTAATTAGAAAGATAGCACTATTCTACTTCATAAAATCATTTTAAACTGATTAAAAACAAAGTCATGACACAATTTGAAGGATAAAGACTAGATGCCTGTGAGTATTGTTATATTATGTGTCTACATGTGTTGCTCCACTACTTGTGCTTAAATATCCATTGTGCAAAAGGTTGCAACATCAATGCTAGCTTCATTCGCCTCTTTATGATTTTTTGCATGGTGTGTTAGCATTATGCTAAATACACCTCATTAAAGCAAAGCTATGTGGTTGTTTTAATTAAACACATGAGAGGTATTTTGAGGGGGGGGGTTATTTTTAGTTTGGCATTAGATTTATCTGGCAGAGGCAATAAACAGCTTGAAGCCTCTTTTTTCGGAACAATTGTTTCCTTTCTGCCAAACTGCTGCTTTTTGTCAAGTGAGCTGAGTTAGGTTGACTCCTACCAAACAGTACTTGTATCTCCAGTTTTACCAGCAAACCAAAGCAAAAAAAGAAAGAAAATTGTCCGACTCGTGACTTGTATCTCGGCAAAACTCAAAGGGTCACCCGTATCGCAACGTACTCAAGTATTTCTATGATTCTGTGGAAGTTAGGGGATGGGGAATGAAGAAGAAATAAAAAAAAAAATCACCAAACCCCATTTATTTATCTATTTTAATTGAAATAAATCACAGCAGTCAAGGAAAACCCATGACATGGTGTAGCACAAAGAAAATAAAAAGCCAATGGCTCCCATCCTCGCTGCATCAAAAATTGACTAACGCAAAATGTACAATCACCCACATTCCTAAAATAACAACTGTCGGAACGCAATAGTACACGCCCAGTTCTGACTCATAAAGGACACAAAACAAGCCAGACCAAAAGTTAGCGGTGTGGTGTGGCTAATGCTACGTTGACGGCGAGTGTGACTCAGAAATGCCAAAACACGTGCACACAGCAGAGGTGGGTTGTTGCCAGGCGAAGGTCGTCCTGTAATTTGTGCTTGGTGATTGATGGCTTTGGTAGGCACGTCACTCACTCACTGTTGTTTCTTGACACAAAGTCAGTCACATGTCAGAAGGCTACGTGGCGTTGTAGCATTTAGCCTGAAAGGTATAAGCGAGTAGACCTCTACATCCTCTTCAACATCTTGTAGGTCTTGAGGACAAGCTAAAAAAAACAGCCGCTTTTTTATTTTTTTTGTGGGTCTACTCATGATAGACATGTCAACCAGATTTCACATTGCTGAGTGAAACTAGTTTTCAAAAGGGAAATTCAGCGGTGACGATCCCTGGAAATGAGTTTCTTTTAGGTCAGTCGGTTAGCATAGCTTCTTAAGATGTTTTTGTGGGTCGACTCATGAGATCTATCCATCCATCCATCCATCCATCCATCCATTTGTAATGTGCTTATCCTCATCAGAGTCGCAGGCTCACAATCACAACTAGGGACAATTTAGAGTATTCCATTCGCCTTTTTGGAATGTGGGAGAAAGCCGGAGTACCCGGAGAAAACCCATGCAGGCACGGGGAGGACATGCAAACTCCACACAGGAAGGCCTTGCCACCTCTGCACTGTGAGGCCAATGTGCTAACCAATTGATCGCCGTGCCACCTCTACTATTGAAAGACATGCCAAATTTAAATTGTCAAGTAACAGTGACTTTGTGGGGCGGCCCGGTAGTCCAGTGGTTAGCACGTCGGCTTCACAGTGCAGAGGTACCGGGTTCGATTCCAGCTCCGGCCTCCCTGTGTGGAGTTTGCATGTTCTCCCCGGGCCTGCGTGGGTTTTCTCCGGGTGCTCCGGTTTCCTCCCACATTCCAAAAACACGCATGGCAGGCTGATTGGACGCTCTAAATTGTCCCTAGGTGTGAATGTGAGCGTGGATGGTTGTTCGTCTCTGTGTGCCCTGCGATTGGCTGGCAACTGATCCAGGGTGTCCCCCGCCTACTGCCCGAAGACGGCTGGGATAGGCTCCAGCACCCCCCGCGACCCTAGTGAGGATTAAGCGGTTCAGAAAATGGATGGATGGATGGACAGTGACTTTGTGGGATGGATTTTGAAAATGAGATCCAAGGGACAAGGCCGTTCCAGCATGTCTTGGGACTTTTGTTTGAGTTGCTCTATTCATGATTGATGTGCCTACTAAATGCCATTGTATTAAGTTAACCTGGTTTTGAGGGCAATATTAAAAAAAAAACAACAACAACAAAAATAGAAATTAGCCTGAGCACCGATGACTTCATCCTAGACTCTCAGCATTCATTCACTAACAGTTCTGTGTGTGGTTGAGACTTTGTCAACTAGCCGTCACGAGTCATTAACATCGAAAGCAAAATGGCACGCTCCTTACTTTCAGTTCCTGTTGTCGCCGTAACCATGCCGACCAAATGACAGTGCGCTTCCTTTGTGAAACATGTGTTGAGCATTTTTTTAGCCTCCAGCTGTGGATGTTCTCTCGGCTTGTTTTGTTTTTTTGTTGTGGACAACAAACAGTCACGTTGACTGCATGAGGATTGCCCGTTGGAACATTTGTTGGTTTGTTTGTTCCTTTTAGTTGTTGTTTGGGTGACTGGCTTAGTTTGCTGGTTCCGAGTTTGAGTTAGGTTGTAAATTGGTTGGTTTGGATTTTTTTGTTTGTTTATTTGTTTAATGGTTTGTTCTGATAGGTTGGCCCGGCTGGTTAGTTTTGTTTGTTAATTGCTAGGTTGGTTGTATAGATGGATGGTTGCTTGCTAGCTTGGTGAGTTAGTTTAAGTTGTTGGTTTGCTAAGTTGTTGAATTTGCGAGTTCATTGGTTGGTTGATGTATCTGTGGGTTGGTTTAGTTTGTTTGCCTAGTTGGTTTAGTTTTGTTCAGGTCAGTTGGTTAGTTTGTGGTGTAGTTGGTTGGTGGGTGGGTTAATTTTGATTGCTGGTTGATTTGGCTTGTTATTTTAGGTCAATTTGTTCAATACAGTTGTCGATGGGTTGGTTGGTTGAATGTTGTTGGCTGTTTTTTGATTAGTTGTTGGCTGGTTTCTCAGTTCTTGGGTTGGTTTGGTCAAAATGGTGGATCGGGAACCAAAAGTGGTTCGTGGACTTGGACTGGTGGTCAAAACATTACAGGGGTCCTCGGTCTGCGATGGTAAAAACTGGTGTATACTGAAGTTACAGATAGCGTTCTGATCGCTCTTTTTAGCCTTGAAGGTTTTTGTTTTTTGTTTTTTGGAGACAAAGTTTTACTGTCATGACTTGAGTCCTGTGCCAGTATAGGTTGGTGAAAGAATTGCATCCAAAGCTGGGCTACCTATGTCATGCCAAAGGAGCAGTGAAATAGTTAAAGACCTGCCTTTGATTTGGCATTTAACATAATTTTGACACATGTGTCAGAAATGTTGTCACATGGGTTGTAACCATTTGAACAACCTCTCACATCGAAATTGCCATTGGTGTTTTATACAATTTTTTTTAACACTGTTGCATTTGCTCCTGCCATCATCCTTCCTTCATTTCCTAAAAACAAGAAATGAATTGCCATGTTCATCCTCATTGGATTAATCATTTTTGGGCCCTCAGATGCAGTCGAAAGAACAGAAAGAAGCCTTGGCGGAGGTTTCTGCTCATGTCTGGGTTTCTTGAAATAACTTATTTACATCATAACTGAGACATCTTGAGAAAGTTGCTGATGTGCTGTATGCAAGTTGGTCGGACAGGATGTGGAATGCTGCTGGTGGCGTGGAGGGTTCCCCTTGGAGTGCGGAGGAAAAAGGAAAAAGGGGAGGTGTTTTGGGGGCCCCGGTTTGGGCGAGGGGAGCGGGGGGGTCACGGTATTACAGTGGGAAGAAAGGTTCCTGTTTATCGGCATTATGGCAGCGTAACCAGGGTGGGGGTTGGCTCTGGGTTCTCGATGGGGTCTTTTGCTCCTCTCATCACATTCGCAGCTGCCACTGGGGGGCTGGGCTGCGTGGGAGCGTGGCAGAACTCCCATGATGCCCTTCTCCAGGCATGCATGAACTTCGCCGGCCGGAGCCGCGCCGTCAAACTTGACCATACTTGGAAAGTGAAAGTAGCATAACGTTCTATGACATGATCAATCGTGCGCGGACAGTAAAACATCTTGGGCCAAACACTTTCTACGTGGCATGAAAGGTAAAACAATCAACTTATCTTGATGAAAAATGAAGAACCGGACGAGCCACCCTTTGAATATGAATCTTCCCGTGTTTATTGTTATTCTCTCAACAGCCCTGGTTGAGGCCACTTCTCCTGGAATAAGTACAGTGTTGAAAGTCAAATGTTGGTTACTTGGTCTTCTGTTACCGGTTGGTGACTCAATGCAGAAAATAATGCGAGGTTGGTGAGTTGAGTCCCATTTTTTCCCCCGCAACAAACAAGATGTTCAAACTAAAAGCAACCAGTGTCTCTCTTTCATCCTTCCATGTCTCTCATCGCTTTGAACCCCAGAAACATGTCAACTCCCCTCCCTCAATGGTTCGGTTTAGTTTGTTGGTTGGTCGGTTTCTTGATTAGCTTCTTTATCGCTTGGTTGTTTTGTTGGTTGTTTTTTGTGTTGCTCGCATTCGTGGGTGGTTCGTTGATTTTAATTGGTTAGATTTTTGGGTGGCTCGTTGGTTGGTTTGTTGGTTGGGTGGTTTCGTTTGCTGGTTGGTTAAACCCGTTCATGCACCCTGTAACCTGATAACCTGGACAGCTGTCCACTCTAGGAAATGCTGTCTCAGAAAGGGTTAAGTTTGTTGGTGGGTGAGTTTGTTTAGTTCTTTTTGTTATAAAATAGATCTCTCATGGGAGGGACTGGTGGAGTGAATGTGTTGGGACGTCAACATTGTGTGCAGCAAAAGTAAGGAGGGAACATCATCAGGTTGTTTGTGAAAAGGCTTGAAAAAAGGCGTACGAAATTCAAGTTCTTGGTCACAGTGAATCTTGTTGAGAAGGCAACGAGTGTAGCGCGTGACCCACTGAGCTTGACATTTCGTATCGGACAGATAACGCTCCCAAGCAGCATGGCCAGGACACTACCTGTTGTCACTATTTATAAGCCGCCTGCATTTCCCTTTGGAGGGGATGCGGACGCTTCCTGTCCTCTCGTCAACAACAGGATGCGGGCTACTCGGCTCTGACCTTATTTGCTACACCTACAAATGCTCTCCGAAATCTCTGCGGAGAGACAGACTCGACATTTTTACAGTCGTGTTGTGAAAAGCGATTGAAAGAATTGCCATTGCCGGTTCGTTTGTAAACACGATTATGCCAAAATCACAAAGGCAACCTGAGTGTTAGATTTGGAAGCAGAATGACACAAAAATGAGATAACCGATTCGCGTGAGTCACACTGGGTTGGTCCATCAGTTAGGACGAAGGATTATAACAACAGTTTGGTGAGGTTTTTTTGTCAATTGCAGTTCTCAGTTTGGTAGTCGGTCAAGAGGATCGATCAGTCAGGTGGCAAAAAGCTCAAAATAAAACGCTACTTTGTAGGGGTGATTGAGTTGTCGTTTAGTCAGTTCCTAGAAAAGCAGAAAAAAACCCTAAAACATTTCAAATAACTAGTTGAAAGTTAACGCGATCTTTTGGTCACTGGTTTCTAAGTCAGGCGATCAGAATTACACAAAAATGAGAGATATCCTGGAAGCCTTGTGTGGCGCACTCTTCACAGTTAAAAAATGTGACATCACTCGTGACATCACTTTTCTCACACACGGCACACTCACCTCAGCGCTCTTATCTGGGGCCGACATTCATTTCCTCTCCTTCTATGTTGTCGTTCCCCGGGGGACACAAAGACCCACAATGCATTGCTGCACGGCGGCCGTGATTTTTGCACTGCGCTGATGATCAATGATCTCTCCACGCCGTTCGACGTATACAGGGCAGGAATCCCTGATGAATCATGTCACATGAGTGTAAACGTGATGTATACTGTACATGCTGTAACGTGGTGACTTCGTGCTGGTGGAGTATGGCCTCTGGATGACCGAGCGTGATGACTCAGCACTTTATGAAAGCAAATCATGGAGTGATTCTCAAAAGTGTGCTGCACAAAGGAATTGCTAAATTAAATGTTCTGACTGAACATAATGTTACAGAGACTGCTCACTTCTGTTCGGTTGTCTTTAACTCATTGATTAGCGCGGACAACCAAATTCATTAACTGGAAGCTAGCGTCGACCGCCACAGACAAATTAATTTGGATTTGGGCCCAGCACAGCTTTTGAGTTGAAGATAAAGATCACGCAATCAGTCTCGACCGGTTGATTTTTTTTTTTTTAAGCAAGAGAAATGCCGACAAATTTAGGCTATCAACAGGAGAGCGTGTATGATATGGTATCAAGAGAGTATTTGTCACAGTAGGTTGAAAATTTGTCAAAATCATCAGAATAGATGATGTGGTTGTCATGTTTTGATGTAGGTTCAGTTCTTATGTTGTCTTAGAACACAATATTCTGTCGGTGTTGAAAGAATGCTCTCAAAAGGGGAAGCTTTAAAAACGGCTGTCAGTGAATGCGTTAACGCTAAACTATAATACATTTGCATCCAATCATTTTAGTTTCATGGAAATCATTCATGTACTTTATGCAATCATCTTGTTGACCAAAACTACCAGACAAAAATAAGAGTGTTAAAAAAAAAAAGGCTTTTTATTTCCGGTATTGCTAATGCAGATGGGGGCGGGTATTATTGATAGAATATTTTAAAATAGATTTTTTTTCCCCCCCATGTCCTCACAACGAGTCGGCTAACAAGCTGTTGTTGTTCACAGTGGTGACCAAATATTGGACAGTGAATATGTGATGGTCACCATGGCAACCCTAGGCTGCTGCAATTGGATGAATGTCAAAGACAATCACTTTGAACATGGACGCAGCTTATTTCATGTCATCTGGAATCACTTTATTCCTTTGTGCGTGTGTGTGTGATGATGATGAGTCATCTTTATCCCATGATGCACAAACAGCGGTCGCCTGTTACCTTGACCGATACACTGTGAAGTGTATCAATGCGCAAATGTCCTCTTAAATACAAAGCAGACAAATATAAAAGCAAAAGTCACGAGACTCAAACGCAGCTTCGGTGTACCTTCACGTGCGCGGGCATTGGACACTTCATTAGGTACAGCTGTTATAAGAGCTGGGCCAATAAGTATCCATCAATTTTCTAAACTGCTTATCAAATAAAAATAATCATGCTCACTATTGATTGGCATTCGCGATAGTTTTAATATTTTCTCACAACACACTTTAAAAAAAAATCATCAAATCCCAAAATTGTTTTTAGGCGAATCCCGTTTTTGGACTCACGCGGCCCCAAAATGGCTACATCAAACCAAAATGACTGACTTCTTGTTGAATTTGGTGCCCAGGTTATTGAGACTTTTTTGTTTTTCCTGTTGTGATTACCATAGAGGTGGCCACCGAATTTCACGTGGCTCTGTCACAAAGGTGCCAAGATTTGTTTGTATTTTCAGCTTTCCAGTGCCCTGTTGTTGTTAATCAAAGAAGGATGCCAAGAAACAAACACAATAAATGTCAAAAATCGGACCACTTTTGTCTCTCACTGAACATCCTTTTGTGGAAACGCCACTGTCCCCAATCGTCCATGGGTTTATAATCCAATTGTTGATCATCAAGAAGTCTTGTGAGGATTTGAATTGGCCGTTCACAACAAGAACACGACGACATGTGATGTTGTGAAAGCACAGTGAAACGCTTGCTGAAAGGTTGCATTTTGAGGACATTTTCTTAAGAGGAAGCCAATGTTTTTTGGGTGTCATGTTTAACCACAGGACTTTAACACACAATATTGAAATCTTAGTGTCTGTCATCGACATCTGTTATGATATGACAGCAGCCTCAAAGTTTTCACTGCTCTTCACTGAAAAGACCAGTTTCCCACATTTTGATCCCCCCACCCAGACAAACAAAACAACAAACCTTTGTGTGTGTGTGTGTGTGTGTGTGTGGAACTGATTAAAAAAAGAAATCATGTTTTGACGACGAAAATAAAGCATGAAAAAACAAAATGCATTTTTTTAGAGCGCGAAAAGATGAAAAGAAATCTGCTGCTGAGACAGTTTTTTAAAAT
Source organism: Hippocampus zosterae (assembly GCF_025434085.1). NCBI lineage: Eukaryota > Metazoa > Chordata > Actinopteri > Syngnathiformes > Syngnathidae > Hippocampus > Hippocampus zosterae. The sequence goes on from NC_067465.1 coordinate 9,743,248, forward strand.
TGTATTTAAATTTATTTATTATTAAATTTATTTTATTTTTAAATCTAATCTGAAAAATGTATTCCAGATAAATAGGTGGAAAATTCTGTGAATTTCCTGGTAAATGTGCCAGTTGTTATTCTTATCTGGAAAAAAACAGTTTTCTTTGTTTTGAATTTTAGTTTTTGCTTCTTTATTTTTACCTAAAAAACATCAAAAATGTTTTTATTTGCATGTTGAAAATTTTGAAGATACATGTTGTTTTTTCCAATTTTTTTTTGAGTTTTGTGTTTTGAATTTCAAATAAAATAAAATATTTTTTGGAACAAAACAAAAAAGTTTTTAAAGAAGAAAATGGATTGAAATTGGTGACTCTTTTGTTTGAAGAACAAGACAACAAATCTATTCATTTGTAGCTGTTTTTTTTGTTTGTTTGTTTTTTGGGACAGCAATTACATTTAAACGTGAACATGTTTTATGAGCAATATTTTGCTGTGCGTGTGTTTGTGTGTAATCCCGAGCTGGGCGCCGCACATTAAACTTAATGCTCTCTTAATTACTTTGAGACAATAAAGTGTCGTAAAGTTTACGGTGGAAAAGTGGCACATTTTACTCCTTTTGTCATAAAATGTACTTCTGCATCAATATTGCAACTGGCCTGCTCCAAAGTGAGGCAACAAATCACGCGTGTGCGTGTGTGAGCGTATAGCTATCCATAGGCTAGCCGCCCGGCGCTAATATGGTTGCCAGAGAGACAGTTTGTCACACATGTCCCTCGTGCATTGCCGCTAGATATGAAGTCGTGATCTTTTTTAGGGGGGGTAATCATGTGACCATTCTGCATTGTCAATAGGATTCTTATTGAAGGGCAAAATTATCAATGAGAAAATTATCAATGAGTTTTTTTTATTTATTGTACTGGTGTGGAGTGCCATTCGGAAAAAGAAAAAAATGTATATGTTGAAAAAGAAGTCATTATTTTAAAAGTTGGAATTTTTTAAAGATAAAACTGTAAAATGTTTTTTTGAGGGGGGGCGAGGGGTAATCAGAATTTTTGGGGAGGGGCAACCCCCCCCCCCCAAGTGTAATATTTTCATTAAAATACCAACATTTTCTAAGAGAGAGTATTTTCTTATTCCCATGGTCGAAAGTTAGGAAAAACTGGATGGATGGATGGATAATTTGAAATAATCTTTTTGAAGAATCTCCAAGTTCCAATTATACATAATGAGAGAGGAGAGGGTGGTGTTCCACAAGGCTCCATTCGAGAGCCTCTTGTTTTTTTTATGTGGGGCGGGGGGTAGCCAGGACAGCACATAGACAGCTTGACATATAGAGATTAATTGGTTTGTTTCATAGTTGTTTCAGTCTTTATTTTTGGGTTTGGTGGTTTGGGTTGCCAACTAATTTCCTAATGAAGAAATAACTTGGTGCCACGGTGAAGTGCTTTGATGCAGAGTCTTTAAATGTCAGTGAGCTCTTCATGTTTGCCACTGTTTCAATTTTTCCTTCCTTGACGTTGACATCCTAATGAGACACAAATCATGAACATAAATCAACAATGTATGGAACCACAGAACCTCTGATAAATATTCATGAAGGCTGCAGCAGTAGGGTTGGGGAGCGGGAATGGAGCATTTAAGTCTGGTCTTTGCAGGTATGCCTGATCTTATTTTCCAGAGTCTTCTCTTGGAAAAGTCATCTGGAAACAAGAAGATAACTTTCCCTCCCTTTTCGCTGTTGTGCCTTTTCCGAGGAAATGTCTTTCATCAAGCCTCTGATTGGCTCAATAAGGCTTACAGTTATGGGTTATAGTGCCACCTTTAGCTTTGGCATACATACCACAGACTGTCGATCACGTTTTAACGTAGATTAGAGTATTAGGGATATTACGTGTTATTTTTTCCGTAGAAAAAACGTCTTCGTCTTTCCGAGAATGATAATGTATTTTACCCCCCAAAACAAGTTGTTGTCGTACATGATTTAACATTTTTAACGTCATAGTGTTGCATTTAATGAAATGTATTTTTAAAGTTGTTTTTTAATATATTACAATAATTGCTTGAAATATCATCAGTTTATTTTAAAAGTCTCACTTTTCAAAATTACAACTTTTTAAAACACACTTATTTTTCACCATTTAAAAAAAAGGAGGGTTTGGGGGGGGGCTGGACGTATCATATATTTCATGATGTCACTATGTCATAGTAATAGCTGGATTAAAAAAAAGGCAGACGATGTTCAGACCTCCGGCGTACGCGTCCTCCATAGCCGGAGTGGAAAGCCTGTCCCCGTCTGCGCTCCACAGCACTTGCGCCGCTATTCCTCCGGAGAGTCACCCCCGCCAAACCGCGCACTCGCAGTGCTCTCCGTTCGCGCTTTAGCTTCCTGCATGTGAGCGCTTATATAGCGGCCTAAAAATAGCTCCGGCGCGGCCCAATGAGCAGCGAAACCCGCTCGAGACCGCGCAACCAACCAGGCCAGGGCAGAGGCTGCGGCTGCGGCCAGCCATTGGTCCCGACAGCACCGGCAGGCGGGTCGAACGCTGCCCGTAGCTCATTGGCTGTAGCGGCCTGAAACGTCACGATGTCACGTGGTTCATGTTCGTGTGTAGTTGTAACCGCGAGAACGAAGAGGAAGAGGTGAGTTGAGAGGGAGCTGACACTCGGGAGCAGACTTCAGTCAGTGACCGCTGCGCTCCGCAACCAGCGCGACGTACACGCGCACGCAGGCACGCACGTACGAAAGTACGACCACCAGGCAGCCCTCTGAGATGGACGTCATCCCCATGTGCAGCATCTTCCAGGAGCTCCAGATCGTGCACGACACCGGATACTTTTCCGCGTTACCGTCCCTGGAGGAGTACTGGCAGCAGGTAATTAATTGCACGTGAGGAAAAAGAAGACTTTAAATGTTTGTGTTTGTTTGGTTGTTTGTAAGACCTCCAAAAAGAGACCCAAGTTGGCGCGTGCATTCGGGGCCAACTTGTTGATGGCATTTTTGCGTCACTTGTTCGTGGAGCGCGCTGGCGATGTGCGTACCCTTTTGCAAACTTTGCATTCGCGACCATCGTGCGTGCTCGTGCACGAAGCTGTCATTTGTGCACGCGCGGCGGGCGACAGCTACCCAGCTGACGAGATGTATGCGATAAATTGCTTTTGTTCGTTTCATAGAAATGTAAAAATAATAATCCTTGCATAGCAGAGCGATGATGCTGCTTGTCAGACCTCCCCGAAGGCAGGCAGGCAGGCAGGCAGGCCAGCCTGGTGCCAAGTTCCGGGATAGACATGCGTGCGTGCGTGCGTGAGATATTGCGCGTGCCTGCAAGGAGCTGTCACATGTGCACGCGCGCAGACTGACAGCAACCCGACTTTATTATTTCCACTTTTTTTAAAGTGACTTTTTCATCGTCAGAAAAAAAAGAGAATAGGTCGGAGTGGAATTCCGGACCTCCCCCAAGGCTAGCTCCGATGGTCGACATGCGCGCGCGCGGAACTGTCACGCGTGCCCGCGCGCAGACTGACAGCTAAAGCGACAGCAAGCACGAGAGGGAAAACTACCAGCCTGTAACGTTCATTTTTAATTTTCACAATTGAGAAAAAAGAATAGTGTGGCGTCGCGCAAGCGCTTCAATGCGGACGCTTTGCATTTAAGTTTGTAACAGGAAAGTCCAGATATAAGTTTGGATATCATTGAGAAATAATGTGCTCTCGTGAAGGGTTTTAATACGGACACTTTCAAATTTCAGTCGGCCGAGAAATGGAACTGTTTTGACTAGCAATGAACAGTTTCAACCACTAAAAACGATTTGTGCGGATTCAGAAAGGTCATTTAACACCGAGAAATGATTGAATGTGGACTTTTTACAATGGAATGAGCTCTCCACGCTGACCAGGTTTCAGAAAGGAAAGAGCAATTCCAACCACCAAAAACAAAACAAAACAACAACAACAAAAAACTTGGGTTGCTCTTCTGAACGTTTGTCCAAATAAAGGCTTTGATATGAACTCTCAATTCCAGTTAGCTCTCAAAGTGGGACCGTTTTGAACAGGAATGAGCCGTTACAATGGCCAAAAGCAAATTTTGATTTTAATGAATGCAATTTGACATCCAAATCGAGCAATACTTGAGCGCCATCGTCAAGTGCTTTGATGCAGACTCTTTTCGAGTTCTTTCATCTCTTTACACTTCAAAGTGAACTCGGGAACAAATTGCATTTCAATCACGAAAACATGTTTTCCCCATTCAGCAATACAATTGCCAACTAATTTCCTAATGAAGAAATAACTTGATGCAGAGTCTTTGAATGTCAGTGAGCTCTTCATGTTTGCCACTGTTTCAATTTTTCCTTCCTTGTTTCTCATTCAAATTCAACATCCCCTCGCCTTGTAGCGGAATGGCTCCTGTCAGACCTCCCCCGAGACAGGCCCGGAGCCAAATTCCAGGAGTTGCATACTTTGGTTTGCAACATTTCAACTTGGAGTGGGATGCAGATCTGGACTTTGTGTCCACATTCTTCTCCTCAACACGTTTTGTCTGGGAATGCCGCTGCAGATTCCTTTTAATGAGGCATCTTCCAGTTATCTGCAGCCGTCGGAATTCTGCCCGCGCTGGACCCCAACATACATTCCCAAAGTGGATCTTGCAGTATTCATGCCGGAGCTTTTTCTGGCGCACACACACGCACACACAACCATTCCCCGACTGCCCCCGCCCCCACCCACCACCGCCACCACCAATCTCGCATCGTCCTCACAGGTCCCCGGCGTGCGATGTTATTTCTAGCCATGCCTCCAAATGCATTATTAAATCCACATTATGCTGAATAATTGATGGTGCTAAAAGATCTACAAGCACTTGGCCCACAGACGGCAGTTCGCAATCCTACATCGGGAATGTTCGTTAACGCGCATGACATCGGCATGCGACGTTTTCGCTTTACTTCTTGGTTCGGCTCGCTGCAGTTGCAAAAGGAATGGAGAAGGGGGCAAGGAGAGCCGCCGGTGTCACGCGGCGCTTTAATGTGGATTCTTTCAAAGTTTTTTTTACACTTTGTCATTGAAAGTTTTGACTAGAACAAGGAAATCGAACCACTGAAACACATTTTTTTTTTTACATTCAGGAAACTCATGTTTATTCATGAAGGGCTTTAATGCACACTGTTTCAGTGTCAGTGATGGCCCCACTTTGGAGCGTTTTGAACAAAACCGATCCATTCCTCCCACTAAAATTCACTTTTACATTCAGTAATGAAATTTGACGTCTAAATCCCCAAGTAATTCATGAAGTGCTTTAATGCAGTCGTCCCGGTTCAGCGGGTGCTCTGCGTTGTAACATTTTGAACAACCTCTATCTTGTTTTTATGTTCGGGAATATAATTTGACATCTAAATAAGGACTGTGTTTCATTGTGCAATCGTGACGTGCTTTAATTCAGACTCTTTCGATTCCAGCAAGTGCTCTGCACTTCACTGTTTTGGACAAGAGCCAGTTATGAATTTCAACCACCACAACAAATGTTTCACCATGAAGAGCTTTAATGCAGACTGTTTCAATGTCAGTGACCAATTCACATTCGGACATCCTGAACAAGAACAAACAGTTTCAACCACGAAACTTTGTTTTTATGTTCAGTAATATGATCTGGGATCTCAATCAAGAAATAGTTTTGTGGCCATGAAACGCTTTAATGCAGACTCTTTCAGTTTCAGCGAGTGTTTCGCATTTCACCGTTTGGAATAAAAACCACTTCCTAATTTCAACCACTGAAACAAATGTTCTTGTTCAAGAATGCAATGTGACATCTAAATCAACGACTCGTCACTTCAAATCATGAAGTGCTTTAATGCGAACTGCGTGGTGTCCCTTTGTCGAACATTTCTATTCATAAATGACTAGCCCGCGATCGGTTTTGCCATGTGTCCTGCGCACTTTTGTTCCAAACAGCATGAAAGTCAATCACACTCGTTTATGTAAAACAATGTACACTCTTATAACAAACATGACAACTTCCCTTTCCTTATATTGACCTTTGTGTCTTCTTCTTCTTGTTTTTTTTTTAATTTATTAATTTTTTTAGACATGCTTGGAGCTGGAGCGCTACCTGCAGGCCGAGCCGTACGTGTCGGCGTCCGAGCTGAAGTTTGACAACCAAGAGGATCTGTGGAGCAAACTGATGCTGGCCTGTGGCGACAAGGCGGCCGACCCCAAGCTGGCCAAGGAGGACGAGGAACCTCCGGAGAGCCGAGACGCCGCGGGCTGCTGCTTCCACTCGGACGCCAGCAGCGAAGCGTCGGACTGTTCCGAAGAACTGTCGCCCACCCTCGACTTCCCCGCCGGCTCGCTGGCCGATCTCCTGGGCGACAGCCCCGAGGAGGACCTGAGCGCCGCCTGCGCCGCCGCCGTCATCATCGGGACGCCGCCCTCTTCGCCCGAGCTGGCCAAGGAGGGCCTGGCGGGGTTGCAGGTGTGGGGGGGCGGCGGCCATGCCGGACCGCATACGGCGGGGAAAGGCAGGACGAGCGGCGGCGCGGAGAGGGCGGTGCTCGTCGGTGGGGAAGCGTCGCCCGACGGCAGGAGGCGAGTGCACAGGTGTCTCTTCAACGGATGCAGGAAGGTGTACACCAAGAGCTCGCACCTCAAGGCGCACCAGCGCACCCACACAGGTACGCACCACATCGAACACTTAAAACCTGATCAACCCGCATTCTGAAAATACACTCGTGCCTTGAAGTACGAGTGACCCGACTTAATCGTTTTCCAAGTTAGAAGCTGTCGTTATGGGGATTTTTTTCTTTTCTGCTAGCCTAATGCTAATAGATAATGGAAAACGGCATAGATAGCTATCAAATCGCATCGAAAGTATTGGTGTTAGAAACCTTTAAGCAAATGATACTTCAACACCCACGGACAAACACATGTAGACAGACAATAGAACAAGCAAGACTCGTAGGCGTGTATTCTTTATCTTCTGAAAAAAAAAGGGACTAATATGACTGTAGTTCATAAGGATTTGTGACCATCCGCCACAATAAGAGATATCAGTCTCATTTTTTCCAGCACAAGAGAGAGTTGATGTCCCCCAAAAATAGTCAAAAGCCTGTGTCTCCGGAAGCCTTCCCGGAAGATGCTTGCGCACCCCCTGGGAGGCATTTGTTTACATCTCCACTCCATGCTTTTACACTTCAGTCTTCCTGTCAGCCTTCCGCAGATTTTTGCAGCCACACACCCCTTTAAGCATTCCCACGAAAGTTGACTCACGCGCTCTCCTCAACCCCCCCCCCCAAAAAAAAGTCAAAACAAAGGCTGTAGTTGCAGTGAATTTTAGCTTTTTGAAGCAAATTTTAAATGTCATGTTAAATGAGGTGGAAGGGTATTTCTTTTTTTGCGCCGAATTGGTTTATTTATGAGTTCAACTTTTAGATTTGAGAGAGGGAAATATCCTTTGATGTTGTCAAACAGACAACGTGTTTATCCTGCAAACACGGCTGACATTTCGTCCTGGGAACGCCTGCCGTCGGGGAAAAAAAATAACCAGCAAAAAAAAAAAAAAACCCCGAGATGGGAATTGTGCTCTTTGCCTTTGCTTTCATGAGCGCGGTGTTGCGCCGTCACCGTTCACATGTGAGCCTCATCAACTTTGACCCGCAAGCGAGCTGTTTACAGCTTCAGTGGCTCCCATTCGCGGAGGAAGTCGCATTCCTCGCATCCTTGCCCGGCCATGTGAGCGCACCCCCCCCCTCCACTCCACCGCCATTAATGCCACCACACGCTCACACACATTACATAAGCTGCATACCACTGCACCCTAGCTTGTTTTTCTGCTCAACTCACACTAGTCGGCAACATTCAGTTTTGTGTCACACGAAAACGACACAAATTAAAAACTGTCCTTTGAAAAGAAGCAATCTGATGCATGGATACTATCCCGATGTGAGCGAACAAAAATAGCAAGATAAGCTAGAAGCATTTGATGCCTTAAATATACAGGCACAATTACCATGACTCGTGAATACGATATAGGAATAAATAATGTCGACAGAACACTGCATACTATATTTGTCTGTGACAACAGTGGCAACATTAGTCAGTAGAATTGTATGTCATGCCATAAACCGGACGTACGTTAGCCATCCTAACTTCAATGACAACTCTTTTCAGCAGCCATTTTGTCGTCTTTGTTTGTGCACGGCGGCTTACGCGCTTGCGTGTTTTTATGGTTTTGCGTCGCAGGCGAGAAGCCGTACAGATGCTCGTGGGAAGGCTGCGAGTGGCGCTTTGCGCGCAGCGATGAGCTGACGCGCCATTTCAGGAAGCACACCGGAGCCAAGCCATTCAAATGCAGCCACTGCGACAGGTACTTTATGAACGTTTTTCTTCTTGGGGGAAATCATCGCATTTCAATCTTGTCGTTTCATAACTTTTTTTAACCGTAATTTCATCTCTGTTCTTGAGTCTCATAATACCTTTTTGGGGGGAGCCCCAAAATGGCTGACTTTATTCTTGACATTAGTTTTTGCTGTGCTACATGCTAATGCTACATGCTAATGTCACAATTTACAAATGGAAATTTTAGCAGGTCGGCCTGTCCCGTGCTCACTCATGTGCTGCAACTTTTCTCACTTTTGCTCAGGTGTTTTTCCCGTTCGGACCATCTGGCCTTGCACATGAAGCGGCACATCTAAGGTGGCGACGGCGGCGTGGAAGGCTAAGGCGGGACAAATCGGGCAGATGTTTCCTGACCTGTGTGGCGTCAGCGAGGCCGGTGGGGCGTGTCGACAAGGTACCACGGCGGCGCACCGTGGCGGACGACGTTCCCGTCAGCGGGGGGGAAAAAAAGCAGGACGTACACGCAGGCTCTCGTTTTGCACCGTACTCAGTGCCTCCGACAGCTCGCTGTGCTGGAGTAGGAAAGTTCCGAAAAGGACGAGAATTCGTGTATGGTGTTTGGCGCTTTTTTTTAAGGCCCCCTCCCTACCCCTGGCCGGAGGATCTTGGGACTTTTCGGGGGCGCAGCGGAGTGTTTGGACTGCGGATGCCTGCGCTGGTTTGCTGAAGTGCGGCGTGCATGGTGGACGAATGGCGTCTTTTTGTCTCAGAGTGAATGAGAAGAAAGCCTGGAGAGCAACGGAGGGTTTCTGTGTTTGTTTGTGTGCCCTCTGGAGGACTGGAGGTGGAACTACAGCTTCCTGCTCATTGGAAAAAAAAAGACAAAAAAATAACGGAGGGAGGATTTTTTTTGGGTGCAGCTAATAAATGTGCAATGTATTACGTAGCCTGTCTGAAAACACACATGCCAGAAAGCTCATTTTTGTTGTTCAAGCGAGCGAGAGAAATTCAAAGCAATGAACGTCAACAGTGGGAAGTGGCACAGGAGTGTCAAGGACACGCTGGAAAGGAAACTCATTTTGATCTGGAAAAAAAACTTCTGCGATTTTCTAACTTTTTCTAGAGAAAATGTGAGTTTAACCTCATCAAGTCTAATTTACACTTGCAATAGTATCTTTGGCACGTTTTTCCTCATGAAGATTTCTAATCTCCTAATAGTAAAAAAAAATTAAAAAATCTAGAAATCAATTTTTTGAGGGGATAGAAATCCACCTTGAATCCTTTTACAACTTCCCCAAAATCAGACTTTAACCTTGTAAAATTCAAACTGAAGCACAAAAAATAACAATTCTATTCTTTTGAAATCAATGAATATTTCCATATCCTACAGGGTTTGGATTTAATTGCCGTTTTTTCTTTCCAGTGTTTTCTTTCGGAGGTGTGTCGCGTTTTTTTTTTTTTTTTTTTTTGACTGAACAGTTCAGTCATGATTTCGCCCTTTTGTTTACGTGTCAACAACACAACACTTGACATGCTCCTCCCGAAAAAAAGTCCCATCGCCAACTAGTGTCTTGGCGTGCAAATTGCAGCGTGTTGACCGGGTGTACATGTCACGTTAATGCTGTGGGGAGGGCAGGGATTGCATGAGTGAGGAGGGGGGGGGGGGGCTCTGTTCACATTTTATTGCGATTGCAGGATGACGTCATTGGAGAGCAGCTCCCTTCACGTTGCTATTGTTGAAAGATGCATAACAAGGCTTTTTTGTTGTTGTTGGGAATACCACTTAATAATAGCGCTTTTAGAGGTGAGTCGCCTTCACTTTTTCTTTGGCTTAGACATGTCGAAACAAAAGCGAGAGGAAAAAAAGTGCACTGTTGACCTTACTGATGCCTTACGCAAGTGGCCTTGTCCTATTCAACACACACATGCAGTCCTTGAAAAAGCTTTACAGACACTCATTTCCTCTCAACCGACTCCCCCCCCACCCCGCCACAATAAAACCCCGTGCATCACAGTCGGAAAAAAAAGACAGACATTTTCATTTTTGACAATTCTTTTTTCTTCTTTCAACTGTGTCAGACAGGAATGTGTGGGCGCCTTTGCTACTGTGTAGGAAACCTTCGGCTCCAAGTCAACCAGAGAGCTTTCAAAATAAGATGACAAAATTATTTATATGTGAAAATGTGACTCCCCTTTTAGATTTTGACTTTACATTTTTGCATTTTAACTAGTCTTGTAATATTATGACCTTTTTCCTCAGGAAAAAAATACAAAGACTTTAATTGATGTACATTTAAGATGTATTCTTTTCAAATGATCCAATTAAAAAGTTAAATAAATGGCCAATCGCCAAAATAAATGACTTTTTTTCCACTTGATAAAGATCCAACACTCATTTCAGATTGTGACTTTTTTTTGTCAAAAAGGTTAACTTGATCTTCCTAATAGAAAGAAAAAAAATACAACGTAAATGTAGTAAAATTCAATTTTTTTCTCAAAGAAAACAAATATTTAAAATATTTTAATGTTGTGATTTGCAACTTCTTTTCTTGGGACAAGAATGACAATTTAATACTTGAATTTTTTTCTTAAAAAAATAAATAAAACAACAACGATTATCTCCCCCCCACCGCCACGATAAATAAATACAACATTCAACGAAACGTCCGTCTGAACTTCGACTTGAAAAGCGTTCTGACTCTGTGAGAATTTCTCAACGACATGGTTGTTCCTCTCGCATGTTGATGTGAGTGAAACCTGCATGACCGGTTTGTCATTGCGTTGATACTGAATGCCGATGTTTAGCTTGAAGCGCTCATGCCAACCAAATAAACTTCAATCTTGTCATTTGAAAACAGTTAAAAATGAATTAATACATAAATGAATACATTTGAATTTGTAAGAATATGACTTTTTGGGAAAAATGTATGACGTGAATCCGAAAATGTTCTCACTTTTTTTTTAATGCAGTTTCTTGAAGTGCTGACATAATTCTCGCAATATTCTGACTTTTTCCCCCCCAACAAAAACTTGATTTTCTGACTCTTATTTTACGTTTACAGTAAGACTTTAATTTTGTAATCTAACTTTTTTCCAAAAAAAGAAACTTGTGTACTACTTTTCTACCCCTACAACATTCATCTTGTAGTTGTTTGACATTTTGATAGAAAAAAAGGACTTAAATCTCAGCATATTGAGTTTTTGTTTTTAAAAAAAAAAGCAAATGTAATTTATTTCTCGGAAGAAAATAAGACTTCAACCTCAGATTTTTCTTCTCAAAATATTCAGACTTTTGTGAGGGAAAAAAATTCAATGTAAATAAAATTTTTAACCCCAAAAATTATGCGAGTGTATAAATATCGAGAAAACAGGGAGCTAAATATTGTAAACTTGCTACTTTTCTCCTCTAAAAAAATTGAAATTTTATGACTTTTTATTTTGGGGAGGAAAAAAGACTTAAAGCTAATAGCGAGTCAAAATGAGGACTTGTGTCATATTGCCAGAAAAATATGACCAAAAATAAAAAATTGCATCTTCAATGGAGAGTTGAGTGCAGATTGTGGAAGCCGTTTGGCTCATAGCGCTGATGTAAGCTAAGCTAAAGGAAAACAAAAGCGCAACTTGTGCTGCAACAACAAGCCTGCGACTCATCCGCGACAAGATGAGGGCGGCCATTGTTCTTTGTTTTGGTTGTTTGTTTTCTTCCACTCTGCGAGGTTGACAAAGCAAAAGTTTTGTTGCGTACATTTTCCATGAAGGCCCTTTTTCAACTGGGGACCAATAAAACCATGTGGGGGTTGTCAAAAAAGCTAACAAAAAAAAGAAAGAGAAAGAAAAAAAAAACAAATTATTCAAATGTTTTTTTTTTGTTTTTTTGCAAACACAAGTATTATTTTTCTTTATTTTTTTTATTTGCCATGTGACTTGTTTGGATGATCAAATGTGACGCTTTGTTTTTACTTTGTTTTGTAAAATGCGCAATATGTGTATGAATGTATTTTCTATGGGAAAGTGGATAAAAAATGGTTTTATTGGATTCAAGTGTCCTTTTAGCTTTCTTTGTCATGAGTTTGTAGCATAGAATGAAAATGCTAACTTGAAGATACTGCTAACTAGCAGACACTCTCTTAAGACTTTGTGAATATTCCACGTTGTTTTTATGTTTAATTTTAGGTTTGAATTGCTTGTCCGCGCATACTGGCCATTACCTACACACATACACACACACATACACTATAGTATCTATGTGCGCAACACCGGGACTAGGAGGGGATGCTAATGCTACTGCCATCAGAACTCTCTGTCGTGTCAGTTAACCCCCTCCGGCATTTTATTTCATGCTCTAAAAGACATTTATGAATTATTGAAAAATAAATGCAATTCTAGTAAATTTGGTCACATCTGAGTGGCACAAAACAAAAGTCAAGAGTCCAACTACATCTGCTAATTAGTCTCCCACACAAGCTAATGGCTGCTGTCAGTTGATTGAACGTGTGTGTGTGTGTGTGTGTGCGTTTCTGATACGCTAATAACATGCTATCATGGTCCTGTAGCACAAATGTGGCACTCAGGGTCGTAATCTTGTCACTTCTCTCACATACACACACACACACACACACACACACATGCACACACACACGCACACGCACACACACGCACACTTACACACTTTGAGACATGTTCTTTTTTGAACCTCAATTCATACTTAATTGCGTTGTGTGTGTGTGTGTGTGTGTGTGTGTGTGTGTGTGCGTGTGTGTGTGCGCGTGTGTGTGCACGTGCTTCAGAAGGATGCAATTTAGGACTCTACAAAATATCAATATACAATTTATGGTATAGTTAACATTTTATTGTGTGTGTGTGTGAACTCCTAAAATCGACTAGCTGTCACTCCTCAAACCCTTTTTTGGGGTGGGGGGTGGGGGGGGGGAGATTCCCTTTGCAGCATGAAAAGTGGTCACGTGTCCATTAACAGATAAGTCTCAGGAAGCTCTGACGAAAGAGACAAAGAAAGTCAGCCATTTTGTTTGAGGACAATTTCATGGCGCGCTTCAAAAAGACTCACTTGAAAAAGTCAAAAATCTTTCTTTAAAGAATGAACTTGGAAGTATTTTTTTTCCTAAAGGCCGTCAGTAGGCATGTCTATCATGAAGGGAGACACAAAAAAGTCTGAAGAAGCCATGCGGGGAAAGACACAGGAAGTCCGCCATTTTGTTTGGAAGTTTGGACTTGGCCGTTCCACACGTGCGAGCGCTCGCTCTGGCGTGTCCAAGGAGGAGACACGCGTGCGAAATAGCCGGCGCTCGCAGGAGCCCGGGCCGCGCGAGCGTTTCATTCCACAAAGATGCGCCGTGGCCCAATTCGCCGCTGGCGCGGCGTTGGCGCACATCTGCAGGGGGGAAAAAAAAAGAAAGAAGATGGAATGTCTTATCAAAATGCAGCGAGATGCGAAAAAGGAAGAAAATTTCATTTCCACTTGAAAGACGGCAAGAAAGTGGGACCGACATTTCAGAACACTTTTTGTGCCGACGTGTTTGACGCCTCTTTCAATTGAAAACCTCGACTGGGGGGCTTTAAACCCTACTTTGAAACCTTAAGCCTAATTGGAAACCCTACTTTGAAACCCTAACCCTCATTTAACACCCTACTTTCAAACCACAACCCTAGTTTAAAACCCTACTTTGACCTTTTATACCTTATTTGAAACACGATTTTGAAACCCGAACCCTACTTTGAAACCCTACTTTGAAACGCTAACACTAGTTTAGCCCCCACCCTTAAAAAAAATAGAAATGCGCCTTTACCCTACTCAGGCTGCCACTTTGTGTTTTGTTTTGAGGTGGCCGAGGGCGTGCGGTGCTCGTGATGGCGACTACTGAGCATAAATCAATATTTTTGCCGCATATGCAAAACTGAGCGCTAACATTTGGAGAGCGGATCAAAGTTTGCCGGCGCCAGTGTCACGCAGGTTTGCTTTTGTTGGCTTCTCGTGCGCCCTGCAGCGCAGAGCCATCAGTGGTCGGCGAATTTCATCGCTTTACGTAACGTGCAAATAAACAGCCGTAAATCACCACCCCAAGACGACGTTCGTACTCCTGACACATGTCGTAAACGGCTTCTGAGCAGTCCGTCGGCTATCTTTTTTTTTGTGGGGGGGGGGGGGTTGGTTGTGTGGTGTGACATCAAGAAAATGTGGAAACTGCAGCATGTAAAAGGGCATTTTTAAAAAGTATTGATTGAGATTTGGATCGTACAAAGTAACAAGGCTGCCCAGTGTCAAGTGGTTCGCGTGTCGACCTCACAGTGCAGAGGTCGTGGGTTTGATCCCGGCATTCCTGTGTGGAGTTTGCATGTTTTCCCCGGGCCTGCGGGGGTTTTCTCCCGAGTCCTCCGGTTTCCTCCCACACTCCAAAAGCATGCATGGAAGGTTAATGGAACACTCTAAATTGTCCCGAGGAGTGAGTGTAAGCACAGATGTTTGTTCTTCTCTGTGTGCCCTGTGATTGGCTGGCAAACGTCCCCTGGCTACTGCTCAAAAACAGCTGGCATGACCCCAGCATGCCCCGTGACCCTTGAGAGGATAAAGCGGATCAAAAATGGATCGATGGATGGAAAAAGCAACAAATGAAAAAAAAATCCCTATTATCCAATTGCAACTTTTTCTTCATTCATATTTTCACCAACCATTTCATGGCAAGACTTTTTTAATATTGTATTTGAACGGCACTCATGACAAGTAACTGATTGGCTGCAGGATGTCATATGATTTCTATTTCCAAATATTGACCTTTACAGTAAATAGTTTTTTTATTTTCTCTACACAAAGTCTTGGATTGTACTAAACAGTTTACGCTCCCTCCTTCGCGTTTACACACAGTAGAGGTCAATACTGTGTGTAAACGTTAATATTGGCATTTAAAGCCGTGCCACTCGATGCATTTGTGTGCGTGTGTGTGTGTGTGTGTGTGTGTGTGTGTGTGTGTGTACTGTATACTGTAAACTCTTTGGCACAGAAAAGAAATGGAGCAGCAAAAAGTCAGCTAGCGTCGCTGTCGTTATATAATTAGTATGTCAAGAATCGGGGGCCGAAAATAGCGCTACTGCCTGGCCTGGGGGATGCAGGGGTGTTATGGTGGGGGTGGGGGTCACTGTCAGAGGAGATGAAGTACATGGTCGGGGGGGGGGGGGCTTAAAAATATCCTTGGAAATAGAAATTAGGTTTAAAAATAATAATTAAAGGATTTGCCAAAAATAAAGGTGTAAATCGTTTGCATGCCATCTTATTTGGCTTCATGAATATTTGAAACCTATTTAAAAAATCTAATTTCAAATTATCTTTAATTGTTATTATAATTATTTTAAGTCTCACATGTTATTTGAAAATGTGCAAATAAACATATTCATAGTATTATTATGTAAACATATTGACAACTTATTAAATAAATTAACATCCAAAAAACGTAGAACACCCCTAAATAATTGCTTTAAATAAAAACAAAAATAGTAAAGGCTACATCACAATAATCACATAAAATTCCTTCGAAACTTGCCATGAATTATTTATATTTTTTAAAAATACATCTAACAAGCAGGGGTGCCCATTACGTCAATTGCGAGCGACCTGTAGCTCGCGGACTGGTCCCAAGTCGATCGCGAGGGGTACTGACGAAAAAACAAACAAACAAACAAACAAACGTGTGTGTGTGTCTCTGTGTATGTTCGTAATATATATTTTTATGTTAATGCACACTGCACCCTATCATTTTATCAGTCTCACTTTCAAAAAACGCATTTAAAAAGAAAATAATAAAGTCACGCTAGTTACCCACGTCACCGGAAGTTGTCAACAGTCTGCAATTACAGCTTGCGATCACAGCTGTTGCGATGTAGCCTTTATTATTATTATTATCAGGCAAGGTGCGTTTCGTGTACAATTCACCGATGACACTCGCAAAAAATGGGAATCTGGACGACCGAGAGAAACTTTACCCGTGAGCTACGATAGCTAACAAGCTGCAAAACGTACGTCGCATGAATCGCGTCAGGACTCCCACGAAGGTAGGCAGCGATATCGTTTTCACAAGCTCATTACCTCTTGTGTCTACTGTCTGTCTGTTTCGTTGATCTGATGCTCACCATGGCTTGCGTGTGTAAGTGAGCCCGTGTGCGCTAACGAGTCGATTGATCGATTGGTTGATTGAAAAGTAGATTTTCGGTCCCCCAAAAAAGTTTGGGCACCCCTGATTTAAAGTAACACAACTTGTAGTGCACACACGCACACACACGCACGCGCACCCCGTGTGCACGAAAATCTGTACAGCATTCAGCCAGTTGCTGACTTGCATGAAGCAAAGTGCTGAAGCTTGACTTGCCGTTGATCGGAAAAAGGAAGCACAAGTGACACTGCCTGCATACCTTGCCTTTTTTTAATTATCATAATATTCTTGGGCCACACGTTTTCAAAACAATCAATGTTGTGAAGCTTATTTAGTGGAAAGTTGGGTCTTATTGTTAAGTCATTCGGCTACTGCCAGTGTGACACGCTCACTTGGCCATTTTAATAGGTAGACAATCAAACGATATCGGATTCATTATTTCATCCACGCTTACTGTCTATAATTTAAATACAAGAGTGCCGGTCCCAGCACTTTTGTCCTTGCCATACATTTTCATCACTTTCCATAGGTGTCCCATTACTTTTGCCTTCCACTTTTCACCTCACCAACTTTCTTTTTCATTCTTTCCTTTCATGTCCCAATACAACAATTTTGCGTGCCCCCCCCTACTGTTTTCACCACCATAGGTATCCCGACACTTCTGTCTCAAAGTCCACCTTTTCACTTCGTATACGTTCCAATACTTTTGTCCAAACAGATTTCCTTTTTTTTTTGTGCCCGACTTTTGTCCTCAAATCAACTTTGCGCCTTCCTGCAGTTGTCCCAATACTTTTGTTTGCCCTCCGCTGACTGACCACATCATCTTCCTTGTGTCTTCATCACATGGCCGCGGTGAAAATTGAAAGGCTCCGGCAGGCTTCCCCCGGGGGAATAAAAGGAATCCAATCAAGTGTGAGCACCGCAGGATTTGCGCCCCCCCCCCACAACCCCTTCCCACAACCCCCCTCGCAGAAGGGACGATGGAGAAGACGTCATGTGCGATCATGCGTCAGGTTGTCAAGTGTCAGGAGGAGACATTGATCGAGATGCTTGTTCCACTTCACTCAGCCTAATGACCCACTTGCCCCAATCTCTCAAACGCGCTCTGTGATGCCAGCATGCGACACTGTCAAATAACTGCCGTTGGTTTACGATTGTCATTTATTATTTGTTGTTGTTTTATGACTTGAGGACAGCAACACTGCATAATATCATACTGGCTATGCTGACTTATGATTTGTGCCAGGGTCCAGGATTATGTCTGTAGTTGTAAAAATTCCTTTTTCATCATGTCCTGTTCATGGCCCATTCTAGGCACATTTTCTTCACTTATTTGCATCCTGGAAATGTCTCAATACGTTTGTGTAGGTGAAATGTGCCCAAACTTTTTTTAGTCCAGATTGCAATTTTTTTTCTTTATGTTCTGTCCATGTCCCAATACTTTAGACCAGTGGTCCTCAATCCCCAGGCCGCGGACCAGTACCAGTCCGTGGGTCATTTGGTACCAGGCCGCACAGAAAGAATGAATAACTTACATCCGTTTTATTCATTTCGGAATCTGAAAGATGTTTTATTTTGAAAAGTTACCGGATTCTCTGTTATATCCGTCTGCAATTTGTCACTCTTGGCGCAGGTGAAGGCAAGCTTCTCGGTCACATGCTAAGTTACTGCTAAAATGAAATCCAGGAGCTAGCAAAATGAGCAAAAAAACCCCAAACGTCTTTGGGAAGGGGAAAAGGCCCAGCCAGTAGACAAAAGAGGAGCCTACAACTTTCGAGAAAAGGCAGCTACATTTAATAGACAGTGTCAGGAGTCCTAAATAAGATACGGATTTATCTCAACAGGAAATTCCCACGGACCAAGTCCACTGCAGAATATGCGGCAATGGTGAGTCATGTTTTCATGCTTTGTATTTGCGGTGTATCTTATTTTGAAAGCACGCTTAAACGTTACCATAGCGACCAGAGAGTGTTGCGGCCAGATAGGAAGTTCCTCATGTCATGATTTGTGTTTATTATTATGTTTAGAAAAGACCACGGTTTTCATGCGAGTCATATCATATTATTTATATATTATTATATATGTTTATCTGACAATAGTTTTTGTTTGTCTTTTTTGAGATTAATTTTGGTATTTGGTTGATCTTTTTTTTTTTTTTGAATAGAATGTGTGGGTGGGTGTTATCCTTTCTGAAATATGTTTACTGCGTACCAAGGAATCCAAATGTCTAAAACCTGTAGCATTTTTTTCCACTGACTCACATGACAAGTTCTCCAAAACAACTTTCCCATATTTTCATGCAACTTTCTTTATCATGTTTACTTTCCTTTTTTCCCCCCTCCTTCGTCTTCCATTTTAACTTTTTAATCCCTGCAAAACTCCCTAATCCTTTTTTGGGCAGGAAAGCGTCTCCACCATGAGGATTAACACATTTTGTATTTAAACACTAACTCTATTCATGACACTTTTTCTTTTCGCCTTCTCCGCTTCTCGTGTGTGCTTTACACCTGATTCACGTTTCTGTCTTTTAAGCTACTCGCACAAACCTGTCACGCGACATGCTAGATGCTCAATGCTACGCTGATGCGTATTTTATGATGTGCACGCTTGTACTACTTTACGTGTGTGTTTATACACGAAAATTAGTGTACGTGAGTCCGTACCATTAAAGTTATATTTTTCTGGTCAAAGTATTTTTTTTTATGGAGAAGTTGTATTTATTCAACAAAAATGAGCTTTTTAGACTGGAAAAAGTGACCAAATTTTATTTAATTTTTTTGCCGTTTGTGATATATTTGTGGTATTTGTCCACAAGATGACGACGATGAATTGTGAACACACACACACACACACACACACACACACACACACATTCATGTCGGCGTTTTGTGGTTTTTTGTTTTCATATCAATGGAGGTGCCTCGTCAAGGTTGAGGAGAATCACGTGTTGTTTTGTCTTGTGAATGAGTGCAAATGAACTATTGTTACCAGTGCCAAGCAAGGACGCACCACGCGACTTGATTGATATAGCAACAGTGTTCTAATAGTAATACAAAGAGTCACATGTTCTCGGTCAAATGAAACAATTTCCTGATGCTAACGTTTTATTTGTCTATCTCTAAACAAAAAAAAAAAAAGCATGATATTTTTTTTAAAGAATAAAATTGTACTTTAACCCTTTCAGGGACAGTGGTTACTACAGTGGACAGCTTTTAATGCTATCACGTTACAGGTTGCATGGAAGGGTTGACGATAAAAATGTGACTTAAGAATAATAGGCTTTTTTTTTTTTGCTCTCCAGCGCAAGTCTGGTCAACTCGTTTTCTTTCTTTCTTTTGCTTGCTAGCATAATTTCGAGTGACTTGCGATCAATTGTTAGCACCAAATTGTTCCGAGCAAGATCGTTAGCATGGCTGTTAGCATCGCAGTCATCAACATTCTTACCTGTAAAGCCGGTCGGTCCGAAAGACTGTCTCGGCATCGTCATGACAACCAGCAATAAAGGCATCCTCCGAGGGGAGGGCATGGGCCATGCCGGGGGGTCAGAGCGAATGCATGAGAGAGGTTGGTGGAGCTCAAGGTGATGTTTGCACTGACCCGAGGCCTTGTTCCAATATATACGAGGCCTTTATATCTCAATCCCGCGGCCACGCCGAGCGACCTTGTGTTTACGAGGCCGCCGCCGCACAATTGGCTTGATTCATGTGACACGCGAGGCAAACGGCAGGTTTGTAAGCCCCCCCCCTTCGGCGTAGGCGGCTCCCCCACTCTCACCCAACAGCGAGCCGTATATCTGGCCGCCAGACGCTCCTGCGGGTGCTTGACAGGTGGATTTAGTTACTTGCGTGGATCGATACACTGATGTCGGCTGACATTCTGCAAAATGACATTATGGATTTTGCCATTTGGCTTTTTCCATACGTTTAACGGCCGTCATATGAACAGCATCCATCAAAACACACACCCTAACACTTTGAATCCGTCGGGTGTGTTTCCATTCGGTCGGCCGTGACTGACAGTCTATCCCAGCAGACCCACCCTGGACTGGTCGCCAGTCAATGCTAAAGCTCTGCCGTATACATAGCCAAAGTCGCCAGTTTATGTAATTAGTCGAGTGGACACGGGATATTGGATACCCACTTTTTTTTCAGACCAATACGGGTATTTGATCTTTGAGCACTACCGTACTTTTGGAATATTAAAAAACACAGTGATCTAAAAATGTGAACAAAGGCCTTTCTTGCTGATCCATCCATTTATTTTCTGTTCCGCTGATCCCCACAAGGGCCGTGGTCATGCTGGAGCCTATCCCAGCTGTCTCCGGGCAGTAGGCGGGGGACACCCTGAACCGGTTGTCAGCCAATCGCAGGGCACACATAGACGAACAACCCTCCGCGCTAACACTCACACCTAGTTACAATTTAGAGTGTTCCATTAACCTGCCAAGCATGTTTTGGGAATGTTGGAGGAACCCGGAGTACCCGGAGAAAACCCACTCGGTCTCGAGGAGAATGTCAACTCCACACAGGATGGTTGGAACCAGAATCGAACTCTGCACTGTGAGGCCGACGTGCTGCCCCCTTTCTCAACGATGCAGAAGAGAATTCACTGACGTGCCAACTATTGCCAAGGAGGACTCACTCTGAAATTATTTCACAGTCGGCCTTTAAGTATCAGAAAATGATATCTGCAGCCTCCACGAGGGAACGATGCCTCTAAATGATGCCGGTATCAGCCTGATACGATGCCTGGTATCGTTACTCGCCCAGAAAAACAGAATAGTCACCTGCCAATGTCAAGGCACCTATAGCCGACGAAATCGACTAGTTCGAGACAAACAATGGACTGGTTTGTCCAGTAAGTCCCTTTTTCATCTCTACATGCCTGACAGTGACGGCGACCAGTTTCTTGTTTGTCCACATGTGACCTGATATTCCAACCTGACTAAGTCTAAAATGGAATAAAATGAAATTTGATCAAATGAAATTTGATTAAACGTGATCAATTAAATAAATAAGAGGAAGGAAAACACCATGTACTTTTCGGGAATTTCAAAGAGGTTTCTCATCCTTTCATCTCCAACTTTGAATAGACGCACAAACGCACTCAAAACACACGCACACCTATTACTCCCTGCATCTTGTCCATTAGCATCCTTTCATTATCTTCCTTCCTATAGATTTTCCTCTCCTGCTGTCTCATCTCATCCCGGTGATTTTCCTTAACGACAACACAAACACACAAACGCATAGTGAACGCACACAAAGAAAACAACACAATTAACCCCCCCCCCCCCACCCCCCACCGCTCCCCCCCGATTTACACACAAAACCCTTTAGTGTTCCCTACCACCCAAGGCCTCGCCCACCCCAGAGGTGACGCACAGCACCGGTCGCAGCTGCGTGAATGCGAAGCTGAGTGCATCCCTGCCGTCGCCGTGACAACACCCTAAAGCCAATACAGGATGAGTATATGTCTGATGCTCTGCGTGTGTGTGTGTGTGTGTAATTGATACACACACACAGAAGATGACAAGAGTTAATGTGAGCGCATATGTGTGATGGCGCATGAATAATTCTCTTGATTTGATAACGCGCGTTCGGAAAAAGTCTTGGATCAAAAAGATGTCACGGCACCGCACCTGCGTCAACGGGTTGGTTGAAGTCACTCTCTGGAGGACGGAAAAGTTTTTACCATTGCAACGTAGCAAAAATAAGCGGGTGGGGTTGGGGGAGGGCACATCAAGTTTAGTGTTGGAGTTTTTATGAAAACATCGCAAATTGCAGCGACCTATAAAAGCAGGAAACGGGGATGAAGCTATTTGGTTAGCAAAATGAATGCAACATACGGATTCAGCGATGCGACAGACAAAATGAATCAGCCTCCCCCCCCCAAAAAAAAATTCAATTCAAGTCATGTGAGCTTCAAAATGAATCAATCCAGAAGAATGCAGGCCCCCGCTAGAGCCACGCGGCCGCCAATATGTGAAAGAATTTCCACCAGGTTCATTTTGTCGAAGCCGACTTTAACGAGTGCGCCGAGCGCGTTAGCGATGAGCTCCTTAGCAATCGGTGCCCGCTAATAAGTATTTATTGGGGGCTAACAGGCGCTAGCGGGGCTCGTCAATGAATGCCGTTAGCGCATAATTGCTAATTAATTAGCTTTGCAGGCTGCCTCAATTAGGGAAGATATGAAGCCCGGCCCAAGATCGTTAGCGTCAACTATGCAAATGGAGCAAACGTTATCTGCTGTGGGGCGGCGGGGGCAATCCGGACTCCACGTTTGAGTGATTTGAGTCCAAAGTGGGTGAACTCTCCGTGTTTGTACGTCAAAAGCGAGCGCCACTTCGATTTTGACTGACGTCCGATTCAACTGGTGATTATTTTCCATGTCGGAGCCAGAACGCTGTCGATTTTCATTGCGATTTGCTTGAGGTCTTTGTCGTCAGCACTCGGCCGTCAAAACTGCTCATTCCCGTTTTTATGACTGAAGTGATAAGCCGATTGATTTTTGTGTTAAAACGCCGCACAAGATTTGTGTGACGAAATCGGCTATAAAGTAATCCGCAGCACTCCGACGCCATCCGGCCAAGGTTTGCGCTGTCCGTCCGCTGTGCTCTCTGCTTTTTTTTTTTTGTTCTCCCCCCCCATTGCGGAACTTTCCATCAAAGTGATCTGGGGTCCAGATTAAGGTGTTAAAAAAAAAATAGAAGGTCAGCGAAATGGAGCGTAAAAGGTAAAAATGTCTCAAGGCGAGCCAACTCTTTTCATTTTATTTCTTTATTTTACGACTGCCATTCTTGTTTACGTGTTCTTTCCGGCGACATTTTGAGTTGTTTGACACAAAGTGACAAGGAAAAAAAAATCTACACAGGTGCTAAAAGTGAAACACTGCACGAAATGTCACCTGAAGGCTCAGGCAACATTTTCCAACAAAAGAAATCATATTTGGAGGTTACTCTACCATTCTGTGAGTACATATC
Source organism: Hippocampus zosterae (assembly GCF_025434085.1). Lineage (NCBI taxonomy): Eukaryota > Metazoa > Chordata > Actinopteri > Syngnathiformes > Syngnathidae > Hippocampus > Hippocampus zosterae. The sequence goes on from NC_067465.1 coordinate 9,766,692, forward strand.
CACAAAGTATTTACTGATCGAGACGGATCTCATTGAGACCTTGAATTTGACGTATGACTTGATATGTGGTTTGTTGTCATTTCCGTTTTGAATGAGAGAGGTCTTATTTTAGATTGTGGATTGTTTCTTCTTCTGTTTGCTTTTTGATTCGCATGAACAAATGGCGTTGAATTATCACATTATCGTCATTACACGACAAACATGGACAAGTGTGTTGTGGAATTGTGCGTAATTTTTTACCCTTGTGGATTATTTCTCGTCATTCTTTTTTCGATTTCCATTTTGCAAAATGCGCTTATCGTGATTCAATGCCAAAGAATGATTGCATATTGAAATTGAGTGCCATTCCTACATTTCAAGCACACGTGACTGTTTTTGACTGTGGATGATTTCAAATCAATCTGATTGTTTATATTGTTCAAATTTTTGATGATATTATATCACATGTACATTTTTCATAGTGCTATGGATTTTATTAGACTTTGTGGATTATTTCTGGTCACTCTTTTTTTTTTTATTGCTATTTTGCAAGGTGGCAGATCCAACAATCTAATGAGAGGAATCCTGATGAGACGACGCCTTTTTTTTTTTTTAAATTTGTGGATTATTTCTATGTAATCGTTTTGCATATTTCTATTCTGTAAAGTGGCGGGTATCGGGATACCTGACGAGAAGTAATGACATGACCACATTGGTGGTATAACACGTCTACATTATGTGCAGGCACAGAGGGTACCATGAACATTATTTGACTTTGCGGATTATGTATTGTGATTGTAGAATATTTCTCATTTGAAATGGCGCAGAGGACAGTATTATTTACAGTAGCTCTACAATATGGTGACAGAATATGCAAAGAATTGAGTGTTGACTGGGCTCTTCTTTGTTATGGTTGTGTGGATTATTTCAAGTGGTTTTGTCTTTTGATTGAATTGAAATGTGTACCTCCATCAAAATGTAGCGGGAACAAGGCTCTGTGGGAAAGTCTTCCTGGGAAGACTTTGGAGTGTTTTTCCCTTGATTCCCCTGTTTTCCTTTTCCTTTTTATCTTCTTGTGGTTGTCTTTGCGGGGTGTGGGGGGGGGGGGGTGGCGAAAGAATTTATGCCTTTAATTAGGAAGGCGGCTCGGCCTTGGAGGGACGTTACTCGTTTTACTCGCAGGTCGGCGGGCTCGTCTGGGCGGCGGTCTGGGACGTGCCCGCTGCTTTAGTGCTTTATTGGAAAAAGGACGCGTCGTAAAAGCAAGTCGGCAACCTTTCCCTGCGGAGATGATCGTCATCGAGGCATCACGGCGACCGCTCGTCTTGGGTCAAAAAAAATTATCAAATGGATGAAATTATCTAGTTTGAACCAAAGATGAGATTGTTTCCTGAATTAAATAAATACACAACACGACAACGTTTAAACTAGGTTCAAGCATCACTTTACCTCCTCAGTAGAAATATATACGTATATATATATAATCTCTCTAAAATAATCTTCAAAGTAAAAAAAAAGTTCCATACAGACCCGTCTGTGAACACATCATACTGTACAACTATTAATCTGCATAACAAACGAAAGACAAATTTACAAATGAAAAAGTACCCTCAATTAATGAACATACTAAAAAAAAACATAATCCACAGTCAACATTTAAATCGTCTCTCATGCTTCCATGCTTGCAGAAAAAAAAGTGAAATGCACGAGCCATCTGAATTTTGAGGGTTTGGTGCTCAAGTCTGAAGGTCAAAATGTCAAAGGTCAAGGTCAGATGGGGTCGTCAATTTTTCAACAATTTTCATTCGATCGTGTCGACGGGCCATTGAAGGCTGTCTTGGGCCGTGTGTATTTTGTCAACGGGACTTAAAATGATGACGCCGTGAGGCACCAGCCAAGCAAGCCGTTGCTTTTCTTTGCCTTTCGCTTGAGTAAACCAAGCTCAGTGATTTGATTCCCAATTGCATTTGTGCACATTCAGCAGAGTGAAATGAAGGCCGACACATGACATCCAGCGTGCGGCTTCCGTCGACACAACAACGGCGACGTCAAATCACTCTGCCGCAAGTTTCATTTGTTTAAGAAGCCCACGCCTTTGCCGTCGTTACTTCCCATCGCTTAGGCCTCGTGCGGCTGACATTTGAAAAGGAACAAGAGAAAGGAAAAAGTTTGGGAGCTTCATTTATCATTCATAATGATTACACCGGGCGTGTTGTTGCCGGAGAAGAAACGAAGCAAATGCAATTTAGTCAAAGAGTTATTAAATATTGAGAATTTGTGCAACGGATGGGATGAGCTCATCTGTGATGATGTCATTAGTGTGGGTGTGTGTGTTGGTGGGGGTTAGGGGTGCCCTTGGGAGGGGGTTGCTTTCTGCACTTCCCCCTTCATCCAATGTTTCCTGAGATTGTGTGTGTGCGTGAAATGATGTTTTTTTAAAGAAGAATGACAGAAAACGTTCTGAAACAAGTCACACAAGACATTTTTGTCATTTTCTGATGTGCCCCGACATCGGCTTGGCTGCCTGATATTTTGACTTCCGTGTTTGCATTGGCTGACATGAGAATGTGTACCTAATGAAGTGACCCGTGCGCCGAATGCATGTTGCTGTTGACGCCAATGTGCTGTACCTACCGTGCATGCTATGCTAGCTAGCTTATTTAGCCACACTGGTGATGGGTGAGATGTGCTGGTTGTGGTTGAAGGTTGTGGAAACTCATCCATATTTGCGATTCCATCTGAAGTCGGAATCAGAGACACGAGGAGGGCTTTTATCTCTGCCATGTTTGACAGGCCAAAGTCAAATAAATGTCGGACTGAAAACTCGCTCATTTAAAATGCGTGTGTGCGTGTGTATGGATTCCGTGTGCAGGTGCGTCTACATGTGTGAGTCCTCTTAGAGGCGCACCCCCCAAACCCCTCCACCTCATCATCCTAGTTAAGGTGGACTGACAGCTAACGTGTTGACGTGGTTACGGATGTGATCAAAGCAAAACTCGAAAGCGTCTCACTTTATAGTTTTTTTTTTCCACGTGCACGACTTAGCATGCAAAATGTACCAAGGTTCATATAGACAACGAAAACCAATGAAATCACGAAAACCAAAATTGAACAAAACAATTTTATTCATGAAATAAAATAAAACCAAAAATGATTTTAAAACTAGGAAAACTACCTGATACTACATATATTCATTTATTGTCACTGTCCTGTGATAAACACATTTTTGTTATTTTTTAAAAAAAAGTATAACCTCATGGAGTGTCCGCGTACCATATGAAAGAATAGATTAATTTTAAAAGTTATAAAATGTTGCCTTTTTTCATTTTGACGCATTGATCTGTGTACCTAATGAAATGACTCTCCACATTTGCATCGCTGACGCCGTGAATTCTGCAACCCTGACAGATGTTACCATGATGGACACAATCACGCGTGCGTCCATACATGTGTTTGTACCTGTCTGAGCTTGCGTGCGTGGAGCCTCGGGGGGGGGGGTGCTTCCCTCCCCACTCAGCAATAATGAGCAACGCAGCAGCATTTGGCTTATCGGCGCATAAACCATCCACTTATTAAGATGAAATTCGCCGTCGGGCACGGCAGGCTAATTCAGACACGCATGCACGTCCAATTCTGGATGCGTGTGCGCGCGAAAGTGATGGCGGATGAAAAAGAAAGCGAGAGAGGATTTGTGTCCATATTTGGCGGGGTGGCGGACAGACGGGCAGGAAGCGATGAAGGCCACAGTGATGCGCAGATGAGGAGGAGATCCGAAGGCAAACCGGGATGAAGGCGGAGAGGTGAGGAAAGCAGAGAGATGAGTAAGATTTAAAAAAAAAAAAAAAAAAAAAAAAAAAGCAAAGACAGATCAGCAGTCGATGGAAAAATCAAAGATGAATTGGATATGGAAAAGTACGTCATTATGGCACGTCAGGTTGACGGTCATTAAAAAGTCGAGTTTCAGACTCATTTTAGGTCAGTGATTTTATAATCAAAGATTTAAGTAGATACGTGTACTGTTGTCATCTTTGTCTCAAATGGTATAAATACTGTTTGGATATTTTGAACATAGTGGTACCCACAGATACGAAAATTCCGTTGCGGTTTCGCAGGAGGTTCTGGTACACATTAACCGATTTAAAGACGATGATTATTATAATGCGTTCAATGAAATTAATTTCGCCAACGATTCAGAGGGTTTGATGAACGTGTCATATTTCTGAATGAAATACGATGACATCCAGCTCACCTATCAGCAAAGCGCAAAATCCGTCTGCCTGCGCTGCCATCAAAAGTCACCAAAATCGCATGAGACCTCCTGCGCCACAACTTAGACCTGCTTTTAGCCAATCCAAGGTCTGTTCTGCTTTCTGTCATCAAAGTGCCAGGTGCACCGAAAACGCCGGGAAATGTCCAGGAAAACGCCCAGCACGTATGCTAAACAAAACTTGTCCCGGCATGAAAATGAAAATGCACCTGTTTTTATCCTGGGCAAACTGGCGCCTGTGTGGCGAAATAGAGCACCTTCCAAAACAGGAATAAATATGACTCAAAATAATCCACACAGAAAAGAAAAACTCTGGAGGATGCTCAGTCACATATTTGCATGCGTATGCTTGTGTTGTATGATCAATATGTTAACTGAAACAAACTGAAAAAAAATCAAGATTTGTGCATTCAGTGTTATGTCACCCATACATCATTTCCGACTAATGAAATAGTAATTCCATGTTAATTATAATTTGAACCTTGTTCATGTGTTATTGTGCGAGGTGTCATTTATCATAAATGACTGGCAATTTACACAATCGAAATACTACTCAACTCTGTTCAGCATAATGCTTGCAATGCGGAATGCCTGAGACGGGCAAAAAATAAATAAATACATAAATAGCATCGATGTTGTTGTGTTGCAGGACATGTAGATTGATAAAACGGCAATACCCACAGGCATGCGTTCTTTATCCTCTGTGAAGAATGACTTTTATTATGCCATCTATTTTGAGCACTTGTGGTTTGGACCAGCTTCATGTATTGCCGTACGTCTGTGTTCTACTGCCCCCTTGTGGCCAATGACCGCACACCAAAATGAGCAACACCATGTCCATTGAATTGAAGTTGCAAAATAGGTTTGATTCTCGATATTTTATGAAAGATGTGATTACCGCATGCTTTTGTGAAGCACAAATTTGGGTGATGCTTTCGATTTGACTCCAAATAATCCATATAGTCCTCCCCCCCCGGTCATACACTGGCACGTGTGGAAATGGAATGGCGCGTGTCATACGATTCATGTTGTGATTGTGCTTCTCGCCCCCAGCATGCGCGATAGAAATAAACACACCTCGAAATAATCCACAGCTGACTGGTCGCACAATCTGCCTTGAAAGATTCCCGCGAAAGACAATAAAAGCTTTATGATGGCCACAGTTTGAACCTGCCTCACATTATTTCTATTTGATCCCCTATGGGGATTATTATTCATTCTTTGTGTGTGTGTGTGTGTGTATGTGTGTGTGTATGTGTGTGTGTGTAAATGAGAATCATGTATGGATTGTGTTTGACTTGACAACTCTTGTGTGTGTGTGGGAGGCTGTATTAAGCCGTGGGAGGGGTAAACAAAAAAAAAAACAAAAGACGAAGCATGCATGCATGTATGTAGAAATCTTCTGCAAACACGCCTCTGGTCAACATTAGCTCTCTGTTGTTTTTTTCCCTCCCTGCATTCCCCTGAGGCTGCACTTGACTGGGGTTAATTGTGTGTGTGTGTATATTCCTGCTGGTTTTACTGGTCAAATAAAATCTCTTCTTTCAAGAGCTGAAATGTCACACATACACACACACCCACACGAGTCATCTGCATCTGCTGTCTGAGATAGTGAGTGAGTGAGTGTGTGTGTGTGTGTCGAGAGAAGAGCATCAAATGCATCTTTGGTCATTTGTTCCGTCAGAAAATCATCAATTGACTTATTTCCAATGTTGCCATTTGTCGCGCGCGCACACACACACACACACAAACGTTCAGTCACATGATATGAGCACACACACATGTACAAACAAGTGCAGACAGTCAGATAAATACAAATACGCCAGGAGCTATTTGCGCGCACACACACACTTCACGTGATGAACACACAAAAATACACACATGCACATGCATCATTGAACACACGTGTATACAATATGAATGCCTGGCATAGTGTGCTGTACATGTTCAGTGACACACGTACGCAAACACGCTGAACGTGAATGTGCACACGTACGCACGTTATAAACATACGTAGGCAGGTGAGCATGTGCATGTGTGTGTGAGGGGTGCCAGCTTGTTTCCATGGTGACGCGAAGTGAGAAAAAGGTGCGAATGAAAACTTTCCAACTGCAGGCAGCGCATCAACTTTATGAAATAAAGAAAAATATTCTTCATTAATTCTGTCTTCAAAAAATAATAAATGCACGAAATGTTTGTAAAATCCCTAAACCTGAAGAATAAAGACATAAATATTGCCAATAATTTTCTTGCGTTTTTAAATATTTTAAATCTGCATTTAAAAATAATCATGCTCACTAGGCTTCACGGTGGTCAACTGATTAGCTTGTCTGCCTCGCAGTGCAGAGGTGCAGGGTTCGATTCCGGCTCCGGCCTTCCTGTGTGGAGTTTGCATGTCCCCCGCCCCCACACCTGCGTGGCTTTTGTCCGGGTACTCTGGTTCCCTCCTACATTCTAAAAACATGCATGGCAGGTTAGTGGAACACTCTAAATTATCCCAAGGTGTGAGCGTGAGCGATTGTTCATTTATTAGTGCAATGCGATTGGCTGGCAACCAGTTCAGGATGTGCCCCGCCTACTTCCCGAAGACAGCTGGGATGGGCTCCAGCACGCCCCATGACCCATGTGAGGATAAAGCAGATTGAAAAATGGATGGATGATTGGATGAGTATTCTACCCACTTTATTTAACTTGCATACAAAACTGAAAAAAATGGTGTTGAATTTACGATACATTTTATTAAGTATTTGCATGAAATAAAATCCCTTAGATTTTGATCCAATTTCAGTAGACTGCACATCTACTTTAAAATGGATGTAAAACCAAATGATTCTATTGTGTGCATGCAAACGACTTGCTGAAAACAAATTGGAGTCGTTTTAACTCGCCATTTGTTCATGATGTGGTCCAATTGAGGGAAAAACTAGTGGAATATTCTGAGTGGACACTGCATTCAATCAGCGCACGCACACACATTCACACACTGCTTTCCGTGGGGTCTCCTAAAATCGCTGTGGGTTAATTATGCGTGCTGCACATTACATGGCGGTCCCGCTTATTCAGAGCTGACATATTTAATTTCCCAGACCAGCTGATAGACCAGCAGAGGGGACGGCGCTTGGGAGGCGAGGAAGAGATTGGTATACCACTGACTCAATGTTCAAGCGCTAACATAACTCGGTCACTCACTCAGTTAGTTAGTTAGCGAGCTAGCTAGCCAGATGGCCATTCAATTGTTCGATCAGTTAGTTAGTTAGATCATCATTTGTGTCATTGTATCCCCAAATGGTGTTGCCTTAAAGAGTCCCTCTAGTGCGAGGTTTGTCCTTGGTTGCAGTAATGAGGCCAAAGTGTGCTTATTTACCGCCACCTTCACTTTATTCAACGTGACACCTATAAATATATACACCGTTCCGTATATATACATAGAAATGTGTAACCTGTTGACTGAAGCGAGGTCATGAATCATGTATGAGCACCCCCCTCCACCACACGTCCACACACACACACACACACAACAATGCACATTATTATACAGTGTTTGTGAGCACTACCTTCTTTCTATACAGTAGGTCTAAATATAAATCAAATAGAAGATAGTGTGAGCCCCCTACCACCATCTTCTTGAACCTCCATGTGTCTTTCATGTAAACTTTGGTCTCAACTTGTTAGTCAACACTCACCTCCGCGCCTCTGATCACTGCTGCTGGCTGACAGAGCAATCGAACCACAAAACAGAGCACAAAACGCACGCACACAAAGATCTTTGTTGTCGTTGTCTTAAATTGATTTCCTTATTTTGGGAAAATGTGTACCGGTTTCATTTGTCAGTCAGTCAAAGTGACTGTGTGTCAGTTAGCCGATAAATAAATCGAGTTAGCCAGTTAGTCAATTGCGAGTTGTGCAGTTAGTAAGTCATTCAGTTGGTTTGTAAATCAACTCAATCGGTCTGTCAGTTATGTCATTAATCAGGATGTCGCAGTCAGTTATTTTGTTTTGTGAGTGAGTTAGCTAGTTAGCGAGTTAGCAGGTTAGTCAATATAGTTAGCGAGTTAGCAGGTTAGTCAATGAGGGAGTGAGTCAGCCAGCAGTCTGTTGATTACTTTGTCAATTTATGATCTCGTTACTCAGTCAGGCAGTTGATTAGCATATTTATCAGTTTCGTCATTGAGTGAATCATTGAGTTAGCGCCTTTATTTTTTAAAATGGCATGTGAACAATTAATAGTTGCAGTTAGCAGGACACAATCGTGAGGGCTAACCGATGTGATTTTTACTGCTGTGTGCTGATGAAAAATGCAGCTTTTTGGGCGAGCAGGTACCCCTCCTCCCTCTCCCGTCCTCCTCATTGTCAAAGCATACGATAATATTATCGTCTATTAAAACCTTGGTGAATAATTGAACGAGGGGGAGAGAGAGAAACGAAGCTGGCAGACGTGCTGCCGCTTTCGCTGCTTTGATGAGCCGTGCATCCTTAATTGACTTTGTTGTGCATGCTTGTTGATGCAAAACAATAATAAAAAAAGAAGGTGCCAGAACATCCTTTTGCTCCCCTGCCTCCTCCTCCTTGGCTTTGTGGAAGTCAACACAGAAGCATGTGGGCCGTATGAAATATGCAACAAGGTTACGGGCGTGATGCAGCAGGTGCGAAGGCGTCGCGGCAAAAGCGCAATTTAGCCAAAGGGAAAGGCTTCAGTCGCACAAGGACACTGCTCGGCATTCAGTAGCACCTCTTCTATGGACGCCCTCGTTTTCAAAGTCGTTTTCAGACCCTGTTGTCCATATTTGGCCACAAGGTTTCATTTGCATACCTGTCATTGTCATACCTGCTCATCTGAATACCGTTTGTCATTTTGCTTTTTTTTTTTTTTAATTTTCCTTTTTTTTTTGTTTAGTATAACAATATAGTTCACGTTTAACCATTACATTGGCAAGTGTTACGACCCACTAGATCCAGCTGATGGCATTACCTTCACAAACGACAATTTAGTTAATTAGTCAGTCTGTAAGTCACTTAGTTAATTAGTCGGCCAGTCAGTTAGTTATTCCCTCAGTTATTCTGGCAGTCAGTTAATTAGTCAGTTATTTTTTGTGGGAGGTGGGCGGGTTGTCGATTAGTTAAAGTAGTCAGTTTGTTAGTCATTTAGTTACTGTAATTTAATGAGAGAGTTCGTCTGTCGGTTAGTTATTAAGTCACTCCGTCTGTTAAGTAGTCTCCTTGATAGTTAGTTAGTTCCCAGTAGTTAGTTAGTTTTCTATTTCATCAATAAATTAGTCAGTCATTCAGCCAAATTGTTAATTAGTCAATTGCTCGCTGTTATTTAACATTTTAATTTGTAATTGTAAAAAGAAGTGAGCTATTGTACAACAAAATAACTGAACTTTGCTTTTGCGTTTGTGGGAAGGTGTCATTCAGCAACAACAACAACAAAAAAATCCCCACCAAAATCTGGAGGATCAAAATGAAAATCCTCCACGTTCTCAATCCAGATGCCCTCCCGATATGAGCCGGTTCTCTAAATTAACGGCCAGGTTTCACAGTAAACACACTTTGCCACGACGCTTCGTTTAGGTCCTACGCCCTAATTGGCCCCGCGGGTGAGGAGGTAAGGAGGGGCGAGAAGGCCGACGACGAGGGTTGGAGGCAAATGGGCTGCTGCCGGCCAATTTCCATATACAATGTGCACTTAATGAAAAGAATGAAGCAAAAAGAAGCTTCCAGTCACCCCGATGAGCTAATAGCTGCACAAATAGCTGATTTAAGAGCCTTCTGGGACTTCAAACCTCCAAGCAAATGAATATTTAATATCCTAAAGGTATTAATTAGACTCCTAATAATGCATTTTAGTGTGAAATATCTCCAAACAGCAGTTCCACATTCATCATCATGATTATTATCGTTGTTCACGGAAATATAATATAATGCCTCGACGTAGCTCTAATGGAGTCATCCTGCATGTTGGAACACAAGGGGGTCTCCCTTAAGCCCCCCAAGTCCCCGAATCAATCTCCATGCACGCACTCCAATGTGGCGATTTTCACATGCACCAACATTTACGCTCTCTCAATGAGGAGGAACGACAGAGGGAGGAGGCGGTCGAACGATCGTCAAGCCAGAACAGCGACATTTACTCTGCTGTCATTGGCCGCTCGGCGCGGTAGCCCCTGAATTGGTCACCAGCCAATCACAGAGCACACATAGAGGAACAACCATTCGCGCTCACCCTCGCACCGACGGACAATTTAGAGCAGGGGTGCCCAACCGATGACGATCGACCGGTAGCCCGCGAACTGGTCCCAAGTCGATCGCCTGGGTTTTAAGGGATATGGATTTAAAAAAAAAAGATGAGCTGTACATCTGTGTGTGTGTTAATATTCTATATTTTTGTGTTAGTGCACACTGCACCCTAAGCATCCTCTCAGTTTCACTTTCACAAAAAAAAAGTATAAAAAAAAAATAATATAACAAAGCGGGCGGCCCGGTAGACCAGTGGTTAGCACGTCGGCTTCACAGTGCAGTGGTACCGGGTTCGATTCCAGCTCCGGCCTCCCTGTGTGGAGTTTGCATGTTCTCCCCGGGCCTGCGTGGGTTTTCTCCGGGTGCTCCGGTTTCCTCCCACATTCCAAAAACATGCGTGGCAGACTGATTGAACACTCTAAATTGTCCCTAGGTGTGAGTGTGAGTGCGAATGGTTGTTCGTTTCTGTGTGCCCTGCGATTGGCTGGCAACCGATTCAGGGTGTCCCCCGCCTACTGCCCAAAGACAGCTGGGATAGGCTCCAGCACCCCCCGCGACCCTAGTGAGGATCAAGCGGCTCGGAAGATGAATGAATGAATGAATATAACAAAGCAGGTAACCGTTAACCTTAGTGCGGCATGTGACCTGCATCACCGGAAGTGGTTAGCAGTCTGCAATTGCAGCTTGCGATCACAGCTGTTGCCCTATAACTCTGTTTTTTCTAATTATCCTCCTTCAAAGTTTATTCCATCTGCAATTCGCCGATGGCACTGGCAAAGAATGGGAGTCTGAAGTGCCAGGATTTTTAAAACGATACAGGTGTGTGACAATAGGGGCGTTGTTGCTCTGAAGACGCTGCCAAAGTGCGTCCCATGCCGCCATGTCAGGTAGGCGCTGATTCCTTTTTACAAACACCCAAGATCTTGTATCGACTTTATATTTCTGTTTCGTTCATGTTCGGGGCTGTTATGGCTGTTCCTCATGATGGCGCGTGTGTGTGTGTGTGTGCGTGGCCGTGCGGTGGCGGGTCGATCGCAGGAGGTCGGCTGCTTGAAAAGTTGATTTTCGATCATAAAACGTTGGGCACCCTTGATTTCGACTGTTCCATTAACCTGCCATGCATGTTTTTGGAAAGTGGGAGGAAAACGGAATACCCGGAGAAAACCCACGCAGTCACGAGGGGAACATGCAAACTCCCCACAGGAAGCCCTGAACCAGAATCGAACCATGCACCTCTGCATTGTGCGGTCGACGTGCTAACCGGTCACTCACCGTGCCGGATTTGTGCACTATGTGACTGTGACATATGTGTGCATACCATCATGTGGCATATGATATATTATGTGTTATAACGCATATATCATGTGAACTGCCAGCTGACCTTTGATTGGCCGTCGTTGTCCCCCCCCCATTCATTTCTATCGAGCCAATCATCTATTTGCCTTCCCGGTCTTGTCCAATCTGTGTCCCGTCTCATTAGCACTGCTTTTATTCCTCTCTGCGGTCTCATTGATTTTACCATAAAATCTTTTGTTCAACTGGCATTTTAAGTGCCTCCAGCCTCTGGAAACTGTGTTTTCCGAACTGTTTTCCTCCAGGTCGGCCGCTGTCATCTACAATATCTCAGCATGAAATATGTGCGGAGTGGTGTCGGTCCTGAGGAGGGGGGGGGGGGGGGGGGAAACGTCAGCTTCCAGTCAACTGTCATTCCCCCCATAAAAAAAGCTGTGTAAAAAAAAAGCTGCAAAGACAACGCAAGGTTTTGTGGTTTTTGTTTTCCGTCCGACACTGACGAATGGCTTATGCCTGCGTCTGGACAGTGCAGACCTTTATAAAATCCGGTGGATTTACCTGCAGGAAATAGCACTCAAAGCACAACAATGCTTGACCCACCAAATGGCCTATCCATCTTGAGGCTGTTACATACACTACACCAAATAAAAGACTGATTCAAGGAGGAAATTTACTTTTCAATTTTTGTATCGCAGTATATTCGTCCCTCTTATCGTAGACAAAAATCCGTGTTTTATTATTCATACGTATTTTAAAGATTTATACAGAATACCAATACAAAATATGCACGTGAGGCAGGGCGGTACCTAAATTCAAAAATTTGCGGATGGGAGTGCAAACCGCTGCATAAATATAATCCTTGATAGGATGAGGCGTCCTGATCAGCTGGGGAATAGACCGGCCCTTCCGGAAAATCCAGACCTTTTGACAGAATTCCCGGTGGCCACTATGCCACTGATGTGAGGTATACTCCAAAGTATTACTTAGGGTCGCCATCCACCCTTTTGAGCCCTCCTGAAATTTGCCCCACGGTGATGTCACAAGTCTGAAATTACCGTATATAAACCCGGCTCAAATTTATTGTCTACACTTGATCAGCTCGGCTGGACAAAGCGCCGTCATGTCATAGCCGCAAGGTAAGCAGAGAAGCAGCGTCAGCACAGATTTAATATTCCGCTTCCTCTGGTAGAAACAAGCAATGGTATCCATCCGACTTGTTCTCATTCATTTGAGAGCCAAGGTTGCCAAGACAGAGATGTCCCTAAAATGAGCTAGTTTCAACACAGCAAGAAATATGCTTTCAAACTGTTGCCAGTCATTCTGGAGCTTCAGGCACTGCGTGCCACAGCCATTTTATTAAGACTGCCTTTCGGGAAAAAAATGAATCATATCGGATGTCTCCTTTAAAAGAAATTCAAATGTCATTTAGACAGACTTGACTATACCTGCAAGTAATGTTAAGTGTATTGTAATGATGCCATCAGTTTGAGGTAACCCCCCCCCCAAAAAAAAAAAACAGTGACATTTCCAACCAGAATTCAATTTATTTCTCCTATTATGTGAAAGCGCCATGCAGACTTTTTGCTGATAATGACCCAACAGACTGGAGGCAGCAAAGAGTCGAAGTCTCTCGCTTTCTATTCACGCCGCTGGGAAAAAACTCTCCCACTCTGTCAGTGAGAACACAAGGAAGACATGCAAAGAGAGAGAGAGAGGATCTTCTTGTCAGCAGTCTAAGATGTTACTGGAGGCTCCATCTAGACGGAGAACTTGCTTGGAATGAGTGTGCAGTCAGAGCATGTTAGGCTCTAATATCATCTCGGAGAGCGGCTTGGCAATTAGCTTGGTGCTAAATGATTAATAACTACAGTACACACGTGTACCACGAGGGGGAATATTGTGTCTTCATCCAAGGTGGATTCCAATACTACATTAGTACACATTCTATTTGAATGAATATGTGGAATACATAGTACAGGGTGTTGTTTTTGTGTGGTCCCTGATGATGTGTAGAAAAGCTGATCATGTGGGCTCATTCAGTGGTCAATTTTATCTGCATATAAAATACTTGAATGTAATTCGGTTATTAATGTTTTATTCATTTTTAAGCAAAGGAGCGCAACTGGAATTGTCCATATGGTATTTGTGAAAATGAGAGCTATATGAAATGATTCAGTGAAAAACTCAGGAAGGATGAAATAAAATGGTTATACAGTGACATCTGGTGGAAATATGGTAAAACTACATTAAATAAACGTTTTTTTAAATGCTGGTATCACCCCGGCGGCCCCGTGCAGAGGTCGTGGGTCCGATCCCGGCTTTTGCCTTCCTATCTGGAATTTGCATTTTCTCCACGGGCCTGCGTGGGTTTTCTCCGGGTACTCCGGGGGGGGGTGAGAACACCTCATTAATATATTTTATACTATTGTTATACCGTCGATTTCAAGTCGTACAGGATAGCGACCCGTATATCGGTGCACTCTCGCTATTTGGTTTTCTCCGGGTACTCCGGGGGGGCTGAGAACACCTCATTAATATATTTTATAATATTGTAGTACCGTCGATTTCAAGTCGTACAGGATAGCGACCAGTATATCGGTGCACTTTCGCTTATTGGAACTTCAACACAGAGAAAAAAAATATATAATATAATATAATATAATACAATATAATATAATATAATATATATATTTCCTGTTTTTTTTTAATTAACTCTGTCGAGCAAAACTGGCGTCACCGAAATTTATCCAATCAAGTGTTGCCATTCTTGATCATTGGCCAATCACAAGCGGGGATATTGTTGGGTCATTCGCAAACGTCAAATAGCGGCACCGTAGATTTGTATTAGTACTGGATAGAGACGACAAGCGAGAAGAATTAAATACCTGCGTTGAGAAGTTTTGAGATCTGCACTCAAATATTGGTCACTCATACCAGCATGGCCGCGCCGTTTCTGAAGTCGTATGGCATGAGAGGACACAAGATGCTGTGATGCAACTTGTCTGACATAATCGTATTATATCGTGACAAGTGTGTACATTGGAGCCCAACGCGGACTTCGCAGTCGTTGATGAGCGCATAACATAATTTAACAACATAATTTACCTCGCCATGTTTCGCCAGACGAAGGCGGTGGTCGAGAAACTTCGACATGTCCGGTAAGATAGCTAGCATTCGCTACCTACAGTCAAAATAACCCATGGACAGTGACAGTGACACTATCTTAGTTTAGCGGCACCGTGGCCAAGGTTTAAAAATAAAGGTCGCTAGTTTGATACACAATTGAAGAGAATAGTTGAGGGGATTTTGCTAAATACAATCAGTAGTTGTGTTTCTGAACACTTAACCTACATTCTTGGAGATGAAAACTGTAATTTCACTGTGTCCCTAAAGTAGATACTTGAGCCAATCAACTCTCAGAAAGCAGCACCAAGCTTGAACCCAGAAGATAATAGATTCGTTTTGAGAACTGTTACTAATAATCAGGTTCCGCGTATTGTAGGGAGTATTTGAATCAATGGTTAATATTCTGCATACTGTTAATTTGAAAATACACTCAGGTTTATTTGACCTTTTCCCTTTAACCTAGTTCAAGGGGCCTGCATCTTTCATGGAGACAGAGGAGCACTGCAGCAGCAGAAAAGAAGGCCCTTCAATACACAGCCGGGCAACAAATGCATGGATTTACAGTTAAAGAGGTACAATGGATCTTTTTTTTTTTTTTGGTACAATCACTCAGTCAGAGCGGAGCTAAACGTTCATTTCAAACAAAGATGGATCAATTTGATCGATTAACATGACCGGTTGCTTTTTAAGTCATACTGTATCTAAATCAAAATTAAATGTCATTGTCTTTTTCCTGGAGGTTGTGGCAGTGCCTGACTTGTTCCTCACTGCCATCAAGTTGACTCACGACACAACAGGAGCTCAGTACCTGCACGCGGCCAGAGATGATCCCAACAATCTCTTCAGGTTGCTAAAAATAATAAAATAATACAATACCATATGTTCTCTACGTGAAGTTGCTCCAATAATATGCATTGCTGGTCTTTCTGCCTTTTCAGTGTGCAGTTCCGGACCACCCCTATGGACAGCACAGGGGTCCCTCATATCCTGGAGCACACCGTGCTGTGTGGGTCCCAAAAGTATCCGTGCCGAGATCCATTCTTCAAAATGCTCAACAGGTCCCTATCCACCTTCATGAATGCCTTCACAGGTACATATTGAAGCCCTCATTGACAGTTCGAACAAATATGGCGAAGCAATGACCCGCACCCTGTTTAATAAACTCAACATTTAAAGTGACCATTGTCTCCTTGCCAACAGCCAGCGACTACACCATGTATCCATTCTCCACGCAGAATGCAAAAGACTTCCAGAATCTTCTTTCTGTCTACTTGGATGCCGTCTTCTTCCCGTGCTTGCGGGAGCAGGATTTCTGGTACGTTTTTTTGTTTGTTTTTGGTATCTTCTCCTGTGGCGTCACAAGCGAGAACTTTCCAGGCAGGAGGGCTGGAGGCTGGAAAACGAAGACCCAACCGATGCCAGCTCGCCTCTGGTCTTCAAAGGTGTGGTCTTCAACGAGATGAAAGGGGCTTTTGTGAGTCCAAATCCTCTTTCTTAATGTCAAATCGAAACCACCAGAGTTGAAACTTGAGATTGTTCGTTTTTGCTTCTTGGCAGTCGGACAACGAGCGTCTGTACGCTCAGCACCTCCAGAACAAACTTTATCCTGACCACACATACTCGGTGGTGTCCGGCGGAGAGCCGCTAGCCATTCCCAACCTCAGTTGGGAGCAGCTCAAGCATTTCCACGCCACGCACTACCACCCAAGTAATGCCAGGTAACACACACATTGCCGGTGGGGGAGGGCAGGATGCAGTTAGTAGCCACTGAGGGCTGTGTTAAAGCGAATAGTAAAAAGCAGGGATGAGGTTGTTAAATTTAGCACCAATATTCACTCTTCTTGAAAGCACTTATTGCCAACATCAAGGTTGTTGTGTGAAAGGGCACACAGTTTCAGCCATATGACAGCGTTTTTGGGGTTGTGTTTGAAAGGCAGATGAGTTTTGTTTCGGGTCTCAGTGTGACACGTACATTTTTTTTTTTTTTTTTTGTGCATGAAGGGCACAGATGCCACGTGACTTATTGCCAAGACTCAAATCTTTTGCAAACCTGTATCAAGGTGCATCATACTGCGCTTTCCAATTTGTGCGTAAAAGGCACAGGCAGGTAAATGCCACGTGTCACGTTTTGTGGACACCTGCGTTAAAGGGGTTTGCGTGAAATTTTCTCAGCCTGTTTCCCATTTGAAAGAGACTGTGTGAAATATAGTGATTCTTATTTAAAACAAAAAAACACAATTTCCACCTTTTTATTCTCCATTTGGCTGTTCTGTATCAATGGCACCAAAGATTGGAATGCAAAGTTCAAAATGAATATCTTAGACTCGTATGTAAAGCACCTACAGTCCCTGACACACAGGCATCTCTCATCCTACTTGGAAAATTTAATTTTAGAAATTTGAAGAATGTCACGTTTACTTCCACCTTTTCTCCAATACCTGACACACGTAACAGCCACCTGGGAAAAACTGTATTTAGATCGATGTGTGAAAGGGGTTGAGAAAGTTGTACAATTTGCTAAGGATCCACTGCATGCGCCTCCTATTTGTGCCTCCGAACCTTTGTCCATTACATGTTTCCTCCACTATGTCGCTCAGGTTCTTCACGTATGGTGATCTTCCTCTGGAGCAACACCTGAAGCAGATTGACCAGGAGGCGCTGTCCAAGTTTCAACGCATCCACCCCAACACTCAAGTCCCGTCTCAACCGCACTGGACCGGCCCGGTTAGCTCTATAAATAATTGTGAGGATGCTAAATGTAAAATAACACGGTTTTAAGATATTTATTGCCAATGTTCAGAGGGAAGAGCACGTCACCTGCAGTCCCGACGCAATGGCTCCCGACGCCACGCGACAGAACACGCTGTGTGTCAGCTACCTGCTGGGAGAGTAAGACAACACATTTTTCTATCGCGTCATATTTTTTTATACAGATGGTTCATTTGGAGTCATTCATCAATAGAAAAAAAACCAAGAAAAAGGTGCCTTTATTTGCTATCATAGTGACTCTGATTATCACATTTGATTATTTTTTTGTTTTTTCAAGTTCCCAGGTTTGTCGCCCAAAATCTCTTTCAATTTAAAAGCATAGTTTGCTCTTTTAAATGTGTGTCATGTCGGTGGCGTTGAATTATCAAACCCGAAATTGAGATGTGAAATTTAGCCCGTAAAATCTTCCTCCGCAGCATCACCGACACCTTCGAAGCCTTCACCCTCAGCCTGCTGTCTTCTCTGATGACATCCGGTCCCAACGCTCCCTTCTACAAAGCTCTCATCGAACCCAAAATCGGAACAGACTTCTCCTCCGTGGTCGGGTGAGACGGGCGGGAGGAGGAAGAAGAAGAAAGTTGAAATTGGGAGTGACGTTTCCGCATTGTGTTTTGTGTTCCGCAGGTACGACGGCAGCACCAAGGAGGCGTCGTTCAGCATCGGCCTGCAGGGGATGGCCGAGGACGACGCGGAGAGAGTCAAGAACATCATACACCGGACCATCGATGACATCATCCAGTAAGTCCGAATGGGGGATGGATCATTATTCTCATCATGGGCCACAACGTAGTGATGGTTTCTCTCAGAAGGCCGCTCTGACTCCGGCACTAATATATAATCCTCTCATCATATTCGTTATTCCTCATTTTTTAATATTTCTGCTCTTCATTAGGACCGGTTTCGAGGACGAGAGGATCGAGGCGCTCCTGCACAAGATCGAGATCCAAATGAAGCACCAGTCCACCAACTTTGGCCTCTCCTTGGCTTCGGTGAGCACATGCTGACGCAGACGTTTCAGAGGCCGGTGATTTTGTTTTTGTTGACCCGGAGCCCGCTTGTGTAGTACATCGCATCTTCGTGGAACCACGACGGCGACCCGGTGGAGCTTCTGCAGATCAGCAACAGCGTCCTTAAGTTTAGACAGGCCCTGCGAGAGAACCCGCGTTTCCTCCAGGACAAAGTCCAACACTACTTTAAGGTCTGTGAGGGTGGCACCGCCCATTATGCGTCCGGTTGGATGATAAAACCTGATATGAAAAATATTTTTTAATTGGGATTTCCAGTTTTGAGCAGGATTTCTCCTTTGCTTACAGTTTAAGAACATGACCAGAAGTTGGGTTTTTTTTCCCATTTCTGGGATTTGGGGGTGGGGGGCCTGAGCAATAAATGTGGAAAGTCAGTTCAATCATCCAGCCTTAATTACAGAACTAAGTGCTATCACATCATTTCTCAAGTCTTTCTCTCATCCAGGAGAACACCCACAGACTCACCCTCTCCATGAGTCCCGACGACTCCTACCTGGACAAGCAGGCCTCCGCCGAAGAGCGCATCCTCCAGGAGAAGATTAGCGCTCTGTCTGACAGCGACAAGAAGGACATTTACGAGAATGGTGCTGACAATCACTCACAAATGGGATTTCTGAAGGCCACAAAGGGCCTTCATACTTTGGCTTCCAAGTGCCTCAACTTGTGATTTAAAAAAAAAAAATTACCAGTTACCATCCGTCACTTTTTGTGGTTTTGTTATTTTTCTCCGTTTTGTATTGCAAACCAAAATTTAAGTTGGAGTGAGCTTCAGATTCATTGCCGCTCGAGTTAATTGACAACAAAAAATTGAGATAAGAAAACCTTTATTTGTCTCACAATGGGCAAAGTCCCAAATGAAATAATAAATGAAGCCTCTTGGATACTGTCGTGCCCTGGCATCACGGCAAGGAGAGCCGCTGTCACTGATGCATTTTCTGCCTTTGTTTGAAAGGGATCCAAGTGCACAAACACTCGCAACTCACTCCTAGATGCTCACATGCCGACTTCAGATCGCGACCGTGAAGACAAACACGAATCAAAAATGCGGAGGATTGCAGGGCAATTTGAAATGAATGGCATTTGAATTAATTTCTGTGGGGAAAAATCGATTTGATTTGATGAGTTCATTGAGTTATTAGACATTCACGTGGCAACCGTGTCCTCTTTGTTCAGGTCTTCAGCTGCTGGACGCTCAAAGCAAAACACAGGACGCATCATGTCTGCCCGCACTCAAAGTGTCCGACATAGCGCCCACCATCCCCATCACTCCTGTACACATGACCGAAGCAGGTACCACACCACATTTAAGGCCTTCCTAAACCTGGGTTGTTATTTTATTTGACATATTATTGTACCCCTGTGCTATCTACCTGTTTGTTTACTTTATTTCATGAAACTCAAGTTTGATATATAAGGGGCTAAATCCACTCGTTCCCTGCCTCCATTACTTTTTCTAACATTGACTTTCTGTGGGTTTCTCATTGGCTGAAATGCTCAGAGTTTTCCATAATATACCCCCTTTGATTATCCTGAAAAATACCCCCAATTTAATCTTCAGTTGTGACTATTGTGCTATTTTATTTATTTATTTTTTGTCTTCTCACGCACAGACGGTGTTCCGCTTCAGCTGTGCGAGCAGCCCACCAACGGCTTAGTGTACTTCCGGGCCATGTGCAGCCTCAACACACTGCCCGAGGACCTGAAGCTTTATGTGCCGCTCTTTTGCAGCGTCATCACCAAGTCAGTCCCAACTTCACACCCACTGATGCTCACTCTTAGTCAGGCTCGCCCATTCATTGATTTTACGTACAGGTGGGGGCGGTGGAGGGAGTAGTATGTTTTTGTTGAACATTGACAGCTGGGATAGGCTCCAGCACCCCCCGCGACCCTAGTGAGGATCAAGCGGTTAGGAAGATGAATGAATTAACTAACTTGGGGGGGGGGGGGGGGGGGGATACAATTTTTAAAAAATTGTTGATTTAAAAAAAAGAAGAAAAAGACAGTACTTTTTTTTAACCTTTTAACTCATTCAGCACCAGCCAATTCTGGACCAAGTCTGAAAAGACATTTAAAAACGTCTTTGGGACTGAATGACTTCAAAAAACTCGATTCATTCATTCATTTTCTGATCCGCTTTATCCGCACAACGGTTGTGGGGGTGCTGGAGCGTATGCCAGCCGTCTTCAGGCAGTAGGCGGGGGACACCCTGAACTGGTTGCCAGCCAATAGCAGGGCACGCAGAGACGAACAACCATTCGCACTCACACTCACACTCACACCTAGGGACAAATTAGAGTGTTCAATCAGCCTGCCATGCATGTTTTCGGAATGTGGGAGGAAACTGCAGTACCCGGAGAAAACCCACGCAGGCACGGGGACCACATGCAAACTCCACACAGGGAGGCCAGAGCTGGGATTGAATCCAATACCTCTGCACTGTGAGGCCGCTTAAGAAAACTCTATGAGAGAAAAAATATTTTAGGAGTACTTATATTTGTGTACCTTTTAATCAATATCTGTGAAAAAAAATTCTGACATTTTAAGTCCAGACATGCTTTTTATTAGCCCTTCAACCTCCTTGTTTTTTTGTTTTTGTTTTTGGTGTGTTCAGGTTGGGCAGTGGCTCTATGGACTATCGTCAGCAGGCCCAACAGATGGACTTGAGGACTGGCGGCATGTCCGTGTCCACCCAAGTCATCCCTGACTGCACTCACATGGACATGTTCGAGCAGGTTCGCTTCACTTTGGCTGCCCTGATCCGTAATCGCACAACACACATGACGTTGCAGCCCCATCCCCTCTTTCAGGGCGTCCTTCTGTCCTCCTCCTGCTTGGAGCGGAACCTTCCCCATATGTTCCGGCTGTGGGGGGACATCTTCAACAGCCCCCGTTTTGATGACCAGGAGCGCTTGCGCGTGCTGGTGATGATGTCAGCACAGGAGCTGGCCAACGGGATCTCCGACTCCGGACACGTGTACGCCATGACGCGGGCCGGACACCTCCTGACGCCGGCCGGAGAACTCCTCGAAACATTTGATGGGATGGACCAGGTACCGAAATTGGAGACTTTTGAAGGAATGTCCTTCATCCATGTTTGTTTCTGGTCTTTATTTCACTGCCTTGCTCCGTTGGTTGTTGTGATCCTCAGGTGAAGTTCATGAAGAGGATAGCGGAGATGTCGGACCTGACCCCAGTCCTCCGTATGCTCCCCAGGATCAAAAAGCACCTCCTCAACCCGAACAGCATGAGGTGCCTCTCACCTTCCGACATTCACATTCCTGGGGAGGGGGCGGAACCACCTAATTTTGGCTGTTCCGACAGGTGTGCCATCAACGCCACGCCTCAGCAGACATCCGAATCGGTGGCCCACCTGGAGAGCTTCATGAAGGACGTGGCCGGCAACAGGAAGCGCTTCAAAGCCGTGCGGCCAAATGTCGTCGAGGTAAGAGAGCGACGGACCAGCTTTCATAGTTGAAAAGAGCGTCACGTCATGTTGATGCGCTGTCATGTGCTTCCACTAGAGGCCGCTAGATGTCCGTAACGTCTCTGGAGCCAGCAGGACACTTGTGGCTGTAGGTCTTTGTCCTCTTTGCTTTAAATTACTTCATGACATGAATCCATCTTCCTCACACCTTTTTTAAAAATGGGCCCCCCATAAGCCAGTGTTGTTGTCAACCAAATTTCACGTTGCTATGTCTAATTTCAGTTGACCCACAAACAAATGTCTCAAGGAGCCACATTTTAAAATATTCAAAAAGTTTGCCGTTTTGGCAGTGAAGTTTGATGACTCACTCGTTTTGTAAATGGGAATTGAGGAAATTCAGCCCCCAACACCAATTTAACTTCATGAATTTCGATAAACGAGTCCCATGTGAGAAGCCGAACAAAAAAGTCCCAAGACGCCACGCCTGAAAAAACACACCATGGTTTGAAATTGTCATTTCAGGTTGATTGAAGCCATTAGCAGAAGTCAGAGCCACTTTTGTTTAAAAACATGAAATCTGGCAGCAATCTTCTATGATGAGTGAACCTACAAAAAAATGTGAAGAAGCCATGCCTGAAAAGCAACAGGAAGTGTGCCATTTTGATTTCAAGCAGCCATTTGAGGGTCTTTTTTCCCCCCTTCATGCAATAATTGAGTTTCTAAGCTCTTTCAAAGTGTGTTTTGGTTGATATTTTCTCAACTAGGATGCCCAAATGTGTCACATGACTTTGTCCTCCATATCCTTTACTGTCCTCACTTTCTTTTTCCAAGCATCCAAATTTCCAGCCTTGTCACATGAAGACTTTCATCCAAATGCCATTTCCTGTCAACTTTGTCGGCGAGTCTGTGCGCACGGTCCCCTACAGCCACGAAGACTATGCCAGGTTTTGTGTTGAATGGATAATTTTTTTTCTTTTTTTTTTTTACTCTGCTGACACAATGATCGGAACATGTGTGGGGAATGAGTTTGTAACAACTTCCTTTTTCTGTCGCCAGTCTTTGCGTGTTGGGAAGGATGATGACAGCCAAGTTTCTTCACGGGGAGATCCGAGAAAAGGGCGGGGCCTACGGTGGTGGAGCCAGAATGGGTGGAGGCGGCCTGTTCTCGTTTTACTCTTACAGGTGCTCAAAATGCTCGATTCGCTTGAATGCTGACAGTCAATTCAACTGAATGAGAATATTTGGTTAAAAAAATAAGTCAAACAGTAGTTCAAGAAAAATACCCCCAGAAATTGTTGATGTTGGAAGAATATGAGATAAAACTACAATATTAGTGTATTAACAAAATTACAAACATTTATTTAGATACAGAAATATCACACAAAACAAGACAGAAATATTTGTCAAAAAAATTACACAAAAATTGTTTAGACTAAAATACCAGCATTTTAGAGAAGAAAACGATATTAGAAAAGAAAATACAAGCATGTCTGTCAAAATAGACACCAAAATCCTCATTCAATAAAATACATTTGAGTGATGCAGTTAGCATGAATTCGCCTTCTTTGCGTGTGTGTCAAAAGGGATCCAAACTCGGTCCAGACGCTCTCCGCGTTTAGCAAAGGTGTCAACTGGGTCAAGTCGGCCAAGTTCACCCAGCAGGACATCGACGAAGCCAAGCTCTCCGTTTTCTCTACCGTCGACTCGCCTGTGGCGCCTTCGAGCAAAGGTAACAAATGCCGCTCGTGATGGCCCATTTTGACGCATCTGGTTGTTGTGGAAAAGCGCATCGGCTCTTGACACAGGCACGTAGAGTACTGAATGTTTTTTTTTATTTTGTTTTTGATGCAGGAATGTCAGTATTCCTGAGCGGAATCAATGACGAAATGAAGCAGCGGCACCGCGAGCGACTCTTTGACGTCACCCGGGAAAACCTGCTGGACGTGGCTGAGAGGTTCGAGCTCGATACGTCACTCCCACCCCTAAAAAAAAAAGAAATCCCGTCTGTAATATTGTACTTTATAAAGTAAATACATATACACTGATGTTACTATTAAATAAAATGCAAACAACGTAACAGTTTTTGACACACCTTTCTGCTTCAATGGACATTGTGCTGCTCTCCTTATGGTGTGCGCTTCTTGGCCACCCTGGGGCGCGATCACAGATATACACAGAGACAGTCAATTCTTTTTTTTTTCTCACAGAATAAGGAATGTAGCGCTTTGAGTATTGTTACATTGAATCGATATTTACCTCTAAAGGGTTCAAATATAAATACAACTGAACATTTAATTATCACCCATTGAGAAACATACGAGTAGATCATCCTCCCAAAAAATCTTCTGCATTATGACAATGGTGCCTGTTTGCCTTTTTTGCAGGTACCTGAGTGTCGGCAACAAGACGTGCGGCGTTTCCATCCTGGGCCCGGAGAACGATGTGATCAAGAAAGATCCATCATGGGTGGTAAAATAAGAAACCATAAGTGACTTGTATGTGAAAACATTCTGTACATATTTATGCAACAGGACGAATAAATTATCATGTTTGAATAGAAAAAGTAGTCCACAAAGTAGCATGGTGGCCAAGGTGACATGTTTCTGAAATGCGGCGCGTGTTATTTGCGTCTGGGTTCGGCTTCAGTTTACCTTCACGGTTTGTTTGTTTGGTTGAATGACAACACTTTGCTGGTGTTTTGTTTCTCCTCGCCTTGGTTGCCCCAAATACCACCGAAGGACAAGGTGAGAAATTTGCAGTCACATTCTGAGTTTGCATAACCGAGTTAAATATACTGCGGGAGGCTTCTAAAATAATACTTGTTCAGCATATCAAATTTGCCCACCCACAAAGTGTGTAACAAAACAACCAGACCATTCTTTAGTGATTGGAATATTTTGGAAAAAGCTTCTGATTATGACAACTATTATGGTGTCAAAAGCGTAAAGATAGAGTGTTAGCAGTATTAGCGTATTTGCCACACTGCTACACGAATTGATTAGTGTAATTCATCAGCTCGATGATGAAATGCTGCATCCACATATTACAAAGGAATGAAAACTCCCACTGGCGCTCGCTTTCAGTGAAGGTACAGCGTTACTTTAACCCTTTAATCAAGTGGGCCGAACCATTAAAATTATACCATACTCTGCTATAAATAGCCAAAATATCACATCTTTCCTTTGTTTTGGTATAGTGAAGCACAAGAACATTAGGAAAATGTTGAAATTGAATGAACATATATCTTTTACAAAACATTTACAAAACAACACCTTAGATTTCCCTTAGACAAATGTGCAATTTCTTTGATCATTCACATATATCCATTGCGACTGATCCCACTGATTGTACAAAGGCACACAATTTTTAACAATTGGTATTGAAAAATGTAGTGACGCATTTTAAGATTAAACTAGATTTATAAAGAAAGGAATTTTTCAACCATTTACACGTGCATGTAAAATCTAAATTTAATCCCTGCCTACTTTACACTTTACAAACTAAGGACATAATAGTGTCATCAATCAATCAATCAATCGCATTTGATTAAAACGTCTCTCCATGTCTTTTATAAAAAAATGTTCACTTTTAATTTATCCTGCGGGCCTGATCGAACCTCCTCGGGGGCCGGTTCCGCCCCGCGGGCGGCATATTTGACAACCCTGCTCTAACCCTTTCGGTACTACAGTGGACAGCTTATCATGTCATCAGGTTACAGGGTACATGAAAGGGTTAATATGAATAATAATACTACTAAGATTGTAAAGTTCCACTCAGGAAGACGACAGCCAAGCACGTAAATTGCCTCCAACAGTTAATGTTGCTTTTGTCAACGTCGCAGGTATGCTGAGATGATTGGCAGGTGGCAAATAGGTGTGACTTCTGAATCATCTTGCTTGAAAAGGAACAATCTGAAGCAAAAACCAGAATCCCCAAATGCCCCCAAGTGTTTTTTAGACCCACTGCCGCTTGTCTTGAAGAGATCGATTGACACCAGGTGCGGTCCGCACCACTTTTTTATCGTAGAGGCGTCCATGTCCGCTCCTGGAGCTCCTACTGGGAATAGTCCTCGCTATCAGGAGCCTGTCTGCTTGTACTGTCGCCGTGTGAATGTTGCTTTGCTCCTCTTTGCTTATCCTCTTTGCCTTCATCCTCCTTTTCCTTCTCGTGACTGAATTCGCTGAACCGGCCAAGTCCAGCAGGCTGAGAAGAATCGACAGGAAGGCCAGCGCCAACATCAGGCGTAGCATGAGCGTTTTCTCCGTGGGCCGGGAGACGTAGCATTCCACCCCCGAGCTGCAGGGGGCCTCGTAGCACATCACACTCTTCGGGAACGACGTGCCGAACAGTAAGAACTGGCCCGCGGCGAACATTACTTCCACAAGGATGCGCAGGACGATTGCGCAGACAGAAAAACGGCGGAAGCTCCGCGTACGCCACTCGGGCGCAGCATTGCTTTTGTGGGCAACGTAAATCAAGAAGAGAATTTGGGGGAAGCCGAGGAAGATGAGCTGGAAAAGCCACAGGCGGAAAAGGGAGACTGGGGCAAAGACATCCAAGCAAATGTTGGAGCAGCCGGGCTGGAGGGTGTTGCACACAAAGTGGTCGTGCTCGTCTCCGAACAGGCTGAGGGCAGCCGGCCACAGCACCAGGCCGCGACCCAACACCAGCAGCAGCCACCACGCCTTCCCTAAAGATGAGCGCAAAATGTGGACACTTCATTCGGTACGCCACGGCATGGAAAATGCCTGGCTTGAGACTTCATGAAACTCGCCGAAGAAGGACATGTTGTGGCCGATGCCAATGAAGATTACATCGCAGAGCGTCCCCATGGCTTCTCAAGGACCCACAAAAACACATGCGAGAAACTTCCTTGAACGGCCTCACGCCACCGCCAACTGCTAACCTGCTCGCGTTTGTGTACCGAGGCCGACACGAGCTCCTGTGTGTGACTATTCTTACCTCTGCTGCCGTCTTCAAAGCATTGTTGGGATGACAAGCTGTCAAAGCTCCTCGGAAGGGGGGAGGTCCATAAATGTACTTTTTATACAGGCGCATAGTATATTCATGTGCACAAAATTGGATGGCGACAAGAATTGAAACGTGATGAAGATATGGAGCTCGGACAAAGGTATCGGGGCTATCAAGGACATCAAGTACAACTTTATTCTCAAATGTGCATACGGCACAGATGAAATTTCTTCCCTCTCGAGACAACATGCAACAAGAGGAGCCGCTGCGGGTGCCCGCGCCGCCATCAAAAGAAAAGTGATGAATAATGAAAACGAAATAATAAAGCAAAAAAAATTTTGATGATAAATATTTCTATCTTGTTTTCAAAGAAAATGATGGACATTTTCGGGGTATTTGAGCATCTCCAAAAATGAGCTTGAAACGAAAGAAAAGTTACTGAACAAAAGTATTCACGCAGATGGGAAGCGAAAAATGTGTGGAGACTGACGGAGGAAATGAAAGGTGAAGACTTTAGATATGCAAATTTGGTAGCAAAGTTACATGGGTGAAACCCTAATTCCTTGGAGGAGGTCATAGAAACTAAACACTAGAAGTGACGTCTCTTATGTTCTTATTCAACTCACAGTGAAAAATAAGCCAGTAGAAAGTTGAGCTTTTCTCAGTTGTACATTCTGTAGAAAAACTTAAATACAAAAAGGAATCAATTTTTTTAAAAAAGAAATCTAGGCAGAGTCTACGAGTTGCATGTCCAAGGCATCTCGACCACCTGTCCATCAATGAGATGGAATTATGAGAGGATGGCAGGAACCCACACATCTCCGTCCAGGTGGTCCATGCTGGCCGAGCGCTTCCTGGAAGCTCGCCGTGCGTCCTTGAAGGTGACGTCGCTCAGTCTGGAAATAGCCTGAAGACATAAAAGGTTCTTCTTGTTTTCCCTGTTCTTCAAAATTAACTTCCTTGACTTCATAAAAGGAAAAAAAAAACAGGAACTTAGTTTGATCAGGCGTTGGAAAATAGGAATGCCGGGATCCAGCTCGTCTGTAAATCTGTATTCAAGAATACAGTTTAACGGTGCACACAGTTCCTAAAGGAACATATCAGATCATTTTCATCCACTCATTGTAGTCCGACTGTTGGATGATCATCCATGTGGTCATCACACAACACACGGAACAACAAGGCCGCCATGACCGAGTTTGCAGGATGCAGGACTCCCAAAGCTCATCCGGGAGTATGTGAGAGAAACCGGGCTCGACCTCGACAGAATGTAAACCAAGGATGGCGGGATGACCTGCATTCCCTTTGGAGCGAGACTGCATGTAAGGAAATCTATAGATTGTGAAGACGGCATTTTAGCTTTTGACAATAACTCCAAGCAACTCCAAGGCATGTTATTAGTAAGTCATTGGTGTTGTTGTGTTATTAATGTATTATTACTGTGTTATTAATGTCTTATTTGTTGTCACATTTTCTACTTAGATGATAGCAGGCAACAGTTGGCGCAAAGGACGTACCTCCAGCTTTTGGGCTTTGTGGTGGCTGAGGGCCTCCAGCGGGATGCTGAGGTCATTGGCCTCGGAGAGCGAGCGCAGGTCAAAGTAATACTTGACGTAAACACTTGAAGGCACGTTGATGTTGAACTGCACAAGTTCCAGGAAGTGTCGTTCCAGACGGTTCCTGTAGGACATCGCATCAGAGGAATTTTTATACGGTGAGCATTATAATTCACAACAAAGTCTGCCAAAAAAGATTGTGTCATAATGAAATATTATTACTTGCTGTCATTTGTTGGTGGAAAACCAGAAGAAACGCATTTCTTTCTACTGACCATCAATGATGACTACTTTGATACGGTGATGCATTTTGAGACATCGTATAGTCAGTATACAAGGTACAAGCCAGCAACAGGGGAGTTCATTCTGAACCATTCGCGACGCAGCTTCTGAAGACATACATGTCGACCACAGTCATGTCTTTGAGGATGTGACAGTAGTCCACGTTCCACACGGCGTGGTCGTCCCACACTTTGGATGCCAGCAGGGCGGCACCCAGCACCATTCGTCTCCACGTCGCAGGACTCATGGAGACCTCTGCGTACGTCAGAAGCCTCTCCAGGTACACCTGTCATGCGAAACGCTCAACCTCATTTGCCAGAATTTGTACTTAAGTTGTGTAAAAGTTGGGACACATTGTCAGGTGGGACAGGACATGTGTATACCTGGTACAGGACGTTTTGATGTGATTTTTGTGTACATTTGGTTGCATTTTGATGCGTTAGTTGCGGTATACAGTGCACTCCGCTTAATAGAACACCGGTTAATAGAGTAATCCGCTTAATAGAGCAAAAGGCTCTGGAACGGATTTGCCTAATGCAATTTCCTATAAAGATACTCCGCTTAGTAGAACAGATCTCCGCTTAATAGAACAGGCCGTAAGCAATGATCATTGTAAACCAGTGGTTTTCGAAGTGTAGCTATCGCGATACTGTACCACTATCGCGAGAAAACGCGGTAGTTCTAGCCGTATACAGTAACAGGTAGCACGCGTCACTCCACACGCACGTCACAATGGCTTCAACTTCATTCAAGAGACGAGGGCTATCACCTGCGGATAAGAAGGACATACTCAGACGATACGATGCATTGCCGGATTCTCAGAAGGTACGCCCGCGGTTTCCAGGACTTCCCTCTTATCCAGCGCATTGAGAGGGAAGTCAACCGCAAAATTACGGACTCCTGTTTCCAGACAAAAGTAACGAAATTTTTCTCGTGATTTGAGATGTTTGACTGAAGTTGATTAAAGTTGTTGTTTTGTTGTTTGATTAAAGATATGGACGTCCACAGTCGAAATATCTCTTCTAACTCGTCAGGGGTTTTTCTGCGTGCATAACTTGGTCGTCGACGTGTCTGAAGGTGTACCTAATAAAGTGTCTCCGGTTAATAGAAACTCCGCTTAGTAGAACAGAAGCGCTTCGGCCCAATGGTGTTCTATTAAGCGGAGTGCACTGTATTATACAGAACCTTAATTAGCGGGACAACGTGTGACGTTAAATTGCGCTACACTGCATGACGAATGTTGCATTGCGTTACGTTACATGGCATGACATGCCGTTGCAATGTGGCAGTTTGCTCTATGGTACATTGCTTTACGAAAGATTTGCTGTGCGTTACGATATGTTACTAGCGGTGCGTAACATTGTGGTGCGGTGTGTTACGAAATGATACGTTGTCTTACGAAAAGGGAACATTGTTGTTTGTTGATGCGTTTCGAGACATTCTTAGTGCATTTAGAAAACAATGACCTTTGCTAAGATGTGATATTTTAAAAATGGTTGTGGAACACTCGTTGTACTTTGGTTATGGTAAAACAAATGTGAACAGTTTAAAGGTGCAACAGTCGCTTTGGTTCCTCACCAGCATGACAATGGCGCACTCGGACCTGAGCTGTGCGGCGCAGAACAGCGTGCGGATAAAGCGGTAAACCTGCCTCGGTTCTGGGTCCCGATGGTTACAATCGGCAGGTACCTGGTGTGATCTCTGTGGCCCAAAAGAATTGCAGCTGAAGGCAAGAAAACAAAACAAAAAAAAGAAAACGAGGTGGACTTCCCACCGAGAGTGGGTGAAGCCTCTCATCAAAAATGTCCAGAAGCGGCGTTTCGTTGTCATCCCTGCAGGGAGACGGTCAATCAATCAATCAGTGACATCCAAGACATATCTTCAACCGCTCACCTGTTTTTTATGTGGTAGTAAATTGCCAGTGCTACACTGTGAATTAAAAAAAAAAAGAATATTACTTGAGCATATTATTCTGCTCCATTCCGACTTGAAAATGTTCAGCTTTGTGATGAGTTTACCATTTGATGGTGTATTTGAGGTGAGGCCTGCTTACTGTGTTCTCATCAAGAAAGATTGTGGAGCAGGAGCTGTATTTCCACTTGCTGGTCGGGCGGCGCTAACATGCACACGCGGACAGGGACTGTCATTAGCGGGCCGAAAAAAAGTGATTGACAGATGAGAGCGCTAACTCACGTAGCGGATGAAGTGGATCTTTTGTCTTTCTCGCACTGCAAAACACACACACGCAAAAAAAAAAAAAAAACAGTTGATAGCACTGCGCCATTTGAGCTTGAGGACTGTGGGGGATTGAGTACTACGCACTATATATATATATATATATATATATATATAACCTCCAGTGTTGTCCAACATTAGCTTACAATGCTAGCTTGAACGTGCTCAGACAAACCTAGCTTTCAATGATAGCTTTTGAAGTTGACGTCTTCTGTTAGCTCCTGAAGTTAGCTTCCCATCTTACATCCGATGTTAAAGCTGAGGAATGCCAACATTACCTGTCAAACTTTAGCTCCAACTTTAGTTTCAAGATTAATGCTAACGTTAGCTTTGGAGGTTTCTTCAGTGATAGCTTTCAAAATTAGCTTCCCATGCTAGGGTTGGAAGTAATGTCGCACATGGTTTGTCGCAGTACATTACGTTTGGTTACATTGCAGTATGTTACGATGAGGGACAATATGTTACGTTGCGGAGTGAAACGTTACATTGTGTTGTGTTGCATGCCGAAATGTTACAGCACATTATATAACCGGACACGTAATATATTACATTACACTGCTGTACATTAAGGTATAATACAGTATCTCTCTGGTATGTTACATTACATGTTACGATGTGTAATGAAAAGTTACATTGCAGTGTATAATTAGTCATTTATACATGAAATTTTTGAAAGCAAATGACTTCACCATCGTTCATGGATTTGGTGAGGAACATCGTGCAGCTCTGTGGATGATCTGCCGGACTCAACATCAAGTC
The DNA here is from genome assembly GCF_025434085.1 of Hippocampus zosterae. Taxonomy (NCBI): domain Eukaryota; kingdom Metazoa; phylum Chordata; class Actinopteri; order Syngnathiformes; family Syngnathidae; genus Hippocampus; species Hippocampus zosterae. Next base: position 9,798,615 of record NC_067465.1, read on the forward strand.
CAATTCTGGAGACACACGATTGCATTAGAAACTCGATCATCAACCAAGAGCGAATCTTGATCTAATCTCGATCTGGAGGGAACCTGACATCTGTTACGGTTTTTCTCCCAGTTTTATTCACTGGGACGTTTTTTGAAGAAGGATTAACACCCTCGATCATGAGGTTTGAAATCTTGAATGAATGCAGTTCTAATGTGTAAGGATGGATTTGCTTGAATGACTGCACACCTTTTTTCCAGGTAGCTTGAAAGAGGACGAAAGAGGAGACGCTGGTGAATAATCTATGGACAACACAACACCCTGCCTGCCTGCCTCCTCCGAAAGCAACGATTGTATTCTAGCTTGGGCCCTTCTGCTTGTTGCCTTTTTTTTTTTGTCTTCACAGAGTCAAAATGTTGGCAAGAAGTAGCTGGTCCTCACAAGAAAACACTCACACATGAAACTTTGTCAAAATGAGAGCAATCACAAGGCGGCCTTGTCGGACCCGAGTAACCCAAGTGGCTGTTCCTGGATCTGCCCCTCGTGGAGGTCCGATAGAGGTTCTTCCGATAAAACCCAGTGTACAATGTCAGATGTTGGAGTAGGTTTTTACTGACAATTTTTTTGTAGTCACATTTTAAATTGTCTCGAAAGAGCTTCCAAAATGTGTGTTGTATACCAGTGTAGGTAATACATGAAGAATGTATAGTGGATATTGTCGATCAAGGTATACAATATCCACTACACATTCCCCATGTATTGACGGAATAGAGATATTCAGTCAACTTTGTTTCTTTCGCCTTCTTGCTCATTGAGGAGTGCTGAGTTCACGTTACCGTCCATGTTCTCGATGTCACTGATGTGTTGCAGGTTGTTTTGAATTCTCTCCTCCTGCGCCAGGTTCAGTTTCGGTTCGGCGCGGTCCTCTCCCAGTCTGGAGTGGACTTTCGGGGTGGCGGGGACGCAGCATGAGGTCGTGCTGCCCATCCTGGACTCCTCCGGGACGCCCCAGCCTCACAGCCCACTTGCACGTGCACCGTTTAAGCCCCACCTGGGATGAATGTTGAGCCGCCGCTAGGCTAGCCTTCATTGTGAAATGAGACAAGACAAGACAATATGTTTTCCGAGGTCTCAGTAATACTCGGTGGAGTATGACAACATTGGGGTGAAATCGTGTTTTTTAATTAAATGCACTATCGCGCTGTTCAATTAGCAGCCAAAATTGCGACATCTGTCGATGACTTGAAGACGGTGCTCCATACAAGCTTGGAAACTTCCGCAAAATTTTCAGCAGCCAATCATATTGCAGCGGGCGGGGCCTGTATGACTTCCGCCGCCCATCTACTTCCGTACACTGTTTTTCTTTCCATCATAAGCGCTCAGATTCATCTTTTTTTTTAATCATGAACGTACTGCGGCCTCCACACAGGCCGCCCAAAACGACTTTGAGACATTGCGACATCATTTGTGTCCGGATATCATGGCCTCAGTGCTCATTGATGCTTAGCTTAGCTTAGCTCGCTAGCCGCTAACAAAGAGAAGCACAGGAAACATCGTCAAAGCAGAGCTCATGTGCGAATTATCGGGGATTCTTGTGTGAAAATGTGTGCAACACTGACACCAAAGTACGAGGACGTTTGCGGAATAAAAGTAGAAAGCGAGCAACATCTTCAATTGCTAGGTGATGTTTGCAAGCAGCCGCGAATTGTGCTGCACACAGGTTTGTACATTTCTTATTCTCACCTGTTTGATAATTAACTGCTTTCTAACATTATGCTGGAAATGTTTGTCTTCTTGGGTCTTGCAGAGGTCAATGAAAAGTATCTTCATCCTGAGCAGCAGGGGGCAGAGTTCACTCACATCAAGGAGGATGACGACCAGGAGGATTTCAGCAACTCATCATTGACCTGCGTGCCTTTGAAAAGTGAAGATGACAACAAGGGTACAAGTGAGGAGGATGGAAGGGCAGAGCCTCCAAGCAGCAGCTCAAGTGGACACATATCAAGAGAAGGTGATGCAGACCACAGTGGACAACTAGATGAACTAGTGCCACTATCTGATAGTGACAACATAATGTCACTCTCCTGACACTGATGATGGTGATGACGATATTGCGCAGCACACTGACAACAAATGCTGGAAATGTTCCCTATGTGGGAAAACATTTAGTTCTAAGGGGAATTTGAAAGTTCACACAAGAACACACTTTGGGAAAAAGCCTTTTTCCTGTGCGGTTTGTGGCAAATGCTTCTCTCAAAAGAGATATTTAAGAAGCCACACAAGAATACACACTGGAGAGAAACCTTTTTCCTGCACAGTTTGTGACAAACGTTTCTTTGAAAAGAGACTTTTAAGAAGCCACGTAAGAACGCACACTGGAGAGAAACCTTTTTCTTGCTCAGACTGTGGCAAAAGCTTCTCACTGAAGCAAAATTTAAGAATGCACACATTAAAACACACTGGAGCAAAATCTTTTGCCTGCTCTATTTGTGGCCAAAGTTTTGCCCAAAAGTCAAGTTTAGTAAGCCATGCAAGAACACACAGTGGAGAGAAACCTTTCGCGTGCACAGTTTGTGGCAAATGCTTCTATGAAAAGTCCAATTTAAAAAGCCACGCAAGAACTCATGCTGGAGACAAACCATTTGTCTGCTCAGACTGTGGCAAAAGATTTTCTCAAAAATCAAATTTAATAAAACACACAAGGACACACAGTGGCGAAAAACCATTTTCCTGCTCAATTTGTGGCCAAAGATTCTCTCAAATAAACAATTTGACAGTCCACACAAGAAAGCACACTGGAGAGAAACCATTTTCCTGCTTAGATTGTGGCAAAAGCTTCCTTCAGAATGGAGATTTGACAAAACACACAAGAACGCATGCTGGGGAAAAACCATTTGCTTGCTCAGTTTGTGGCAAAAGCTTCTCCCAAAAATCTAATTTAGCCAGACACACAAAAACACACACTGGAGAGAAACCTTTCACCTGTTCAATTTGTGGCCAGAGCTTCTCTGAAAAGTCGAGTTTAACAACACACACAAGAACACACACTGGAGAAAAACCGTTCAGTTGCAGTTTGTGCAGTAAAAGATTCTCTTATAAACTGTGTGTGAAGAGACACAAATGTGCTGGTCAGAGTAGCAGCAATCTTTGAAGCTTTAACCTCTTCTGGCACTGCGTTACTACAGTGGGCAGCTTATCTTGTTATCGGGTTACAGGGTGCATGAAAGGGTATTATAAAACCTGAAGGCACAGACTCTGTGCTAAACTGTAAACGCATCAATGTAAATGAGATCAGATGTCAATTGTCTTTTCCTGTACCAACATTTGTAAGCGTTTAAAACACAACGAAAAAGCATAATTGTACATCATGGGAAAGGAGAAACGTGTGCTTGTGAAACGGCAGCCCTTTTGCACAATCCTCAATAAAATCACTTGTTGCTCAACCGGCCTACCTGACACTGTGCGAAAATATGAAAAGAACAACAAAAATATTGGAGATGAAGATAAATTAGACAAGGGTGAGAGTGAGGAGGACAGAGAGGCAGAGCCTCCAAGTAACATCTCAAGTTCCCACTTAACAGAAGGTGACGGCAACCACAGTGGACCATCGCAAGCACCAAGTGATGACTTAAGGTCGCAGTCTCCTGACTCTGGTGATGATGTTGATGATGAATACGCCAAATTTGATCGAACATGTCACACTGACAACAAACAATGGGAATGTACTCGGTGTTGGAAAATATTTAGTTCAAAGTGGTCTTTAAAAACGCACATAAGAACCCACGCTGGGGAAAAACCTTTTGCCTGCTCAGTTTGTGGCAAAAACTTCTCCATGAAGCAAAATTTAAGCATACACACAAGAACGCATAGTGGAGAAAAACCTTTTACCTGCACAGACTGTGGCAAAATTTCCTCACATATGCAAAATTAACAAACACACAAGAACACACACCGGAGAAAAACCTTTTTCCTGCTGTAGCAAAAGCTTCTTGCTTCGGCAAAATTTAAGACTCCACACATTCACGCACAGTGGAGAGAAACCTTTTTCTTGCTCAATTTATGGTCAAAGATTCACTCAGAACTCAGTGTTACTAAACCACATGAGAACACAAACTGGAGAAAAACATTTTGTGGTGAGAATAGCAGAGATCTTTGGTGCTTCCCAAAAATAAATAAATCACTGAAGGAAATTAATCTTTGTGGTAAGCTGTAAAAGTGTAAATGATTCTAAAAAAAATATGAATGTTAATGAATGTGTAAGCTAAGGTAGGACGAGAAGAATCAGCACATAGGGAGGCGAATTTAACCGGACGCAAAGACTGAAAACATATATTTTAGTCTTTTAAAGTACAGTAGTATCAGACGGGATTTAATTGTCAAGGCTTCGGTCCGTTCACTTTAAAATCGGGAAGAATCATCTAGCGTAGCGCGTGTGGTTCTGGTTCCGCAATGAAAAAATGTTCACGAGCGTTGTTATGAATGTCACGTGTTTCTTGGCGGTGCAACGCTGCTGCGATATAATTGGCTGCTGCATTGCGGAAGGAAACGTTGAAACGTATCCAACAACGATTCTACAGCCAATCAAATTGCAGCGGGGCATGTCTTGAATTGGCATTCATAATCTAGCCCGTGCACATAGCCAAGCCATATGCACACCACCAAAATATTATTTCCGAATTAGTACTGAAGGGAGTGAACCCATATTCAACACAATTTAACTGGACTAAAACATGACTTATTAAATCGTTGTGCCCTGATACACTCGTCTCGGTGCGCATTGAAGCTTCTCGGCATCGTTAGCTTAGGTTAGTTTAGCTTAGCTCGCTAGCCGCTAACAAAGGGGCGCCAATGTCGCCAAATATTGTTGGAGTTATTGTGTAAAACTGCGGAGCCGACAGCCGAACTGACGATGGAAATCTTGCAACAAGACTTTTGAACGCCATTTGTAAACAGCGTCGTGTTATGATACACATGGCAGGTTTGTACATTTCTAACACTCACTACAGAATTGGTAAAAATATTCCTTTGGTTATATTTTAATAGACTCGTAATCGATTAAAATCACTGTTTTTGTTTCGATACGCCTTGACTCTTAAAAAGTCAGTTACATGTAGTATATACTTACAGCATTGTGATGAATTACTACTCTCGTTATCACATCATTATTTTTGAAAATCCATCCCAGAGGCAAGCCCGGATTTCACACAGAGTAACCCAGATTTCACAAAGAGTCCATTTGTGACTAAATTGAGACAATATCATGATTTCATTATTCACACTGTTTGCAATATTTTTTACCGTGAGTTTTTTTTTTAATGCCAGTCAGTTCCCACTGGGTAGCAGAATGAAGAATGGGAGGCATAAATCAATGTTTTTACCTTGCGATGCTGTGTGGAGATTTAGAATTCAAGCCAGATGAATGCAGAGCTGCTATGCCAAATTTGTATCAAGAAATTCACAACACAAACCGGCAACACCACAACCCACAAAGTGCCTCACTCTATTTAAAGACTTTATTAGACTGACACAGAATCTGAAAGTGCTTGAAGGTGATGGTTTGAGAGAGAGAGAGAGAGAACCATAAATATGATGTAACTAAATGTGCAGCAATATGGCTAGCTGAGAAATGTGTATTTTAAATGACAACTTGATGTCCCGCTTTAATAATTTTTTTAGCAACTTTCCCTGAAACATACAAAAGAAAATAAAAACGAATCCGAATTTCCCTTTGTTATTATGGAAAATGACAATTCTTCTTCCTTTTCCCTTCCTTAGTGAAAGTTAGTGAGAAGTTGACAGTTACCATGTTTAGATGACTTTATTTCTTCAAATTGGCGTATATTCATTCATTTTGTACTGTCCTACATTTATTCTCAAACATGCACTGATGGGAAAAAAAACCCTTCAACTTAGTTGTGGGGTTGTAACAGAATTATTCCATTTTCATTCATTTCAATTGTAAGCGTTACCTCTGTTTCAGATTGTTTCAGGTGAGGAATAGGACCACAGAACTGATTAAGTTCACAACCTGAGGTTACGCTTGTACAGACATCAGTCACAGCATGAGATTTGACATCTTTTCTTTTTCCTTCCCGCAGACGTCAGTGATCTTCATCCTGAGCAACAAGAACCAGAGTCCCTTCACATTAAAGAAGAGGAGGAGGACTCATACATCAAAGAGGAAGATGGGCCCATTCATGTTAAAACGGAGGAGCAAGAGGAAGAATATTACCCCCACATCAAAGAGGAAGAGGAAAAGCACCCTGACCTGGATGCTATCAGGAAGTCACCATTGACCCTTGTTCTCTCAAAGAACGAAGATGACGACGAGGGTGAGAGTGGGGGCGACGAGGGGGCAGAGCCTTCAAGCAGCAGTTCAAGTCAACGCGTGACAACAGAAGGTGATGCAGACCGTTGTGGACCGTCACAATTAGGTGAACGAGCTCCGCTATCAAAAAGTAACATGTCACACTTTCCTGATGTGGATGATGAGGAAGAAGAGCATGGTGATGATGATGATGATGATGAACCCTCAAAAGGTGATATGGCATGTGACACTGAGAACAAATACTGCAAATGTTCTTTGTGTGGGAAAACATTTTCATCAAAGTGGCATTTAAAAGTACACACGAGAACTCATACTGGGGAGAAACCATTCGGTTGCACTTTGTGCGGTAAAAGATTTTTAGAAAAGAGTACTTTGGTGAAACACACAAGAACACACACTGAAGAGAAAGCTTTTTCCTGCGCTGTTTGTGGGCAAAGATTCTCTCAAAGATCAAGTTTAACAACGCACACAAGAACGCATACCGGAGAGAAACTTTTTGCCTGCTCCGTGTGTGGCAAAAGATTCCCTGTGAAGGCACATTTAACAAGTCACACAAGAACACACACTGGAGAGAAACCATTCTTGTGCTCACTTTGTGGTAAAAGATTCATTGACAAAAGTACTTTGATAAAACACACAAGAACACACACTGGGGACAAACCTTTTGGCTGCTTAGTTTGTGGGCAAAGATTTACTCAAAGGTCTAGTTTAACAATGCATACAAGAAGACACGCTGGACAGAAACGTTTTACCTGCTCAGAATGCGGCAAAGGTTTCTCTGACAAGTCAAGTTTAACGATACACACGCGAAAACACACAGGAGAAAAACCTTTTGCCTGCTCGCTATGTGGTAAAAGCTATTCTCAAAAGTCCAGTTTAACAATGCACTCAAGAACACACAGTGGAGAGAAACTTTTCGCCTGCTCCGTTTGTGGCCAATGCTACTCTCAAAAGGCCAGTTTAATTCTGCACACAAGAACACACACCGGAGAGAAACTTTTCCCATGCTTAGTATGTGGCAAAAGCTTCACCGTAAAATCACGTCTGACAGCGCACGCAAGAACACACAGTGGAGAGAAACCATTCCCGTGCTCAGTTTGTGGCAACAGCTTCTCTACAAAGTCAGGTTTAAACAAACATACCAGAACGCATTGGTGAGGAACAATTAAGGTCTGGTGGGGTTTTTATTTTCCAAGTTATATTAAGTGCCGGGATTGTGATGGTCAGAGAGACAACACTGCCCCAATGAAGCTGCAGCAGAAACTGACCATTTTGTAATAACCCTTTAGCTTCTAGCCAGTCAATTACTCTGTCACAGATAAAATCATCTCCATGAGGTGTTAATCAGATGTTACTGTTCCAAAATTCAAGACGAGCACTAACTCCCATCTTCCTACCCTAAATTGCTTGAAAACATACCTGTGAGATCACCTACAGTTTGTAAATGTTGAGAACAAAGATTTGCTTGTAAAATTCAGATACGGTGTCCCGCAGGGGTCCGTACTTTGACAAGTACTCTTTAGTCTACTGTATATGCTTCCCTTGTGCAGTACTATTCAAAAACTCATCAATTTCCACTGCTATGATGATGACACACAACTCTACCTATCTAGGAAACCTGAGCAAACGAATGCATTGACCAGAATTTAGCCTTTAGTGCTCTCTCTCAAAAAGTCTCAAGAGCAGCATTCTTTCACATAAAAAAAGAAGAAATTTCTTACCAATAGCTGATAATTTGTAAAACCTGATTGAACTAATCCACACTGATTAGCCCTTATCGCCATTGAGGGGCGAAAATGGCGACTGTTGGCAAAGGTAGTAAAATGCATGTTCACATCAGAATTCGTCAGAGTGTGTTCAATGGGTTAGCGTTACTCTTTTGCTAAGTGTGGCCTTGGACCTGCTCCATGTGTAAAGGACCCTGAGAGAAATGGTCTTGTGATTTGTCACGAATATAGAAATAAAATTGAATGGTGGCTGTGTTGAGAAGCACCGATTCGTTCTTGAGATTCCTCAGCCACTACAGGAATATTTTGCAATAGTGGGCTATGCAGTTTATACCCCAGTAAAATGTTGTAGTTGTTGTGTGAAGTTATTCAAATGGGTATTGGACAGAACTGACAGTAACATTTACTTCGATACTTATAAACACGTGTTGGGTATTTTATGACGAGTCTTCTTTTCCACAAATATTTCTAGGTCTAGTCTAGTCCAGAGTGGGTGTAGTTATGCTACTTGTGACTGTCTGTTATCTCCGATATATTGTGCTTTGCGTTAAGGTGCCTAAAAATAATTAATTTTGATTTTGTCATATACGGCGAATACAATACACGTTTTCATTTCCCTCACAGGATGAATAAATTACCAACTAACAACCAAATGACGATCTATCTGTCCTTTCTGTTCATCTAGCCACGATTGTAAATGTGAAAGCTGTTCACTCTTTCTGATGGCGAATCCTTACAGTATGTGGCGTCGACACCGAGTTGGGCCGAGTCACCGGGTGGATCTCCAGCCTGCTGACGTCCAAGCTCCTGGCTCCTTCCGCCGCCAAGTCGCGAAGTAAACTCCATCATATTTAAAGAAGCCGCGCCGACTGGCCGAAAGATACATACGGGCTTCCGCCATCTTGTGAGTGTCACTGGTCGGAATCGTCATGATCGCAGAATGCTGTGGAATTTCCATCCGCAGGTAGGAGAATTTTTTTTTTCCTTTAGATTTTTTTAATGCTGTCTCTGTGTTAAATGGGTCAGCGTCTCCCATGCCAAAACAGCCAAATGCTTATGGTCCTAGAAATTGTAGAAATAAATAGAATAACATTAAGTTGCTGATTTCGAATTGAGGCATTCATGGGAAAGGCAATCCTGAGTGACAGATCAAATAGTCTTGGCCCACTGAAACACACTTCTTGCTCAAGGCAAAAAAGTGTCACCGTAAAGGCTTCAAAAGCTTCCCAGAAACTGTGACTTGCACAACCTCCGAAGGTTGCCCTTCAAATTCTGCGAAAAGGCTGTGTGCTAATGTGTGAATGCCAGGATTTGCATAGTTTGGGGGTTTTCATCGTAGTTCTTTTTAAATTTTATTTTGACTTATTTTTTTCCTCCAGTTTTAATTAGCTTTTAGAGGAGGTTTGCAAAACGGAAATGGCAGTTGGTGTGAGAAAGGACAATGCAGAAGATAAATATATTTTTTTAATCACATTTTCACTTTTACAGCTTAACTCAGTTTCAGTTCAATTGCTGCTTTTGTTCAAACTGGGGTGATCATAGAAGCTTTTGACACAACAGCATCTTAGCATCTTCTTCATATTTTAATCCAATTCATATTCATACTTTTACGTCTTACCACCAAGAGTCAGCTTCTTCTTCAAGCTTCAACGATCACCGCTCTTCTCATCAGCACACTCGTGTCGCTCAACATCTGGTCTATTGGAGAATATTTTAGCTCACACATTGCAAGGGAATGTTATCTCACCAGCGTGTGTTCTTTTGTGTTTCATTAAATTGGACTTGTCAGAGAAGCTTTTGACGCAAAGTGAGCAAGCAAAAGGTTTCTCTCCAGTGTGTGTTCTTGGGTGTGCTATTAAATGATTCTTTTGTGAGAAGCTTTTGCCACAATCTGAGCAAGCAAAAGGTTTTTCTCTGGTGTGTGTTCTTTTGTGTTTAATTAAATTGGACTTGTTAGAGAAGCTTTTGTCACAATCTGAGCAAGCAAAAGGTTTTTCTCTGGTGTGTGTTCTTTTGTGTTTAATTAAATTGGACTTGTTAGAGAAGCTTTTGACGCAAAGTGAGCAAGCAAAAGGTTTCTCTCCAGTGTGTGTTCTTGTGTGGCCTGTTAAATTATTCTTTTGAGAGAAGCTTTTACCACAAACGGAGCAGGCAAAACCTTTCTCCCCAGTGTGTGTTCTTGTGTGTGTCACATCTTGACTTTTGAGAGAAGTTTTTACCACAAAACGGGCAGGCAAAATGTTTCTCTCCGGTGTGTGTGCTCGTGTGGGTTCCTAAAGATACCTTTTGGGAGAACCGTTTGTCACAAAGTGAGCATGCGAACGGTTTCTCTCCAGTGTGGGTTCTTGAGCGTTCGCTTAAATTTCCTTTTTGAGAGAAGCTATTACCGCAAACCGTGCAGGAAAAAGGTTTTTCTCCAGTGTGCGTTCTTGTGTGTGTTACTAATCTTGACTTTTGAAAAAACCTTTACCACAAACTAAGCAGGTAAAAGGTTTGGCTTCAGTGTGTTCTCTTGCGAGCACTTTTAAAGACCACTTTGAAGAAAATGTTTTGCCACACTGGAAACATTTGGAGCATTTTTTGTCGTTGTCGCATGCCTTATCACCTTTATAGTGCTCATATTCATCTTCATCATCATCATTATCTGTTTCAGAAGAGTGTAATGTAAAGTCAACACTTAGTACTTGTGATACTCCACAGTGGTCTGCTTCACCTTCTGTTATGTGTTGACTTGAGCTGCCGCTTGGACACTCTGTACCTTTGTCCTCCTCACTCTCACCCTTGTCTTCATCTTCACTCTTCAGGGGGGCAAACGTCAATGGCAAGTTGGTGATATCATTTTCCTCCTCCTCCTGTCTCATGATTGGGGCCTCTGACTCCTCCTTTTTAATGCAATGGTGCTCTTCCTCATCCTCGTTTTTAATGTGAGAGGATTCTGTCTCCTGTTGCTCAGATGAAGGTAGTTTTCACTCACGTCTGAGGGACATAAAAAAAACAAGCAGATTTGGATTGGATTTGGTTTGGTAAAGTCGCATCTCTTGCCAAAACTAATTTGCGTTTTATTGTTTGTACAGTAGGACTTGGGCCCACCGCACACCGAGTGAGACATCCTAACCTGATTTGGACAGGACCAAAGCAAAAAAATCTGGCAAGTCACCCTACACATGCAGCGATTTGATCTAAGATCTATCCTTCTTTGTCGAAAGTGGGAGGAGCACCGGAGAAGGCGATGAATCAACTTATTCGTGGCCAGCCCAGAGAAGCCACGGCTCGATAATGCCAGTGCAAGTTACTACATCATCGAGCAGCCTCCTGGGAACCATGATGGTAAAAAAAAAATCAAACTAGCTCTTGCGCGGCGCTGTGCGAGTGTGGGCACTCACGCGCATACGGTAACGGTGGAACGGCTTTTGAAACCTGTTTATATCGTTCACATTAGTCTTTGATTCTTCGGTGTGTGTGTTTTTGCTTTTAAATGTTGCACTTTTTATTATGTAAGGTGAATGAAACATGCTACGTAGCTGCCTTAAATATATTCACTTTCTGTTCATTAATCTCCTATTTATAGTTCAATCATTTTGAAATGATGTACCTTGACTGACATGTTACATCTTTATAACCAAGGAATCAAATAAAAAAATCTGAGAAATTGTTAAGTCTCTCTTTCTCTCCCCCTCTTATCTCTCAGAGAGAGAGAGAGAGAGAAAGAGAGAGAGAGACCGAAAGTAACTTTTCAGAATTGTTTTCTTTGATTATTTGGTTATGATATAGATAGGGTGGCGCAGTGGGCGACTGGTTCAAGTCTGCCTCATCGCGGAAGTTCACCCTACACCTCCGCACAATGATTTCTCCGGTTACTCCGGTTTGATGGTCTTCGTAAGGCACGCTTTTTCTCAAATGTTAAGCAGACCAGCATGTAAAAGGTCGTTAAAAATAATGACTTAACTCAATAAGAATGTTGCCACAGGTCGTGAACGCATTTCCCCATAACAACTTCTGGCCATCATTACCAGACTCCATCGAAATACAAGTGTGCATTTTTGAAACACTTGAAAGTCGTTCATTATTAAACAAGTGAGCGTATGCAAACCTGCTGTGTGTAGCACAATTCCAGACCGCTTGTAAAGATCATCCAGCCGTTGAAGATGTTGCACATTCTCTTCTTTTATTCCACAAAGTTCCTCCTCGTACTTAAGTGTTGGTCTTGCAGACATTTTCACGCGATAATCCCAATAAATTCGCAGTCGAGCTCAGGTTGACAACGTGCTTTTCTTTGTGATCGGCTAGTAAGCCAAACTAAGCTAAGCTAACATGGCCGAGAACAACGCGCACCACGACGCGTTTATCGGCACACAAAAACTCAATAAGCGACATTGTAGTTCTTCAGTTGTGACGGACGTCTTGTATGGAGGCTGCAGTCCGTTCAGTACTAAATCGCAAGGCAATATTAAGCGGATAGCGGTGAATAACGTCAAGAAAACCCGTGTACGAAAGTAGCTGTGTGGCGGAAGTGGGGCAGGACAGGACACGCCCTGCTGCGATGTGATTGGCTGCTTAGGTTTCCAGATTCGTTTCGTCCAAGTCACTGACAGATATCGCCAAGCATGCGGTGATTCGTCTTAATTACAGTAAAAACACGACTGTTCACCCCCTAATCATTGGGGGTGCCCAACCAGTCGATCGCGATCAACCGGTAGCCCGCGAACTGGTGCCAAGTCTATCGCGGGTGTCTCGGGAGAAATTGATTAAAATAAAATATGTGTGTCTGTGTGCGTGTTATTAATGTTCTATATTATTGTGTTAGTGCACACTGTACCCTAAGTATACTCTCAGTTTCACTTTCACAAAAAAAGTACTTAAAAAACAAAATAATATAACAAATGAGGTCACCTTTAACCTACGGCGGCCGTGTCCTGCATCACCGGAAGTAGTTAGCAGTCTGCAATTACAGCTTGCGTTCACAGCTGTTGCCCTATAACTTTGTTGTTTTAAAATATCCTCATTCAAAGTTTGTTTCATCTGCAATTCGCCGATGGCACAGGCAAAGAATGGGAATCTGAAGTTCCAGGAGAAAAAACTAAAAGGATACGCGTGAGCGACGATAATGACGTGATTGCATCGAAGACGCTGCCAAAGTGCGTCCCATGCCGCCGCGTCATGTCTCGACTAAGGTAGGCACCGATTCCTTTTTACAAATTCACAAGTTCTTATATTGACTTTATATTTATCTTTCGGTCATGTTCTGGGCCCTTATGGCTGTTGCTTATCATGGCATGCGTGTGTCTCTATGCGTGCACGTGCGGTAGCGGGTTGATCGCGGGAGGTCGGTTACTTGAAAAGTCGATCCTGATCATTTGAATCATGTGTGTTGGAGTAGGGATCTAAAACAGGCAGGATAAGGCTCTACGATTTTGCGTAAAAGCAAATGTAGTTTTCACTGCTGAAACCTAAACCCCAAAACAAGTACGTATAATAAATATTACATATATATATTTTTAATGAATTCATGTCCTAGAGGGGGAAAAAAACAAGATCAGATTTGGAAGCACAAAGTGCCAAAAAAAACTCTTAGAAGTTTGCTTGCCTCTCTGATTTAAAAATATATACCTGTGTATTGAAAAAAATGTACCAAACCAGCGTTATGTTTCTATTCATGATACAAAGTAAATGATTTCTATGATGATCCAGATCGTATCAATTTCTCACAATAATTAGGAAGGAAACACTTGATTTCTAGAAATCTTTTGGCTCCATGCGGTTGACCTCTGAGGTAAAGTAATAAATCCTGGATAAAAACATCCAATCCAAGAGAGATGGACAGAATGATACTTTATTCACCACGTGAGGAAAATGGCATACGGATCCGACGCTTCTTTGGCCTCCGCCCTTCTCAGCAGCATGCTTGCCTGCCTTCAGCAGACGCTCGACAAGTCATATTTTTCCTCCCTGGCGTGTCTTCTTTTGTGTCTTGTTAACGCTGCCTTTTTTGCAAAGCTTTGACCCCAAACTAAGCAGGCAAAAGCTTTATCTCGTGTGTGTATTCTCTTGTGTACTGTTAAATTTGGTTTTTGAGCAAAGCTTTTCCCACAAACTGAGCAGACAAAAGGTTTCTCTCCTGTGTGTATTCTGGTGTGCCTCGCCAAACACGACTTTGCAGCAAAGCTTTTGCCACAAATTGAGCAGGTAAAAGGTTTCTCTCCGGTGTGCGTTTTTGTATGCCTAGTCAAACTTGTCTTGACAGTGAAGCTTTGACCGCAAACTAAGCAAGCAAAGGCTTTCTCTCCAGTGTGTATCCTTGTGTGTTTTCTCAAAGTCCCTTTCTCTGAGAAACATTTCCCACAAACTGAGCAGACGAAGCTTTTCTCCCCTGTGTGTGTCCTCGTGTGTTTGATCAAAGTCCCCTTTTCGATGAAGCTTTTACCACACACTGAGCACACAAATGGTTTCTCTCCAGTGTGCGTTCTTGTGTGCCGGGTTAAACTTGCCTTTACAGAGAAGCTTTCATTGCAAAACGAGCAGGCAAATGGTTTCTCCCCAGTGTGCGTTCTCGTGTGTACTGTCAAAGTGCCTCTCTCAGTGAAGCTTTGACCGCAAACCATGCAAGTGAAAGGTTTGTCCCCGGAGTGTTTTCTCATGTGAACATTCAAATTCCCCTTGGAACAAAATGTTTTCCCACACTGAGCACATTGCCAGCATTTGTTGTCAGTGTGACATGACGTGCCACTTTCAGACTCTCCATAATCATCATCATTATCTTCATCATCATCATGGAAATGTGGTGATGTGTCTTCACGATGTGCTTGTGTTGGTCCACGTTGGTCTGCATCAGCTTTTGTTGAGCTGTTCTTTGAAGGCGCTGACCCTCTGTCCTCCTCACACTCACCTTCTTCGTCTTCATCTTCACACTTCAAAGGGGCAAAACTCAAAGGCCATTTGGTGATATTGAGCTCCTCCTCCTCTTTAACATGGGGGCCCTGTGCTTCATCTTCCTCTTTAACAAAAATGGTCTCTGTCTCCTCTTCCTCTTTAAAGTCGGGCCGCTCTTCTTCCTCCGCTTGAATGTGAGGGGCCTCTGCCTCGTGTTGCTCACAACAAAGACGCTCACTGACGTCTGCAGGACACAAAAGACAGAAATTAAAACAGTTTTAAAAAATCGGATTCACTGATTTATCGATAAAATAAGTGACAGAGTGATCAATTATGAAAATAACCGGAAATTGCAGCGCCAGTTGTGTATTATTGTTACTACAATCCAACTCACTCAATTGTCTCAGCCCACTAAATTTAAAATGTTACACATTTTGAAGAAGAGAGACTAAGATGTTTCTACAAACTGTAATTAAGTAAAAAGTCACATACACATAGCGTGGCACAATTATGACCAAAAATGATAAATTAAAATTATTTTTATTAATATTGTAATCACAATTATTCATCATGTTCGGGGGAAATCGGTATGTTACTGCACCACTTTTCAACAAACAATATGTAGTTTGCAGACTATTCACATCAGGATCATATACCATCCCGAATATATTATTTTGAAATAATAGAAATGAAAAGATATTTAAGTTACTTTGTCGGCAACGCCTTTCGGTGATTATTTTGGTTTTTTGTCGTGTGTACAAACCGGTTTTTAGAACCCCAACTGTAGGTTGCTTGATAACAGCGTCTGGTCGCTGACATTTGTTGACTTCTTTGGTCCCACGAAGGTCTTCGGCGTAATCTGCTGTCGATCTTCCACACATGTTGCACACACGATAATGCCAACAACTTCACACTCGGTCTCAGTTTTTGGGGGGCTGGGGGTGTAGCGGGCTAACAAGTCTGGAATTTCGCTTTGTTAGCGAATAGCGAGTTGTGCTAAGCTAAATTAAGCTAGCTTGGCAAATGTGGCAACGTCTACCCAGACACGAAGACTTAATGAGGGACGTTTTCATCCTACAAAGTATTGATGGACGTACTGAGTCGACATTTCATTTTGTTCAGTACTAATTCGGTAAGAAATGATTATCAGGGCGCGTTTGGTTTCGTACAGAACGGAAGCGCAGTGTGACTTCTTCGACTAATAACGTATACGTTTAGGTGCACTACTACCACCTACTGGTATAGTGTGTGCATAGCAACAAACCTCTAAATTGCCATTCATACAACAAAATTAGTCGCGAATCTGGCTAGTATCTACGTTTTATTTTCAATGAAACGGCCACAAATTCCTCACTGAGTAAATAAATTGGCGAATACATTCAGACGAGGTCATCATTATTTCAATATTTATACATTTGGTCCCATTTTCGTTTGGTGGTGTGCCATGAGATTTTTCGAACGCAAAAAGTTTGCCCGAATAACACGAACTTATAAAGTGACATGAAATCACACTTTAGTTTCCTAATGATACTGTACCTTAAGAATTTCATACAAACAGTAAATAGTTAACCTCAGTTTTAGGATTCACACACAATAAGTTTTAATTGTAACGACAGATCGTAGCCACCATCAAAATATTTCAAAAACTTATAAACGTGCATTTGCTATTTTATGTTTTTTTTAACGTTTGTGGCGCCTCCTGGAGATCACTGCATCTTTGGCTTTGCCTTTCTCTGCTGTATATTACCTCGTGGGTGAGCCGGTCTTTCCTATTCTCACTGTCACTAGATGTGATACAGGCTGTTTTCCTCTTGGTCGGTTCTCGGTTCCGGTTGAATGTTAACCTCTTTTAGTCTGGAGTGCACTTTCGGGGTGGTCAGAACACACTGCCTTTCAAGCACCATGCCTGGGTGGCGACCAGTTCAATTTCATCTAAAAAAAAAACATCTGTTAAGAGAGCAAAACAGAAGTCATTTTTTCCTTTAGGGTGGCAACTTCAAGTGTGGTAAAGTTTTGCTTTTCAAATTGCACCAGTACGTGCAAGAAAAATGGCGACATCTGTTGGCCAATTTATGACAGCGCATTATGTACGAAGTTGACAAATTCGATTTTTTTTTTACATCCACTGCCCGAAGATAGCTGGGATATGCTCCAGCACGCCCGCGACCCTTGCGGGGAGAAAGCAGACTAAAAAATGAATGAATTAATGTAACTAGGCATATATTTGAATTTTATTTCCTTTTGGCATACTAAAAAAATAATTGTAGTGAAAGTAATACTGCAGCAGTAGTTTTGTAGTAATTTTATTTGGTGTAGTTGTATGTTATATTTTTGTAATTGTTTCATTGTTAAACTGCTAGAATGCGTGAAGAGCCGCCTAATAGGTTACAATACACAACACAACTCAAAGCTGACAAAATAGCAATAAAATAGGCCAACGTTCTTAATGAATGTTTTAATCAGAGATGCAAGTAACCGTTTCGAATTTAATTGTTTTTGCGCTTCTTTGGAATTGCCCTCATTTTGTCCTCTAGTTCATCAGGTTTTCAAAATAACCATAATAATAACAATTATAATTAGTATATGGAATACAATATTAGATTTAATTTTTAGGTTCAGCAACAGGTGGATTTTTTTTCTGAAACGTCATAACTATAAATGACGCATGGTAAAATCCGTACTGCGCAAGAAAAAAAATCTCTTAATGAGCTAGAAAAAAAAGTTTAGTTTAATTTAAATTTAAAATCAGCGTCAAACAGGTTTAAACATCCTTAGGCATTTTCCAGCTTTCTGTATGTCTGTGTGTGTGAATGTGTAAAATTCCATCATTCATGCTGCCAGCAAAATTTTTGAGGCAATAACATAATGCCATCTTTTAAAGGCAAAAAAAAAAAGACAATGTTTACAAAAGGGTGACCAAAATACATTTTACATGCTAATTTCAGACTTTTAAAAACCCTTTGAATACAAACGAATTAAGTATACTTGAGTGCATGTTGGCAAGTGCTTTTGTAGAAACATTTAAGAGGAGGCTCTAAGCTTCATTGAGCGTGCTGCTTATCGCACATTTGGCTGAGCAAAATGTTTATTTCCTGCGTCATCAGTTTGAAGCTTGGCTGCCGTGGAAACAACTCAAGGGCATCCTTTGTGGACTCTAATACACACATAAGCACACCCACACGCGCAGACACACAAAGATAGTGCCATTTTCTTGCCACAAAACAACTTTATTTACACCACAACGAAAATGAAAAAAAAAGTACAAAAAGGACGATTGGGCTCTCGTGCTGTTTAAAAAGTTTCAAATTATCTTTCAAAATGATCATTTTATTTATAACCATAATAAGTGAAAAGGTATTGACTGGTTTTCATTGGTTGTGCTTTGATAGACAAATAATTGGTGTTATCCTTTGTCTTAATTAAAGCAACAATATGTAACAATATAACTTCAAAAAATTGTGAGGTTGCTACGCCAGCTTATGTAACATGGAGAATAGAATGACTGTTCAAAAACATTCATGGTTTATATTCATTTTGGTGGATCAGCCAGGACACATATACTGTTCTGTTAGCTTCAGCTTCACTGCTAATGCTATTGTTGTGTATTGCCTGTCCACAAAGACCATAATAACCAGACATTGATGTGACAATACTAGCTTGATTGATGAGCACCCGTAGCCAGCTAAACTCATTTCGAAAAAAAAATAATACCGATCTGTATCAATTCAAGTCACATATGTCTCAACTGAACCCAAAAAGGAACAGCTTGAAAATGATCAGGATGCTATGCCGGAATGGAAAATTGCTTTGCTGTTGCCATGACAACCCCTGAATTGCCTACTGGTCTGTTTATAAGCATCAGTGCTAACGCTATTGTAGCAAATAGTGTGGTTGTGGGTTCTTGTAACAAATAACACTTTTGTGACATTTAGCAATACTAGCTTACCATGGCCACACAGACATCAGCCAGGGGGCATTTGCATCAGTGCTCACGTTGAGAATTGGTGTGACGTGCTTGCATATGAACACTATATGGAAATTTTGTGTTTAACATGTGGAGGTGTAAGCCAAGCACTTGTGTCGACTTGTGTGAGAATTTTCACTTTTAACGTAGCATCTGGAGTTTCCAAGAATAGGATTACCGTTCACATAGCAAACCTCTGGTCTTTGTTGATGACAATTAACAGTTAGCATTTAGCAAGTGGATGAGCATCATTAGCTTTTTATCATGTCCTATCAAATAAGAACATCCTTGATGGCTATTGGATTTAATTAAAACGATAGGGGGAGTCCCTGGACACAAAAAATAATAACCATTTGTTTCCTTACTGCTGATTTAAAATGGTTGGAAATGAAGTCATGCAAGTTAGTGATCGCGATGCAGACTTCCCAAAAATAGGCAGAAACTAAAGCGAAAATGCCACAAATGGTGCGAACAGGGTACCCTTCCCGGGAGGCGTTATTCTTTAAAATCCTTCACAGCACAACTCAGAGTCCAGAGCTGAAGGCCATTCCCGGGACACGAGGGAGGGAGGCAGAAGCCAGAGCGAGCGGACGCAGTCACAACAGTTTTTCGGGTTATGGCAAAGGCGGTGAAACACTGGAGCAGATTCCGGGTGCTCTTACTCCCCCTTGTGGCAGTAAATGTCCTTGAGAGCCTTTAGTTCTTCAATCAGCGTCTTGTTTTGGTTCTCCAACACGGCCACGCGGTTTTCCAGACACTTGACATACTCCTTCTTTTTCCGCCGGCATTCGCGCGCAGCCTCCCTGCCAAAATACAATAATTGAAACACACACATGATCCTGAACCCCCTTAATTGCTCGGCAGTCAAAGTCTACCTGTTCTTCATAAGCCGGACTTCCCTCTTGCGGGTGACTTCCTCGGCGTGGTGCGACACCGGGCTGTGCGTGGCGCCCGGCGCTGCTGCCGCCAACACGATGCTGTGGGCCAGGCCCGAGGTGGGTGAGCGCAACTGGCAGGCTGGTATGTCTCCGGTGGCGGCTGTGGTGGGTGACATATGACACATTATCGCCTCCACAATCTGTTTTCAGCAATCTCTGCTGATTAGCTAAAGCTAGCTCAGAAGATTTGCAACTTCGACTGTGTTGGGATGGGATGTCTCCCATTCTCTAATCATTATTTTGTTATTCTGTGACAATTTCGTTTATTCTGTCAAATTAAGGTTCCACTTTGGTGCCATCTTGTGGAATCTTGCTGGTGTTGGAAATGTAGTTTTTTGTTGTTGTGTGTTTCAAAGTGATAGTGTTTTGACTTTTCTCCTGATGTACCTACGAATGGTGCATTTGTTATAGTTTGTTGTTACAACGAAATATCCAATAACAAAAATTATTCTGCATTATTCTCGATGCCCAAAGATACATTTAATGACTTTTACCATTAGCGTAGTTTTAGCTAGCATATTTGTTTGCCTGTATGTGACAACAACATTGCAACGTTCAAGAGAACGAGCCATTTCAACACGTCGGTTTGGTCAGCAGTTTGTAGAAAACTACTACACATGGACCAACCATGAGAATTGACTATTAAAAAAAAAAAATCTGAAATTAATCAAATTGTGAACGGCCGCGTTACATTACTGCATGGTGTTACTGCTTCATGATTTTTCCTTGTATGTTAAGTACCAAATGGCCATCTGGAACATATAACAAATAAATGGAGTATAACAACATGATATTGGCAGTAAAGAAAGTAGCTTGGTGGCTTTTATCATTGTAAACTAAATCTAAGTATATTTTTAGTTAATGGAAGCAAAGCCGTGTCCATTTGTGTTGATATTGTTCCCCTGCTTGTGTTAAAGTAAAATTTTAGTACATTAAAAACTCATAAGAAAGACATTTTGCTCATTCATCCCTAGATCTAAACATCTAAAATGTCAACTTTGGATCGATGAGTCATCTTGACCCACAAGGCACACAGCGATAAAGAGGGACGTACTGACGTCACTGCGTGCGTCTCCCCCCGCCCCCTTCCCTACTTCTGTTCCAGGAAGCAACAATGACGTCAAGGAGCACATTTGTTCCCCGCACCGCCCCCCCCTCAATCTGCCTGTCAACAACGTGTTGCCATTTACCAGATGGCTACACACATTTTTCGTCACTCAACAAAAGACGACGAGCTTTGTTAGTTTCTGGGTCTGTGTACGCATACACCCCATTAACTTGGTGACAGCCGTTTCAAATGAATTTAGTCGAACCAAGATTGGCGCAACAATATCCTGCTGTCGCTAGGTCGATCCTTTGCGCATGCGCGAGTTGGAACCGGAAGACGACGCGTACACACACAAAAAAATAACTAAGAGGAAGAAAACAAAACAAAAAGACCAAGTATAGTTAAAATGGATAAACTAGGGATACTTAAAAAGTTTACCGTACCTGACTCAGTCTCATCCCCGGTGACTGCCATTGTTGTTCCCCAATGAGCCAGAACCGAACAAAAAGAGGGTTAAAAAAAACCCAAAGTGCTAGACTACCGTCGTTACTTCGCTGGCCGGGTAAAATTGTATTGGCGCTCCGCTCTCGCTTCCTTGGCCGTTTTGCGCCGTCTCTGGCCGCTCGTCAACTTTGCAGCCGGATTACAATTACCGGCATTGGCGTCACGGTGACGTCACCGACGGCCGCTGAAGTCAGTGAAAGACGCGCAGGGGTGGAGCACCTCCCCCCTCCACAGTAACAATGTCAAGGGGGAGGGGAATTATTTTTAGAGGCAGTGACGCAACTGGAGAGGAGCGACAAACGAGAGGCCGTTCTGATTGGCTGCTTCTGGAACGGGAGGCGGGGCGAGCGTCCAAAGAAGATGGCTTACGTCAAGTTGGGGAAGACGGCTGAGTTTTACCGAACTTTGAACTCTCAAAGGCCTTTTTCGCTTTTGCTTTTTTCAATTAATGTAGTGCAGTTCAGCCGAATCACATTTCTTGCAAACACGAATTTAAACCCTCACTCTGTCTTGAAAAGATCATCTAACAACCTTTGTTTTAAAGCTTAATTTGAAATGTATACAGAATCCTGACTTTGCGCTAACCAAAAATCAAAATTTGTCTTGAAACACTATCTTGAAATTTTGACCCAAGCTTGAAACCCTACTTTGAAACGCTAATCCTCATTCTCAACCTTAGCCCCTGGTAAAACCAGTAATTTGAAGACCTAATTTTGGCTTGAAAGACTTATTTGAAACCCTAACTTGAATCTTTGACCCAGAATTGCTAACACTGATCCAACCACGAACTGGAAACCTAAACCCTGGATATCAATTTGAAGCCCTAAATTTGGTTTCAAAGCCTAACTTGAAACTTTAATTCAGGCTTGAAAACCACAATTTGTTTGAAACTAACCCTGGCTTGAAATCCTAATTTGAAATAAAATTTCCTTGAAACCCTTATTTGAAACCCTTGCATCTTTAACTCAGGCTTGAATCCATACACACTGAAACCCCTAATTCTAATTGTTAGCCCTGGGGGAAAACCCAAATTTAAAACCCCAATCTAAATTTGTGATGCAGTCTTGAAACAGTAATCCCTGACTTGAACCTAGAGCCTTGAACCTGACTTGAAACTAGAAATATTGACAATATGAACTGGGACTTGAGACCAAAATCTTAAAAATGTAGCCACTGTTAAATCCTAAGCATTGTTCTAAGATCCTAAATCTGACTCTCTGATTGGTTGCTTCTCAAGAGAGGGCAGGGCCAGTGGTCTGAAGAAGCTGTGCAAGTTCTCACAAACTTTCAACTCATAAAAATATTTTAAAATCAAACATTGCACAGTGAATTTAGGTTTTTCAAAACAACAACAACATTGCAGAGTTTACTTTTTGGATTTTATGCTCAGCCTCAGACAAATAAACGGGTTCAGGTCTCATATAAAATCTTGAGAAGCAAACTCTGCAAAGTCGGTAAAGCTTCGCAGTCCAGCAAGGAGAGCCTTCACCTTTACATTGGGGAGACCAAGCAACCCATACACAAACAAGTGGTACCACTTAGGAGAGCAGTTTCTCGACTAGGAACATTAACTCTGGCTTGGGAACTTCACTTTCAAGCCAAACCACCTTTGACTGAAACCCGAAACGCGGCCTTGAAACCCTGACTGGAATCCATACCTTGTATTATCATCTGTCCTGCGTGGATGTAGAACTGGTGGGCGCCGCCCGAGGAGGCGGCGGCAGCGCTCTGCGAGATGGCGGCTGCAGAAATGAAACCTCAACATTATTAGCTTTCAGGATGATAATCAGGATTGTGTCAGTGTGAGAGTTTGTCAGCCGTGGATGTGAGCAAAAAAAAGGATAAGATAAGATATCCTTTATTCGTCCCACACTGGGGAAATTTACAGCCTCCAGCAGCAAGAATGTATGTAGAAAGAAGAAAGGAGAAAGAGAGGAAAAAAAAAAACAACAAACATCTTTCAATTAAATACAATATGAACACAATGGATAAATCGCAGTACTATTTACAATTTTACTTCACATAATTTAATTATTATTATTATTATGATTGTTGTTTTTTATTCATTTTTATTATTTTTTATTTTAGTTGTGAGCATCAGACTTTTTCAGTCGCATCTGTGTGCGAAAAAAAAATCCTGTAGTGTGCGTGAAAGAATTTGACTAGTTGAATGAAAGCATTTCAGTTTTGTGCTCAAGAGAATGTTTTAGCTGTGTGTGTGTGTGTGTGTGTCTGTGTGTGTGTGTGTGTGTGAGAGCGTTTTAGCAGCGTCAGTGTGAATATTTCAACACTAAGCTTGAGTGTGTGTTAGGAATTCATATAAATGAAGAAAAAAATATTAAGTAGCATGTGTGAGACTAGTGGTGCATGTAAGAGTATTTTAGTAGTGTGCGTTCTGTAGTGAAAACTTAGTATTGGCATGAGAACATGTTTCTAGTGTGTGAAAGTGTTTTATCTGGGTGTGCGAGAATTTGAACAGTAGCAGTAACAGGAGCATTTCACTTGTGTGCGTGTCTTGTGAACATATTTTACCTGGTGTGAGAGAGCGTTTTAGTAGCGAGTGTGAGCAGGTACTACTAGTGTGCAACTGTTAAGCTTTTTTGGACATTGTGTAAGAGCAGGAAAAAAAACATGCGCAGTGTGAGAGCAGCAAAATATACAGTCATGTATGACAGCGTCTTAGTAATATGTGTGAGAGGATTTCTATGGCGTATGTTGCGGGGGAGAGTTGTGCCGTTCCGCTCGGTATCTTACCGTATTGTCCCGATCTCAAGTGGCAGCTTGTCAATGAAGTCGAGTCGTCCCCCTCCTCTCTCAAATACTCGTCCATAGAGGCGGTCGGTCGTCCCGTGGGCAGGTCTCCGTCAGACTCGTGGTCTTCCCGTTTGTCCAACACCTGAATGTGACGACATGGCAACAAGACTGGAATGACTACGCCTTGAACCCCTGATTTAAAATCCTAATCTCACATGAAACCCCAACCCCAAACACAACCTTTGTTTGACATCTGTATCTTCAAAGTTCTTCAAAGTTCAAAGTTCTAGCTTCTTTGAAAACTGACCGACGTGACAACCGAGCATGAAAACATAATTCAGATGTGATACCCTATTTGGAAATCCTAACCTTATCTTGACCCTTTACTCCGGAGCCCTAACCCTGGCTTGTTAGCCGACTTTGAAACCTTACCTCTCCCCTCAAAGCCTTGAAACGCTAATTTTATACCCTAACCCATTTTTTGAAACCCCCAGTTAATGTACAATTTGAAACCCTAACTTGAAGCCTGAACTTTTTTTGAAACCCTAAACTTTGTTTCACATCCTTGAATTTGAAACCCTAAACCCACCTTGAAACTATTTGTTCACAAAATTGTCAATCAATTGAGTTATCGTTCCTGTATCAATGACTTCTATTTTTTATTTTGTTTTTTTTTGTCTGAAAAAAATATTATTTGTGATAAATTTTTAAATAATGAAATTAACATTGTTTGAAACCCTAAATTTTTTTTGCAACCTTAAGCCAGCCATGAGCCCTTTTCTCTGGACACTTGTGCAGTGTTGCTGTGCGTTTTGTGGCGAATAAGCCTGATTTGAATCCTTGACTTCAAACCTTAACACTGGTTTGAAACCCTACCTCTGCTGGAAACCCTAACATATGCTTGTAACCCTAGCCTAGACTTGAATCCCTGTCCCTTGCTTGAAACCCATCTTTGAAATCCTTGTTTGAAACCCTAACAATGGTTTAAAACCCTTTGCCAGGCATGACACCCTTCTTTGAAACCCAAATTTGAAAGCCCAACCTTTGTTTGGCAATCTAACCGAGTCTTGAAACCCTTCTTTGAAATCCTAACATTGGTTTGAAACCCCTGGCTTGAAACGATCACACTTGTTTTCGATCTTAACCCAGACTTGAAGCCTTATCTCTGGAGACTTAAGAGTATGGTCAGTGTTGCTGTGTGGTTGGTGACGCCTGCCCAAGTGAAGAAGGCCCGTCCCACCCACAGAAAGCGTCCAGTACTCAGGACAAGACCACAAAATCTAGGTCGAAATTCACGCTATATTATGTCGATAAAGTCCAAAAAGTGGCAAGGCGTTTACTCGTGAAGGAGACATTCCGTCCAGGTGCTCCTCCTCGTCTGCCGTCGAGTCATTGGCACTGTCGTCCATCGTTTCTCACCTCTGAACAGGGGGGAAAAACCCTAAAACAGAGTTTGGACAGGGTTTCAAACAAACTGAATAGATTCAATTTGTGGTTGCTTTTTGGAGTAAAAAATGCAACCATGTTGAGTTGCGATTGCAGCTCAGTGTCCAAGTGGTTAGCATTCATGTCTAGCAATTATGATGGTCTGAGTTACAATGTGGGATATTCGCTTTTTCATTTTTTTGCTTGCTTCAAAGCCGTTGTTATTGGGTAAGCATAGTGGAGGTTCCGTTTCTGAATGTATTGCGAAATGTATTTTGAAAAATGGAATATAATAAGGGCATGTAATTTGTCTGTATTTAAAATTGCATTTTTGTGATCTCTCTGGTTTGGGAGTGCTTGATTCTATGTGGCCTCCCAGTAGCACTGATGAGAAATTGTGACCCCCTCCCAGCACTGAAGCGGTCTACTACAGGCTACAAGTCAAAAAAATTGTTTGTCTCGATGTGCCTTGACATTGATAGCAACTTGTAGATGGTTATTAAGTGATGAATAAAATGTGAAGTGTGCGTGTGAAAAATGATGACCGATAACTTTCGTACAGGAAGTGACAAATATCTAACACAAGGAAATGTTGGAAGTGATGAGTAAGAAACACTTTTAGTCACATGAAAGACAGAAAACTGGAGTTCCAATAGTCAATAAATACATATTGTATTTAAAAGCCAACCCTTGACTTGTAATCATACCCCAGTCATGAAACCTGAAATCAAAAGCCTCACCAAACCCATGTTTGCATTCTGAAGCAAATGTTAGGCGTTTGTCTTTTATTTTCAAGAGCCCACTTCCGTCCTGGCTGCATTGACGTCACAATTTTTAACTTGACATATACTTTGTGGTTCCTGCTGACTCACTCCGACGGTTTTTCCGCTGCACCTCGAGCGGACTTTTCACGTAAAATTCGTGATTGGATGATCGTTGGATTGGTCGACGGATTGAGTTGAGACTTACCCAAACTTTGACGCAGTGCTCGTCACTGGTGACGAGGTGTGACCACGCTCGCGTCGATCCACGTCAGCGACGACGGGGCGGATGACGACGACCCAGAGAAACGCTTTTCGGACAAAGAGTGCTTGTTGACCAGAAAGGAGCGAGAGTGGTCACCCCCCTCACTTCCGGGTTGGCTCTTCAAAGCCAAAAATCAGGACTTGGACGTCAACAGCTTCCGGCGATTACTTAACTTTGACGACACAACAAGCCTCTTTCATTCCCTTACACTGTTTAGAATCCGTCACACTTGAAACTCTATTTTTTAACGCGCACAGTCTTAAAACCCTAATTTGAAACCCTAACTTGTAACCTTAACTGTGGCTCCAATACCCATTTTCAAACCCTAACGTTGACTTGAAATCTTACTTTGAACCCTCAACCTGGTTTGACACACTCGCACTGTCTTGAAAACTTACTTTTGAACTCTTAATTGGGAACCCTGGCTTGAAACCCTTACTCGTAAAACGCATTACAATATTGTACATCTTTATTTGTATAGTGCTTTCACAACAGCTGCAGCAGTAATAAAGTCCTCTACAGAACAGTAAACATAAAATGCAAGACATAAGACGGGGACAGTCATGCAATCATAAACGTATTCCAGCATATGCCTTTTGCTGATTGAAGCAGTTCTAGATGAAAGAGGAAAGACTCAAGTGTCCTTTCACCAGTGGATCAGAAACATCATGCACAAAATGTGCACGTCTATTACAAGCAAAGCGTTTGAAAGTAAATAAGAAGATGGAGCGTCCATTGACTAAATTGGGAAACCTAACCTTAGCTTCAAACCTTAATTTGAACCCCAAAATTGGTTTTAAACTCTACTTTCAAACTCTTCCTCTGTCATGAAACCCTAATTTGGCGCATATCCCTTGGTTTGAAACCCTGGTACAAGCCCTAAATCGGAACCATAACTGCAGCTCCCAACCCTAATTTGTCAAATTAACCTTGGCTTGAAACGGACTTTAAAACTCTTCACGTGGTTTGATGCCATACTCTGATGTTTAAAGCCCTTAAAACTCTAACTCTGGCCTGAAACCATACTTTAAAACCCTAACCCTAGTTAGCAGAGGATTTTAAGATATTTAATCACGCTTATGTAATTTTACATAAATATTTTACATTCACTGAGAATGAGCCAGAAATGCCATTTTAGTTGTTGCGCCATAATACATGTTACTGTAGCAACACGCCCTCACAACCAGAGGAGGCTGTTTTTACCATTGGTGATCTCCAGAGGGTGCTAGTAACTCGTTTATTGGAGGGAAGCATACTTGACGCATTTAATGTGCACATTTCACAACAATCCGAAAACGATTTAAATCCATCCATTTTCTCTTCTCCTTATCCTTGCGAGGTTCGCGGGCGTGCCTGAGTCTATCCCAGCTGTCTTTGGACAGGAAACTGGGTAGACCCAGATGTGGTTGCCAGGCAATAGCAGGACACGCAAGAGACAAACATTCACGCTTAAAATCACACTCAGATGACTTTAGTGGATTTGTTTGAATAGAAAGGCCTAAAGTGAAATGTAATTATTTTCCCGTGCAAAGGGACAGAAAATATATATTCATTTTTCTCTCTGCTTCTTTTCATTGGAATTTGAGTAAAATTAATGTAAACCAGCGGTCACCAAACTACGGCCCGCGGGCCGGATCCGGCCCACCTCCACATTTGGTCCGGCCCCCCTGAACAATACCAGAGAGTCTTTTGATTTATTTTTCATCTATGTATATTTGTCTTTTATCATAAAATTTGGCTTTTGCAATACAATATTCCTTAGTTATGAACTATTTTCATGATTAACTATTAGCTAGTAACAATTTCATAAACTCATACAGTATAACGTGACATTTGTTCCATCCTTCTGCAGTCTGTGCCGTTATCTGGCAACCCCAGGAAAAAAAATCCTAAACCCGGCCCTCTCAACGAGAACGTAATCATGGCGAAAAGGTGAGGTAAGAGAAAAAAAAAATTATTCAGAATATAGGAAATTTAACCCAAAATGGAGAAACGATTTTTTTTTTTTAATGCAAAGAAAAGATTGTCTGTCTCATCTGTCGGTGGCGGTATTCAAAGAATACAATCTGCGGAGACACAATGAATCTCGTCACAACCAGTACGATTGTTTGCATGGGCAAATGAGAGCAGACAAACTGTCAATGCTAAAAAGAGGAACGTTAGCTCAGCAAAATATATTTGTATGCCAAGCTCAGCTGAACCAGCCATCTGTTCGGGCTAGCTTTCGGATTGTTCAACTGATAGCAATCAGTGCTGAGTTTGTCAAGAAATGCATGAATGCTGTCGCGGAGGTGGTGTGTCCCGAGAAGAAAGACGTCTTTAATACCGCGAGTGTAGCAAAAAAAGTTATTTGATTTTGTGTGGGTTTCTGGGAAACAATACATTTTTACGTCTAGGTACTCTTGCAGTCACACCTTTGCTGTTACAAACTGACCCCGGCCCCCCATAAGAGAAGCGAAAAGTTATGTGGCCCTCACAGGAAAAAGTTTGGAGACCACTGATGTAAACGAAATTTAAACATTCTTTGTATGTTGAGTCGGCTTCGAAATTACGGAACGTTCAGACTTAGGCTTGTGATGTTCTTTATTGTTTGAATTTAAAAGCTGTAAGCGTTTACATCACTCGCGACGTCCACATCTCCACTTCTCAATTTGTTGTGCGTGTTTTTGAATATTTTCGGACGCCATATCGTCAAATATTGGGGTTCAAATGTCACAGTATAGTTTGGACACTTGTCACTGGCTACCATGGATGGATGGATGGAAATGTTCTACATTTCTAATCCTGAGGGCAAACTTATCTCGGACATATGTATTATGTACAGTATTTTGTTACAGTGTAGCACTATTGTGTTTTGTATTGCTTTTTAAGTATAAAAGGTGGAATAAAACTAAAGATTTTATTGATTGATATCGACCATGCAACATTGATCAAAGTGGTGAACATCGTTAAACAGTAAAAAAATAACACGTCTGATTTTAGGCATTATTCTTCTGCATTATATTCCCTGTGTACATTTTAAAATGTTGTCTTGATAAAATCATCTAAATGATTTGTTCGCCAGTCTCGCACCTTTTAGATCTGTATTAGGAAAAAGAGATTTTCCGAGTTTACATGAATGCATCACGGAGCGGCCGGGCGGGCACGCGCCGGGATGCGTCGCGAGCGAGCGCGGGAAGGAAAAAAGGAGAATAGAGAGAGCGACCTCCACTAAACAGGTGGTCCGAAGGAAAGAAAGAAAGGCAGAAAGACAGACAGCAAGTAAGCATGTCGTGCAGCCGCGGAGGACGCGAAAAGACGCTTTAACGGAAGCACCACCGAACGAACCGAGGAAATATCCACCTCCACCCCCACCGTGGTCGCCCTCCACCTCATGCCGCTTGTGGACTTCTTGGGATTCCTCTCGCCGGGCTTGGGAGCATCGAGCGAGCGCGGACTGAGACCATGAAAGTGACTGTGTGCTTCGGACGGACGCGCGTTGTTGTGCCGTGTGGGGATGGCAACATTCACGTGTACGCGCTCGTCCAACAGGCCGTTATGAGGTATAAAAAGGCCATCGCCAAGGTAAGCCAAGTCGTCGTCGCCGTCGTTGTTGTTGTCTTCTTACTGTTGTTTTTAGCCTGTTAGCACGCCCGGCTAGCTAGCCTACTTGTTGCTGAGAGCTTTCGGGACGCGGAGGGAGGACGTGCGCGTGCGCACGCAATATGGCGCAAACTTGGAGCAATCCGATTGTTTCTGCGAAGTTTGCAATGCGCTTGCTCTTTGTTATTTCTCTGTGCAAAAGTTAGCAATCACAAAATCCCATAAAAAAGTTAGCTAGTGTGCAACTTTGTTGTTAGCATATTGGCATCGGAAAGACCATGCACGCGCATTTTGGCTAGTTCGGTCCATGGGACTTTTGGGGGATCAAACGAGAGCAGGAGTCTGCAAGCTGAAATACTCAGATTTGGACCGTCGACCACAGTGGAAAAAGAAAAACACTGGGAGACAAACTCTTGGCATCTTACATGAGGATAACACCGCATGACATTTTTTGACCTAATATAAGAAACTACAGTCTGCAGCATTTATGAAATCACTGAATCTACAGAGAACATGAAATGTAATTTCTGCATGAGAAAAAAAATACATTTTGAACTCTTAAAACTCTTAAAAAAGGTGCATGGATGAAAGTTTGTTAAATGACAACAGTCAATGCCTATTTGCGTCTTTGTATTTATGAAATTGAACCTAAATGTGAATTATCAACCTGCAGTGAAGCAAAAATGCTGTTTGCCCTCCCCCCAACCATTGTATTGCATGCAGTCAGCTGTCCACATGAATGCAAAAGGGTGATCTCATTTTATATTGTAAAATAATACCCACTTCAAATATTAGTTTTAATTGATTATTGTGATTAAAAATAATAATTATTTTTTGCTACTGAACGTCAACGCGCAGCGTATGTATATCAGGGCAGTCAAACATCACCTTCATCTTCATACATTATTGTTGGGCTGTCACCAGTGAATATTTTTAGAATGGATTATTCCATCTATTACTGAGGTAATTGTCCCCTGTACACCCCCCCCCCCCGCCCCCGTTGACACTGTTGTCTTTTTTTATGTCAACACTTTGCTCACTTCAAAATGAGCATTTTCATTCGATCTGTCCTGTAAGCCTGTCACGGCCATTAATGGCAGCAGCAGCATCAACACAGTTAACGATTTTATAATCTTGTGTTGTTCCATTGACTGTTTTGGGACTAGAGTGATTGATTTGGAATGTTTTGGATCGAGTGGGGAGTGTTGGGCTGCATGAGGGCATGTTGGGCTCACCTTAGAAGACTGCATCAGTCTTCCAAGAGATGCTAGCCAATTAGCATCAAAAGAAATAGGTTGAGCATTTTGCATTTCGAGGTAGCTGGTATACTTCTAAGAACTTTTCGATCCGCTTGGAAACTTTAGGCTCACTTGGTAGGAGTGGTAGAAGCTTCCAGAGGTACTAGCTGTTTAACATGTTAGCATCAGCACGACTCTTCACTTAATGGAAGTGTTTCAATCAACCAATAGTGATTTGGAAGAGTTGGAGTAGCTTTCAAGAGATGCGCGCTTATTAAAATGTTTTGGACCCAGATGTGAATGTTGGGCTCATGACAGAAGTGTCTTAAGAACCTTCCTGAAGTTGCTGGCGGGTTTGCGTGTGACCAGTGTCAACAACAACAACAAACATTTGGAACATTCTGCTGCTGATCCTCGTGATTATAATGTATAAAAAAATTGTGCAATGTGAAGTCATCTACTAATGCTGACTCACTAGCTCCAAATTACAATGTTGGGTTTGATTGTTGACTTCATGAATCTTTTTTTACAGCCTTCATCAGAACGATTCAAGTTGTCAAACTATGTCATAAAGGAAAATGTCTCAAGACTATAATCTGGGACTGGAAGTTGTTATGAACTGATGACCGATGAGCTCATAAAAACTATTGTATCCTCACAACAGTGACTTGTAATCCCCAATACCTGATAAAACATTTCATGATTGACTTCATATCATAAAAATAAGAATTTGACATGTTTTATGTTTTTTTTCTTCTGAAAATTACTGACATCCATAAAACAACACATTTAGGTCAGAGTTCAAGCCTGGGTTAGCGCTTCAAGGTACGTAGGCTTTCAAGCCTGAAACAGGTTACAATATACACTCTATTACCTCGATGTCTAAGGTGCATTTTAAACGCGTATTACATGTTTTTCAACATCAAATGACACTTTAGAGGACGCAATCATTCATTAAGAGGGTGTGCGCTTGTCATTAAATCCCACTTGCGTGATTGTTTTTTTTTCGCTCCGGGCGGGCCATGCTTTCTTAAGCGCTCGCACAGACGCTGTGTCTGCCAAGGGGGTACAGCTGGTTGACAGGGGGTGGGTGCGGGCCCTGTATTGCTATTTAGGTTTACTGTTGTTTGTACGTTAAACACCCACCCAACAGTTTTAATTGCCGCAACACTCCTCTTTCAGGGGTTTTAAGACACATTTGTTAGCCCTTTAATCACAAAATGCTAACTAAAGAAACCGATGGTTGGTGAGTTAACAGGGCGAATCCGTGCTAATGGCAAAGCTAACCGCAAGTTGACGGGGTTGTTGAAAACAATGAGAAAAGTTACTACGCTTTACAAAATGGAACTTTGATGAATTTAATGTTGATTAATCACTTTAAATATTTTTAAATCTGTTTAAAGGTTGAATGAGTAAAGCTAGCATGGCAAAATAATGCACGCAGGAGATACGCGACTATGGAAATCTCGATAGTTGCCGCCATCCGGTGGTGGGGGTCTGAACCGCACAAGTCTTTAATTTTTGCTTGTATCTCAAGACAATACTTTGGCCAAGCACTTTCTCACAGGAAAGTCTTGTATACAAAAGCAGCACTACATACAAATTGTGCATCCGATTTGACATGTGGCAACCAGGCCTCTTGTTGTCAAATATTTTTTTCCTGCCATTGATGCTTGTTTGTCAAAATGTGCCCTGTGAATGGGCAGGCAAGCAAAAATCCCCAAAGTCATCTGGGATAGACTCCAGCTTACCTGACTGCGACCTTGATGAGGATAAGTGTTCTCGAACACGGACGGATGAATAAATCAACTTGTCGTCAAATCGGCTTTAATTGGAAAGTGTCATCAAATTCCACGGAACGTGTTCAGACACTTTTCTCCATCGATCGCATCGTATCAGATCAACCTGTGTTGATGCGGGTTTTGTTACATTTTCTTCCCTTTTGATCCGCAGGAAGCTCTTACTTTTGCATTTTACCCCGAGGGCACAATTATTTTGAACCATATCAAAACACAGACCATGACGCATTATCTATCTGTATCGTACCGATGGATAAAAAGAGACAACAACATTTCGAGTCCTCCTTCTAGACCCACAAAATATTGTGTTCCGTGACAATATAAACACAGATCTACTGATAAAAAGAAAGAGCAGGCACTTTAGTCTTTCACCAAGTTTGTTTCTCATTTTTTTCAGTTCTTTCGTAATAACCTGTCGAAGTGAAAGTTCGTGAAAGAAACAGATTTTGCTTCTGTGACACCTGAAACTGCAAGACAATCAAAACAAGACAGGGAAAAGGCGTTGACGGTCCATACAGTATGTGTTTTTAACACACACATACATTTTGTTGCAGTGTGATGTGCCTTAACTTGTCTGTGTTGGGATTTTGCTCCCTCACATCAACATGAAAAGCCGAGATTCACCGCCTATTACAATTCACCTCACCTGTCAAAGTTGCTCGTTAAAATGGTGAAAAATCGTTTAAAAAAAGGTTTCAGTGCTTGTTTGGCAGCAGGAGTAATAAATCAAATCCCAGAAAGAAACACGCCCAAGCGCAAACTTTGTTTTGTTTAATGTGATTATCATTTGCTTATTTGTAAGCCGACCGGGGAAAAAAAAATCAACACTTTTATTTCCAAGCCGGATTGCCACGCCTTCCTTCATTTTTATTACCATTTTTAAAACAACTTTAGATTCCCTTCAAAAGTCTCTTTCTCAATAAAGAAGAGAACACACAGAAAGTTTCTGAATGTCGCAACGTGAATCCGGCGTGTTTTCTGTCGCCGTGATGTTTATACGTGGAGGCTTGTACTGTCACTTCCCCTGTCATTACAGAAGAATGCTTCCCAAGGGGGGAAAAAAAAAGGAAAATCAGCGTGCTAGCTTTGACATCGAGAGAAGTCCTCTCATACCTGAGCAATGAGCTGGATGAGGCGGAGGTTGGGAGAAAGTGTGGCGATTCCAGTTGGTGTCAGATAGATCTCTCTAGTGGAAAAGTGCTCCCAAGGCTCACCGCGTCGTCGTGGCTTTTCCACTGTTGTTCAGAAGAGCTGAAGCCTGCAGCAGATCATGTGTCGCAGTAGTTGATTCGGCTTTTACCGCACAGACGTCTGCGGTGTGGTAGACTTGAAATTTCTTGCTAGACCATGAAAAATGGCGACGTAGCTATTGATTACTGTATCATTTTTTTGGGTGGGGGGTGTTTAGAACACAGGTGATGGAGGGGACAAGGCCCAAAAAGTTTGTTTGCATCCACTAAAAAGTTGTAGTTTTTACACTGACAGCTATAAGGAGAATGCTTCAACCCACCCACCCCCACCCCCACCACGAGAATTCCTCTGGATGTCCCAAAATGTCCACTCAAAAGTGGTTTACAGTGAACCCTCGCTAGTTTGATGGTTTGCTGGGCTCTCGTGGTGTCTTAAAGCTCTAACACCACTACACAGATACAGGTGATGTTTTTTTGTGTTGTTGTTGCACACAGAAGGTCAGAGCCGGGATCGAACCCACGACTTCTGCACTGTGAGGTTGACGCGTGAGACCATGAAAATGGTCACCCGTCCTTCATTTAATATTCGCAAAATACATTCTTGTATTTCTTTTCATCCACTTTACTCTGAGTTGAACGCATTGACTTGGCATCCGTATTCCTCTCGTACATCGACCTGACTCTTACTTTCACCTCAATCTAAGGTACAGGT
The DNA here is from genome assembly GCF_025434085.1 of Hippocampus zosterae. Classification (NCBI taxonomy): domain Eukaryota; kingdom Metazoa; phylum Chordata; class Actinopteri; order Syngnathiformes; family Syngnathidae; genus Hippocampus; species Hippocampus zosterae. The sequence continues at coordinate 9,833,696 of NC_067465.1, forward strand.
ATTGACTCCTCTTACAGAGTGCCCCCTAGTGTTCGGACGGAGACACCACATAACAAGCATTGGCCAACTTAACTCCCGCTTTTTTTTTTTTAACAGAGGAAGCTACTGTATTTAAATGAAACACGTGGCCAGACTGTTAAACGTGCAGTTATTGAAACATGTTAAAATGTCAGTCATGACAAGTTGGAACTCAAAAAGACGAGAAAATATTTTGACCACAAGGAAACATTTGAAGTCTTAAGAGTTTTTAACTCTGAGTCACTTCCATGAAGGATCGTCCAAGTTGTCATCTGATCCAACCTGGAGTTGTCTGCTCTTATGGGCGGGGGGATACGTGCCGGAGATAAAAGCCGGCTCCTCGCGGGGAGTCGTGCGTTCCGATGACGTTCCGGTTCATTTGGTTGTCACTGGCCAGAGCCTGCCGCTTCCAGAACGGGCACAATGCGGGATTAAGAGCTTCTCCGATGATCCTGCTGATGCTGACGCTGCTCTCGAGTTAAAAAAAAAAACGCCCCTTGAAAAATATGACCTGGCCCTATAGATTTTGAGACTAGTCAATGAATGTTCTGGACGTTGCTAATCCTACGAGGCCATATTGCAGAAAGTAATGGCAGGTGTAGAAAGCATTCGTTACAAGCTGTAATTTGACATGTGACTTGATGTGGTTCATGGCCAATCCATTTTTCCCAAATAAAATGACTCTGAGGTGTTCTCCTTAAGTAGAGCTTGCACAGGAAAAATGAACCAGCTCAGCAGCTTGCTTCCTTCTAGGTGTGTCTCCGCTGAACATTGGAAGGAAAAGCATTGGAGTAATATTTCAGGAATTTAGAATTTGGTGACCTTGTTGTGACGGTGTTGTATGACCTTGCTCCTCTGAGAAGCTCTGAGAACAAAGAACCAAAATAAGGAGTAAAAACAAACCCGACTCCACATACAGTGTATTGCCATCACTCTCCAGAAGTGGGTCATTTGCACTGTCCCCATCACAAGAAACTCTTTGAGGGCAAGGTGCTGCCTGTCCCGCGTTTTATGTAGCGATGCCACAGGGTAGATGGCTGTGCGGCGTGTGGGACGCTTCACCTGAGGTGAACCGCATAATAAAATGGCTGAAATGTATTCAAAGGTCACTTGGTGTAGCCCCTCTGAAGGAAAAATGTGCAAAATAACATGGTGACCTCGGGGTAGCCTGTGGGTGTGCCTTGCTGTAAAAGTCTTGCTGTTTTGGTAACAAGCCCGCACATAATAAAATGTATTGTGTAGCGCTGAAAATGACCACAAAAATTCATCTACCTGTATTGCCTGACCTAAATTCTGATGTAGGCCCTTATTTTTAAAGGCACACAACATAACAGAAGTTGTTTGGTTTACCTTGTTCTTTTTACATTTTTTTTCTTTACTCCAAACTTTCCAGATGGCGGGACTGATTGTGAAATGGCTGCTTCAAACACTAATAACCGACTTCTGATTGAGTTTTGATCCACGGCCCCATGAGACTTTTTCATGCCCCCTGTTGTGATTGACAGGTTTTCGAAATTTTGTGTTGCAATTACATTTCGATTAATTGCCCAGATCGTCGTCAACATGGCCACCCGATTTTGTATTGGTGGGTTTAAGTGGCTAATTGATTTTAATTTTAATTGCTTTAAATGTCAAGCATGAGATTTTTTCATGTGTTCTGTTTTGATAGACTTGTCAACCCAATTTCGTGTCGATCTGTGAAACTGCTTTTGGGGGGGATGAGTATTTTTCAAACTTTCCAAAGTGAAGTACTTATTGGCGCATTTGGAAATTTACTCTAATGCCTTAACACCACTCTGAGATTGCGTGTGTGTGTGTTCGCAGAGACGGAGTGCTCTCCACACATTAATTTGTCAACGCAACCTATGTTCTGAACCAATCAACAACGTGCTTGAACTGTTTCCATCTGTACTGCCTGATGTCAGTAGTTGGGTCGAGAATGAGTTCCGGCACTCTTTTGTTGGGGCACTTTGTTGAACTGAACGGCACATTAGAACAACGCTTTGAGTTTCCGAACGGTCGGCGTGGACCAGTGCGCTCTCGGAGAATATTTCCAAACGCACCCTGTGTAATTTACACCAAATGGGCGAGTTCCTGTTCAGTTTCATGCATGGGTTCTCGTGAATTTTTCAGACTTGAGTCGTCATATGCAGCTTCACATGAGCTCATGTTCTCGTATGAATACAGTACATGGAGTCAGCCTGAGGAGGATGAGGAAGAGGAGGGTGAAGGAAGCCTTCGCAAAGCAGATGAGTAATGAAGTTGAAGTCGGCTGTGCCCGCGGGCCAATCATCAGTAGGCTGTCTAAGGAAGCGCTGTGCTCTATATTTAGCCCACAAAGCCTCATCACCCTAAGTAGATACAGTCATCATTAATCTATGCTCACAAATCAGCCCCTGCCACCTCTGATGGGTTTTTGTTCCCATTGATACACGTGAGGTTACCACAGCAACCTATCGCTGTGCTTTTTGATTCATTATGTCATTGTACCGTCACATTCGTCACTCGACTGCCGTCAATTAGCAACCGGGCCCTAAGACGTCCGCTCGCACTGAACAGCGCAACATTCTGACCAACTTTTTTGTGAACAAAAGAGTTTGGAATGAGACTTCAGCGACTCTTTGACAAGGTGAACTGAGTCAAGCTGTACACTGCTACGTTAGCGTTAGCCGTGGTATTTACGAAGGATTTAAAAATTGGATCGTCTATGATTGATGTTTTACATCTGTTTGTGGTGTTTAATCTGAAGGATCTTTGAGTGAAGATGTACATTGCGATGTCACCAGCCAGCAAGCTCCCAAACTTCATTCGCCAAATGCAGCAAGTAGACATACAGAAATTTGACTCGGCAACTTTAAAACAGTTAATAACGATAGGACTAAACAAACAGACGAGTGCACATTAGCCGGAGCAAATACTTATCATTATTGTTCTTGCAAAGGATCTATCAGTAAATAGATCCAAAGTAGAAAGTGGTTTTGATTAACTTTTTGGGAACGAAGGCGGAGGTTTTCCCCTGCGTTCAAAGTTGGGTGGCAGCCACATCCAGCTAATTTTGCGCCATCCCCCAGCCAGAACAATTGATATCGCTCAACACGGCATGAAGCTCCAGCTGTGCTGATTGAGCGATTGATGTCCCTCTGCATCAGCTTTGTCTTTAACTGCAGTTGCACCGTTCCACCACTATGGGGCAGCAGTGCACAGGAAAGACCTGAAGCAAGTACTGAAGAAGAAACGGATCGATTTGTGGTCCCCCCCGTTTGTCGGTGCTATTGTCATCCTGATTTTCCCTCGCGGATTTCACAAACATGTAAATATTGCCTCTTTTCTGCATCTAAGCATGTCGTGTTTCTTAAAATAAACATCTCCTTCCTGTCAAAGTAATGTTTTGAATTTTTAGCATTGCCGATATGGCAGAGAAAATCAGCCACTTTTCTTGAAAAAGCGATCTTACGAGCAGGAAAGCCCAGTCTAGGTGAAACAGACAGGCAGTTAAAATGTAATAATTCATGGTGGTGACAACGATTTGGGTCTGAAGACTGGTGATAGCGTGGATGAGAATGGAGGACAGGATGAGTTGGGGAGGCGAGGCTACATCAATAGTGAAAGGGTTTGATGGTGGTTAACATTTGATTTCACTTGTATGATAATTAAAACTATTAACATGTGACATTGGCTATCCAGTTAAGAAAGCTTTCATCACGGTAACGCGTCGAGTTTTTTTGTTGTGACGCTGTGGTTGCCGTGGAGCCGCAGCTACGTCACAATCCCGTGTCGTAGTGTGACAAAAATGACACAATACTTTTTTTTCTGTACTTTTGGAACAAGAGGATTATTTGCGAGTGGCTGGGAACATTTGGTGAATAGACACATGGTGCAAAGTTGGGATTACCGGTATTTCGTGGAAAGGGCTCGGAGTTCTGTCGTTTGTCGTCATGTGACCACTGGCTGTCAGATTACGTCAACAAATTGGGGGAGAAAAGTTAATATAGGGACAAAATGTTAGAAACAGCTTTCAGTGTGATATCGTAAAAACATGTTATTCACTGGCAGCGTTGTTGGGTATTTTGATTTTGGATGAAATGGGATGGTGTGCATATTGAACTGGCCAGTTCAGGTTTATGATGGGTTTACAAGTGAGTGGCGGGCCTTCGTAGGCAAAAACTGGGACAAATGTATCTATGCAAGTGTAGCGCTCTTGACATGAAAACACTTTTTACTGTACACTCAAACCAAAACATTCAGAAAGAAGTAATGCTGTACACCACAGCTACTGACGGGACACTGCAATATTTAATGACACCCAACATAAGACGTGCCCAAAATCTCATGATAATTCTAAATGCTTCGTAATAAATGAAACAAGCTTAAAATGTTGCACAGAGGGCAAAACTGGCCGAAGAACGGTGTGCCAAGCTTCCTATCTTAAAAGTTTTGAAGGCTGTGAGTTTTGCCAAACATTTGGTTAGAAATGCAGACTTCAAAAAGGTCATGACAGTGTGCTGCATGTATTTGTTTTAATTTTGTGTGGGGAAAAAAAATCAACTGAATCAAGACCGTAACAATAAAATGTGGAAAAAGTGAATCGCTGGGAAGATTTTCCAGACGCTGCCAATATACCGGACGTGCTATGTAATGACAGCGTAGGCACTTCTGGTTACATGCAAACCGCATTTGGTAACCTTGATTGACAGCTGCTTCAACCAAGCGTATCTACACGCTCTACTTGGACACCCGTTAGCCGCATTCCTCCGCGAAGAGCGAGCTCACAAAGCGGGTCAGACATTTGTTTGAGCTAACTGCAGGATTTTCCTGACACCACGGCGCAGAAGGCCTGGAGCTGGGAAACAAATAAGTAGGACACTTTGGTCATGGGATAAACTTTTGGAGTTGAGACGAAGGTCGCCGGGGGCGTTTGTGTCTTCAGTCGCAATACATGTGCGGACCGCTCGGAATGGAACAAGCCGACAGCTGCGAAAGGACCCACAGAACACTGGACAAAATCAATAGACTTGACTCACTGTTGGGATGCAAACGCGAAACAAAAGTCTTCACCGAGCTGCATCCTGAAAAGACATAATCCATTCAGATAGTGTGCTGGCATAGCTGCTTGAGAATGCCTCATTTTCTGCTGTGAGTGCACGCAAGTCATGCAGAAAATTTGACAGCTAGCGTGTGGATAGAAACTTTGCACTGGTTTGATCACTTTAGAGTGCCTCATTGTATGCTGTGAGTGTGCGTATGTGATAGAGAGAAGGCGGAAGAGCAGTGTAAATTAAAAAAAAAAAGACACAGTAACCAACCTGCTGTCAGGGGCTTTGTGCGGTGTGGCCTATCTTGAACGCCTCATTGTTGCGGTACGGAAGAATGCCCTGACAACTCGGTGAGAGAAATTTCAGCAGCCAAAAGCTTTCAGCAGATGTGTTTTCACAGCTCAAATGTGTCGTTAGAGATGTGCCATATAACGATCTGCATGTGCTATAAACACTTTTGTTCAACAAAATCCTTGTGTTAAAGCAGGCATGTCCAAAGTCCGGCCCGCGGTCGGATTTCATCCGGCCCTCGCCCCCTGTCATAAAATCAGTGCCGTCTGGCCCGCAGGTTGGGCGCAATGGAACGCGTGTTGCATTGACTGAGGTCTCGTAGACTGGTGAGTGATGTTTCATAGAGTACTGCTTCCCTCTAGTGGCTAAATGAGTAATAGCATTCACTAAATGAGTAATAGCATTTAGAGACGAGAGGGCATCACTCACGAGTTAACAAGACATCACTCCGTGTTTATATTGACTGATATGTCATATTTCAAATAATCCTTGCAGTTGTGGATATGTGTATTGCTTGTTCATTTCTCTGTTGTTCGAGTCAAAGGTTTTGTGACTCTTGAAAAGTCATGGTGATACATTTTATGTTTCAAATCAATCAATTTGCACTCAGGAGACTTCTGTTTAAGAAAAAGTCAAGTGAATAAGCAGTTGCATGTGATATACCTGTTTCAAATGAACCAAAAGAAATTCTTAAGATTGTTGAAATTAAAATAAAAATGGAAATGTGAAACAGACTGGCTTACTAAAATTTGTTGAACAATATTGTTGTTCAATGTAAAGAATGTCAGCCAAGGTCGGCCCCCCGACATTTTACCACATAAAATCTGGCCCCCTTGGCAAAAAGTTTGGACACCCCTGTGTTAAAGGAAGCATTATTTTCCTGAATGATGTTATTCTGTGAAGAGGGTCTGCAACTTTTTGTCTCATTGACATCCACTTCCCGACAAGCAGATGGGAAATCCTGTCGTCATGTCCCACAAAGCACGACCTGATAAACATCTTCCAAGCTAAATTCCCGTGTTGGCCTCAGGCTGCAACCATTCCGCCAGGTGCCCATGTCAGTTTCAGCGTCCGGATTGAGGCGTCTGAAGAATCTCTCCTTGAGGATGGTTTGGTTGCTTTGTTCTGATCAGAGATGCAGACAACGTAGAGTGCTGGCATCCTTGGCTTGAGGGCCTTCTCAAAGGACAACACTTTGTCGTAATGTGATCTCAACAGCACGGTGTCGTGTTCCACTCAAATGTGATCTCTTTTACACACGCACACGCAAAGCACGCACACATGATAAAGACACACACACTTTCAACCAGTCCAAGTTAATGTCAAGAAAATAAATCCAATATCATCCAGGATATACAAAATTCTAACATAGCTATAAACCGGCGTTGTGCAAGGAAATTTCATGGACAGAACAGTCGACGTATATGATTTTATTTTTGCAAACTAAAATTAGTTTTAAAAATGATCAAAATTAACACTGACCAACAATTCTCTACAATTTATTTAATCAGATGCAAGTCAATTTTTCCAGATTTGTTCGCACTGATTCAGAATCTGTGCTTGTCTTTTTTTCTTGAGCACATATGTAATGTAGTAATATATGAAATAAGGGTCACCTTTGGATTTTTTTTTCCATAAAACATTATAGCTTTTAATGACAACACATGATAAAATCCGTATAGCGGAGGTTTTTATAGGTCAATGTTGAGACTTTGAAGGTGGAATCACCACGAGATATCATGTGGCGTCATGTCGGCACGGAATGTTTTTTTTCCTGCTGAATTATGAATGTTGTCTTTTGTTTGCCGCTCAGAAAAATGTCCTTTCACCTTCATTTAACATTCGTGTCAGGAACATTCACCGCACACATACACTAGCTTTTTTTCCTCTTTTTTTGAGAAAAAAAAAGTAAAATTACGAACTAATCCCTTGTGCCAGTATGTCATGTCGACTATTTTTAGATGTCGGCCTATCAAGCGTGCGCCTGTTGTGGTGCGATATAAACGTTTCTCTCAATGGCGCCTTTGTTTCACGCCAGTGAGCCTTTCTCGGGTTTCACTCAAGCCCGCCATTCATTGACAGAATGAAGGATTTCGTGATGAGGCCTGAGAAAAATTATCAGCATAAAATAAATCACATTAAAGCGAAAAATTCACAACATAAAATCACATGTCCAATTTTAAAAAAACAACCGTGAGACCACAATAAAGCTAACCAAACTATGGTGAGGGACTCATATATTGTATTAATAAAACATGTATGGTGCATAATATTTGGAAGTGTGGGTTAATGAGTTAGCTTTGTCGCTATGCTAACGTAGTATCTGAGACGGTAAAACACAGGTCGCTTTTGCATCACGTCGTCCTTGTTTGTCACTCCAGGCATGACCAGTGAACCCACACTTAATCCAACTGTTACATCAACTGCACCAGCTAAATGTTTGAAGAGTAGCTAACTAGCTAGCTAACCAGCTACTCATTCACGAACATTTTTGTCCCGTTTCATGTAAAAACAGTTCATACAAGAAGCGTCGTGGCTTGTTTGTGTGACCTGGTGACTTTTTACTGGTCTCCTCATAAACACTTGAATATTTGAGCCATCAGCAAGGTCTTTGCAGTTACTCAGTTCATCTGCTTATTAATGCAACCGTTAGTGCGGGGAACTAGTAATTTCACCGTCACAGTTGGGCCATTCGTGAACTGAGGGCCCACTGTCAAAGTTTATAATGTGAACACTGTGACGTCTCCTGTCCTTCCTCAGATTTATTTTAGTTGTCAATTTGCTGAATGTGCCGCAGACGACCTGAAGCCAGCGAATAAGAGCTTGTTTGGAAAATGTCCCCTTGGCTTCTAAATCCAGCAATGATCATGTTTGTAACCACAAGCTCCTGCTCCTGGCCCAAAAAATTATTGCGAGTACATGGAGACTTTTGATACAAGTCAAATCATAAAACTTTTTGTTCCACAATTTCCCCAAATTGACTGTAATTTTCGACTTTTTCTTTTTTAAACTCGAGATACACCATATATTTTCTTTGACAACATAACTGCACCAAACCTAACAAAAGAAACAATAGATTCTCTTTGACCACAAAAAATTTGTATCCAGTTTCTTGAAATCAGCCAATGGAAAAAGTATAGCATTGTTGGAAAAGGTGCGGGGACATCTGCACTCTTGTGCTGACTTTTGTGTGTGATTCAGACACAATTTCTACTGCCCCGTCGTCTCACGGGTGGTATTGACAATACGGGAATGAAAGGGTGCTTTGTGCCCAAGTTTAACATCACTAACAAGCGTCTCGTCATTATGTGCACACAGACACACACGCTCACACATGCAGTGCCACAAGCGGATGGGAAAACGTTGCCAGGTCAAGGCCAAAAAACGTTTCCTCAAATAATTGACATCGGTAGTCAGTGGGCGTGTCACTTAAAAAAGGCCATCTAAAGTTAGATGCTTCCTTTGCGGCCTGATGGCGTATTTGTTATTGTTAAATTGTTGCGCATACTTGAATAATTCATAAATATGTAAAGAAAAAAAAAGTTGCTAATTTATCATGCTGAATGCACGCATAAACAGAGTAGAACCATCGGAATGTTTTTATTTTCTTTATATTGCCAACTGCATATAACAAAACAAGAGCCCGAATGGTAGCAACACGTGGTTGCTTGCACGTAGTATACGCGAGGCAACTTTTTGATAAACTGCACAAATCTGATTGCAAAACGGGGTTGATTCGATCTGCTTGGTGTGATGTCACTACTTCTCATTTCCCAAATTGGTGTTGTTACTTGGCACATGTTGTGGAATGCGATGCAGGTAAAAATTTGGGTGTAACTAGTTTGCTGCACCAAGGCCAACCATTGCAATAATTTAGTCTGGAGACCTGGTACTCTTTTGGTATAAAGCAGATGGAAAACACTTGAGGAGCACAAAGCAATGACAGTGTTGAGTAAAGTGCCAGTAAAGCTTCTTGTTACTTATTTAATCTGTTGCTAATTCACCTCACCCGCTGTGCGGATCAATGCCAGTTTGCCATAAATTGAATGAGTTGTTACTTTTTTTTCCCTCGACATTTAAACACATTTGGAATCCGCCATCTGGCCTCTTAAATGCCCACAAAACCTCAATCTTAATCTCATACTAATCTTAGATCTCCGAGAAGAAAAAAGGTTCATGTCACATGAAGTCCCAAGGTGTAATGAAAAATGTAGACTTTTTTTTTAAACAGTACATTTTATTTTCTATTCACATATATTACAGAGTAACACTATTTAGCATTTGAGTCTTTGAGTCCCCCTTTCCAATTTAGCCTTTCTTCGGACTACCACTTGGCCCAAAAGAACTTGAGGTTCAACGTAATAATGCCACCTATTATTCTGAAGGTCCGCAATGGAGGGAGGAGGGCGGGGGGGGGGGGGGGGGGGATACTACTTAGCCCCCTCTGGAAATTTTGAAAAGAAAAAAAATTCAACGTAATACAAATTTCACCAGTGAACAACAACAAAAATGGACATACATGTACACTTCAAAACAGGTTGAGCAAAATAGTCTGAACAACACTTGCCTGCAATTAAACACTAAGTCAACCGTTTTGGTTTGAAATTTTACACCAGTCACACCTCCAGGAAAGCTAGAAAACATCGTCACACCAGGTTCACTTTTGGAAAGACAGTTGAGGTACAGTTGCTTTAATTAAAAAGTGTGTTTTAAAAAAAAAGTGTTTTGACACATGTAAACAGAATGTTTTGATCTGACATTTTCAACAACTTCCAAGTTAAAAAGTTGTCAAGATCCTGAGCTTGTGAAAAAGTGCGCTGTGACCAAACCCTTACTGGAAAGTCTTTGGAATTTTTTTTTCTAATAAACGAGTTTCATATCAACTAATCGCCAAAACTGTCTGTCTCGTCTACACCGCTACTCAGAGCGGAGTTGTCGCTGGCGAAATCGGCGCTTTCCGAGTCCGAGTTGTCGGTGTGGTTTGTGTTCTGAAACTCCATGAAGTCCACCAGGAACTCCAGCATTGAGATGTCGCTCTCCGTGATGCTCTGCGACGCTTTGAACTGCCAAAAGAGAGCAAGTCAGCATGTTAAATTTGAGTAAGAATGACACTCAGATCAACTTAGTTAATACAGTATTTCAAAAAGTGCAAGGGAAAATCTCCACTGGAAATACACCATCACTCTGTTAAACAAGGGCACTTGGGATACAGGTGGAGAGTTTTATTCTCTCTCGTTGCACATCCTTTGAAGCTTAGCTGGTAGGAGATGAGAGAGGAGTAAAACATGAAGTCGGCTTTGAACAGTATTATCAGGCCAGGATCATGTCTCTTGTTTTTGCTACGAGTTGAGTTTGAAAGTAAACAGGAAACTAGTTTTCTAACAGACATCAGTTTCTCTGTTGCCAGTTGTTTTGTTTCTTAATAGGTGTGCATGCTTGAAGATAGTTTTTGAAAACATGCAAAGACTGAGAATTATGTTGTACGCAATTGTGAAGGCATAGCCTAAAGTTTATTGCTATTGTAGGATTCCTGTTTTTTTTTGGGGGGGGGGTGGCCAAAGTGCTGCGTGATGCAGTCTGGGATGAGTTGCCCCCTAAGCAGTTTTTTTTATTTATTTTTTCTCCTTCTCCTTTCTTCTTTCTATATACATTCTTGCTGCTGGAGGCTGTAAATTTCCCCAGTGAGGGACGAATAAAGGATATCTTATCACATACCTTTAGCTAACTGCTTGCATACACATTGAAAATATATCTTTGTTCTGTCCTCTTCCGTGGCTGCTTCATAGTACCTTTCATAGCACTTTTTCATTGAGTCACGCAGCGAAAGATGAGCAAGGAGGGGGAATATTTTCTATTCATTATTTGTTTTTTCCTCTCAGATTTGACAACTAGCATGTGGAATGGGGCTTTGCATTGGTGTGGCCACTTTTAGAGTGCCTCGTTGTCGTGGTGTGTAAAAGACATGATTTGGTTGGAAATATATTCCAGCTTGAAGTGGGATAGTTTCACTGCTCAAACATGCAGGTGTGTGTAGGCATAAGAAAGATGCTTGATGAAGTAGCATCAATTTTTTCCAAATGTCAGTAGCCACATTTGATGGACAGTTCAGCGAGGCGTGGTTTCAGCACATTCAGTGGGCACGCCCACAGCGTTTCGTAACAGAGCGGTTCAATTTTTCACCATTCTGAAGCCTCATTTTATGTACTAGCCAATTTTTTCACACTAATTTGGCCAACGATTTCTCATTAGTTTGAAAACATTTTACTTGAAAAGAACCTTTAGAGAACGACAAAAGCATGCCACAAGTGTGGCAGTATGAATGGGTTAATTTGCGACCTGGTACAACTTTTGACAATTGAAACAAACAAAATAAGTTTATTTCTGTTAATCATTTTGTTTCAGTTGCATCATCTTATTTGATTTCACGTCGTTTTAAGTGTTTTAGCAGTGTGAAATCAAATAAGATGTGTTCAGATTTTACACATCAGCTTTAATTACGAAAGGAGAAACACTTATCCTCGTACCTCCATGTCAATGAGCACGTTGTTGAGATAGATGCTGTCAAAGCACTTGAGATTGTTGAACAGGTTCACGAGCTCCAGACATGCGGACTCCTCGTCCTCGCCGCGTTTGTATGACGTCACGTCCATTTGGTCTTCTTTTGCCGGTTCTCCGCTACCTAAAATGGCGGTACCACTGGGTACTTTTCTCGGTGGTCTTAGTGCCTCGTCTGTGGTTACTCTTTAAAAATACTTCAGCAACATTTGTGTACACGGCGGCACGCCTTTGCTTTGAAGTGGTTTTATAAAGGGACGTTGTTTCTCGGGATTTATCAACAGTGTAGCTGCTGCGTCATCTGACGTCATCGCGTTACGGACGTTAAGGACGACACCGCCACTTAGGGACGCTTATTTAAAATGTATATTTTTAATTCTTCTGCATCTATTGTGACTAATAAAAATCATGGCAGTGAATGAGAACGACTACTGTATCTTTACTGGGTAAGCACCAGCGGCTTGTTAGTTAGCAACATGCAAGCTCACGTCGTTCGGCGTTCGAAAATCTCGTGTCGGATTTACGCGATGTGAAATTCTTGTTCAAATTTTCATAAACTCCAACGCCGGGTCATTGCGATGAAGTCGCATAAACCGTGTAATAAAAGTCTCTGTGCCAAACCGTAGCACTCTTGTTAAGTGATGATGAAGTTGGCGTGTAGCTTTGGTTGTTGGAATAGTCGGTTCTTTACACCATTTGTCATCAGTACATTTATGGAACAATTCGTCATTTTAACATGTAAACATACGAGTCTTATTTGAATTACGCCTGTTTTTGTATTTTTTGTATGGCCATATTATTATTTTTTAATTATTTCGCCTTTTTTGGGGAGTGACAAAATCGTCTTACAAGATATTTATAATGCAATTAAGGTGGACGAAAATATCAACACTCCTGTCAAACGAATACACAAAGCATTGCTAAAGACATTTAGCAATGCTCAGTATTAAGATATTTCTTAATATCTTAATTATTATTAATATTAATATTAATATTAATAAAATATTAAGAAATATCTTAATACTGAGCATCAATAATTCAGTAGCCACAGTTAACTACTCAGAGTTTTCATTTCTTAGCTCTATCCCAACCAAACCTTAAGGTCACATGCAAACTGCATCTGGTCATGGACACCGCACTAAATAAATAAAAAGGGGAAAAACATTGTGAATTATAGCATTATCATGACAATGCAATTTAGGAAAGCTGCTATAACTCCTCTGACAGTGTTTGGTAAAATTTTAATTGCACCGGTTTCCAGTTTTCTTTCTGCTCTTTGGGAACAACATCGTATTTCACTGTAGTTGCACAACTCTTTGGTATGGGGTTTGCCAGTACCGCGCAAAATACCACCCCCAAAAAATAAAAACCCTGTTTAAATCCATGATATTGCCAGGTGAACCGCGATGTAGCAGGCTTCACAGTAACACCGCTTCACACACACGCAAAGGATTGTGTTAAAATATTGATATCTGGACCACATCTGTGTGTCATAGTAGTTGAAAGGGATCAGATTTCCACATCTGTAAGATGTACCAAATGTTTTGCCAGACACATTCTCTTGTCTGCCCGGAGATGCTATCAAGTGGCAGCAAGTATCTCAGGACTGCCTGGCAGCGTTCATATTTGACACAAAAAGTGCTCGATGACCTCTGTGTTGATATCATTTGTCATCACGCATCAGCCAACTTGTCGTTAAGTCTGTGTGGACCAGCAGCTTCAAATATTAGCGAGGTGACGTTTACTAGCAGCTATTTTTAGTTTGTGATCGGGATGCCTGTAGATGCTTTGATTTGACTATAAATATCGCTTCTGAAAGTAAATTCGGGAAGCTAGGTTGTTTGCCGTATTTTCATAACCATACGTAACACCGTATTAAAAGGCTTAGTGTCAGTTACAGTTGCTATTTCTGTATTTAACACGTACACAAGATGCAGTTGTATTGTTGGACGCAGGCATGGTAAACGCAAGGTTCCGTTACGTCATTGTCAGAGTCCGGTTGAATAGATTGGCATCATTTCATAAAATGAAAGCACCATGGATTAGTTGATCTTGAAATCTCTGACAGCTGCTCGATTTCCATGCTCCTCCGCATAACTGATAGCTCTGTTTAAACTGTGCTTCTTAAGCTTGTCTCTTCGTAGGAGTTATTTTCGAGATGTTTTGCACAATGCATGTACTAAATGCAATATACATTTACTGGGGGCGTGCCTTTGGCGTGCTCTTTCAAACCCACCCTTCCCACTTTAACGTCCGCATGCTGTGCTCAGTTGCATCCGCTTTTCCTCTATATAAACACTGTATCGGCACAACATTAGTCAGTTGAGTGGATCCCTCTTCGAAGTCACACAGTAGCATTCACAGACTTTGGAACGCTGTGCGTACACAAGCCAAATCACATATTGGGCGACCCGTCCATTTTGGAGAAAATTTCAGACAAATATGTGTGTCTAATGGTCGTGAAAATACAGTGTTTAAATGAACTCTACCATGTTTATCTAACTGGGGGAAAAACACCAACTTTGTGATGCCCATTACTGCCACCTACAGGACTGAAGTGAATCCATATGCCGGCTTCAAATGTATAGGATAATTCTTTTTTCTTGTCAGATGTTTCTATTTATTCAAAGAAATGCAAAAACATTTTTTTCCTTAACTGAAAAGAGGCGGCATGTACCTTGTGGTACTCTTTACTGCCTCCTCTGGGCTGGAGCGCAACAACAGTCCAATAGCAAAGGTTTAAGCTTGTCTAGTTTGCTACGCGTAAGATGTTTGCTAGTATTTTAAAGTAAGGATGCTGTGATTTCTTCCCAGGATGCCAGCTACTGGCTTCAGGTGCATCGTCTCGAACATGGCGATGGCGGCATTTTGGACCTGGATGACGTGCTCTGCGACGTAGCGGACGACAAAGACCGGGTAAGAACAAGCAGACAATTGGTGTATGTAGCGGTGGTGAGCTAAAAGACTCCCACACCTATTTCGACCTAACTTTGAGAATAGCGGCAGTTTCCCACAATGCTTGGAGCTTTGTTCCTTGTGCTTGTGTGCTCCAAGTTGAAATCCAGCAGCGGTTGATTGTGTTGGCACGCAGCATGGATGTTGTAAAGTACTCTGGAGGCGGAACCCGTGTGTTTGCGGTCGCGTGCCGCAAACCGGCTACACGCTTACCAGGACTGTGACGCACAGACTGTCTGTTTCGATGAGTGTTGCTTTCAGTTAACTCATTCACTGCTAGTCGTTTTCGAAACAGAATTGCCCATATTGCCTGTTTTTAGAGGCTGACCCACAGTAATGGTTATGCGACCATGTAAGTGCAAATCTACTCATTCAAAAGAATTAGTGGATTCTTCTTTCACCAGAAAAACATGTTTTTATCTTTTTCAAATTTCTGGTAATCAATAGTAGGATTGTAATTTCACCAAATACAAACAGTCAGCTTTTTGTGAATACAATACTATTTAATGGGTAGTCTAATCACCTATTTTGGACCAAAACCTCAAAGAATTTCCATTGGAAATCAGTTTGATTCTTGCTTTGCCATGAGTCTTGAATGCAAGACAATCTTGTCAATTTCTGAACCTTGATTGACACCACTGACTAGTAACAAGCTGTGTACTGATGTACAATTTCAACTTCAAGTAGTTCCGCAATTTTGTGTTAGGTGTGATCTTTAAGGTCGGTTTTATAAAGATGTCTGGTTGCGCACCAATGACCAACATGTGCTCATTTAAATCTCTCCGCCCCCTCAAATATTTTCAGTTGGGATGTTGCCCAAAAGCAATAGGGTGCTTTCATTATGGGACCTCCCTCCACAAGGACAACCGTGAAGCTCCTGGCACCTCTTGTGACTCATCTTCAGAGTCCGTTCCACTAGGCCGAGCTTTTTAAAGTCTGGAAGGAATGCCACCACCTCTTTTATTAGCGCTCACACGCGAGTGCGCGCTTGCTTGGGGAAGCCAAGCATACTCAATGTTTTAAAAGTATGTGTGTGCGCGGTTCCAGGAAAAGTCGAGTGAATCTTTTTTTCCAGATCTTTCCATCATCCTCCCATCATCGGCAAAGTCGGTCAAGGATTTGTTTGAGGCGTTTTCTCGATGAAAAGAAATTCCCGTGTTTCTTGTCGAGCCGGACAGATGACCACATTGCCAGGTGACGCTCCTCCAACCATGCCAGGACTTGCAAACATGACATCTGTGTAGACGATGTGTGTGTATGTGTTTGTAAGGGTGTGCGTTTGGAGACGTGTATCACAGCTGCGTCCGCCATCACAGAGGTCATCGTCCATGTGTGACCCTTGTCGGCGTTAAAATGTTTGACACGTCTGTTGCGCGTCGTCATCGTACTAATTCCACAAGAAGTGGTCATTATTTTGCCACAGTTATTTATTTTCCACGGCAACGACCAAAGTGAGCCTACGCTATTTACTCAACTGACAATGAAGTTTTTTTTAAACTCATGATTTATTACACAACTTTTTTTGTGTTCTATTTTGACTGAAAGTGGAAGTCAACCCCTTTTCTCCTTTTCCCTTCTCACATATGGTTGCCACACAATCTTCCATACCACTTAATAAGTTCATGATATATCTCAGCATTTTAGTTTTAAATGAAACTTTCACTTGACATATTTGCAGCAATACGATGCAGACAATTAAAAAAAAACACTTTTGCTCCCTCATCGTTTATTTTGGATGTTTGGATGTTGCCTGGACAGTTTTGCGTGTGCATCTTATGTATACATATGTACTTGAACATTTATGAGCACGTCATGTTTGTAAGATGAATATAGTGTACAGAGTCGGGTTCTCCCAGCGAGGGAGAAGAGCTGACAGACAGGAAGGCCACGAGGTTAAAACAGCCCTCAGGCGTTTCTCATGACATGTCCTCCTGTCTGTTGTGTGTGTGTGTGTTTACATTCCCATGTTGAGCAAGTGTGAGTTGTAGTCTAGGAAGCATTCTGATGAAACCTTTTCTGTTTGAAGCCACTGAGACATCTGCCTGACATTTCGGCAGAAACTCAAAATGGAGTGACACAGATTCAGTTGCAAAAAAAATGTGATCGGGACATCCCTGATTAAGTAGCTAATAGTGTCATAAAATGGTAACAATGAAAATTGTCATTGGTATTTTGACAGGTTGCCATAAGTTCAGTTCATGGTTAAAGCAGGTCATGAGAGGTCGTATTCTATCTGAAAAAGCCAACATGTTTGATAGTTCTCCCTAAAAATTGCTGATCTGAAAGGGTAATATTGTCACGTGACTTTGAAATGATACTTAAGTGTTTTGGGGTCACAGTTTGGGGTTTATTTGAACATCCATCCAGTAAAATAAGGAATGAAAATGTTTTAGTGGAAGTGAGGCATCTATACAGTGAAGGTTCATCTGATATCTCAGATTTTGTTCTGGCTCCATGCCCGTGCTTGCGTCTGTGTACCTCAGTCAGAGACATGTCCGGACAGGATGACAATTAATAATTTGCAACAAGACGAGGTGAGAAAATAAAGTGGGAAAGTGAGTTGCTCAAACATGCCGTGGATTAGATGGGAGTTGGCTCTCCTTATCACATTTCAAACCACACCAGCCGCACTCGGCCCTCAGATCCTTGTGGGTGAGCATCGGGGATGACCTCATTCCTTCCACGCTTGCCTTCCTCCTCCTTCCTTCCCCCATGCTTCCTCCACGGCAGCCCCATAACGAGAACAAGATGATGACCCGTTGCCAAATTCAGCCGCAGCAGGACCGCTCATGACATCTCTGTTGTGATTGATTGATTGTGTGCAAGATATGCTAAATGCTGCATATGCTATTGATCATTCCCCCCTCCCCCTCTGATTCACCACTTTATAGATATTTTTCGGAAGAACCAGTAGTGCATCATTTTCTGTGGTTTTTATTGCAGCTCAGCAGTCCAAAGCGCAAAAAACCCAAAGGCATGTAAAAGTTGGGTTTCAAAATTTGGATTGAATTCAATCTGGATCAGTGGCGCCACCATGAGTTTCGGGATGATATACATTTGGACTAGAAGATGCATTGACTGTCTAAAATTAATATTTAAAAAACTTTTTTTCTTAACCCAATTTCACATACATAGTGAAATTTGATCGACATTTATATCATGAATAGAACCATGAAAAATTCTTGAAGCCATTCTTAAAAAAGACACAAGACATCTGGCATCTTGGTTTGAAACAACCATTTTAGTTGAATTTGGGCACTTACCGGGAACTTGGAAGACAAATTTGTCCAAGGGATTTTGCCCATTTGCGATGAAATTTAAGGCATGCATGCTAAACAGATTATGGTGGTGGTTTGTATTGTGGTGGAATTTGATAAGACTTGCAACATATAAAAAATAATTTGGTGGTGTTTTTTTGTTTAGAAAATTCAGCCTCGAAGTGTTTCCCTTAATAGAATGACATTTGGTAGGCACGCCTTCCATGATTAGACCCACAAAAAACGGGCTTGTTGGCAACATGTACACTGATGACAGCTCATGTTGGATTTCTGCGATGTCTCATTATAAAGTCTTTCATATTGCGTAGTGATAAGATAGCGTCAACTGGTACAATTATTTTAAGAGATGGCGTGATGATAAAGTCCTGATGGCCAGCGTTGATCCCTTAATTTACACCATTTGGCCCTGATAAATTACTTCAAAACAAAATTCAGCCACTAGATACTACAGTCCTCGAAGTTCTTCGGTTCGGTCTAGTTAAACACTTTTTCGAGTTTGAATATTTCCTTCTGTGGTCACTCCCGCGTCCTTCCTCATCTTTTTGTTCATGAGGCCTGGCTTCAGTGATCCCACGGACCCACAACAGGGCACTAAATCCGGCACCACCGCCGTACATGGACAGGACAGAGACGGGGTGTCAGATTTTAACTCCTCTAAAAGGGCAAAATACTGAAATGGTTGTGACTGATTGTGGAGTACTACAACTCAACCTTCTGTATTGTCTCCTTCCTAAAATAATGGCTTTGGTCATTTGTATTCTTAAAAAAAAGTTTTGCCCAAAATCATGACCTCATAATGCTGGCCATCTTTGCAAAAATATGCTTATATCCTCGTTTGCTGCTTTATAAATGAAAAGAAATAGTTCATGAATCTGTTTACTCTCGTGCCCGTACAGTTGAGCCTGGAAAGTGGACGTGAGACTCTGAAATTTATCTCCCAAAATGCCCCCATTTTCATATCTCCACGATTCATAAATTGTTGTTTGTCATCGCATCATAGTGACAATTCGTGAAGGTTGGTTGCCTGATCGAAAAAGGTTAAATCTCAGGTCTAGTCTGCTGTTTGTAAAATGGCCGAAAACCGTTGACTGTGTTAGTTCACTTGCAACCAGGTGAGCTGAGCTTTCTGTTGTTCAAGTCTGCCCTCTTGTGGTGTGAGAGACGCTGCATGTAAAAATACGACGTTGAAAGTCAACAAAATGCCAATATCCGGTGGAATAACACTATTCCAAATATTTGGTCGTACACCCAGTTTTCGGGAGATATACATTTGTGTGGAGTACATTGTGGTGTGTTTTTCTTACAAGAATGCTGTATTTCGAAATAACACCCTGATTGTTATAAATGGAAAGTTACCATTGTCTTTCGAATTGTGAACTTTTTACATACTCGTGGGCCATTTTACCCCCCGCCCCCCCATAGATTTTTCAAAGTGAAAGGCTTAATTATCCTTAAAATGACACGTCATCCCTGCAACGAACACTTAATCCTCAAATAAGATTTTAAGGATCTTAAATCCCACATACTGTCCCAGATAATAACCAATTTAGGTCAGCGTTTCCTGTGTGGATTTACTGTAGTTTGTGGTCCACAATACTGAGACTAGAGGGAGGGGACAATGAATCGATTTAAGCACCAGCTAATCGATTATCAATTCATAAGCAAGTATTTTGTTAACTGATGAAGAGTTTAGTACCTTGTTTAACTTAAAATTTACTAAGTCCTCTGTTTTCATTCTCCATGCAAAAGAGCGCTTATCTTTTGTGTTTACACGAAATAAGACATTCGCAAACATTTCCATGTACTTTTCAGGGAACATTTTTGTCTGTTTTCCGACATGATTCAGATCACACCAATAACTAAATCACAATCAATTATGTCTGTACTTTTTTTTTTGCGTTGTCAATTTGAAATCATGTCCTGGTTTTGAATAAAGAGAAGGATATTGTTGAAAAAGTCAAATTCAAGATTAGTTGAAAAATATAATCGGCATATTACTCGATTATTAAATGAATCATTAGTATGAATCCTAACTGAGTCCAAATCACACTTTTAGTGCGGATCCCCTCGAATTTGAAGTCTGTTATTCCACGTTTTCACCAATAGGTGTCAGTGTATGATCAGATTAAGCCAGACTAAATTTTGCTGGCGTGTCTCTGGCAACATTTGATTCAACCACACGCTGCCTGTTTGATACTTATGGAATTTATCATGGGAATAGTTTACAGCCTTCATTTGTTCATTCACTCTGTGTCTGTAGAGAAAGGCTGAGACCTTTCTGGATTTTGGGATGATCACTTGGTCACCACAAGGGGTCAGTGTCGGATCACAGAACTTGACTGCTGTCCAGGCATACGACCTCAGTCGTCACTTCAGTCAGCCGCTCAACTGGCTGTTACGACTTTGGGGACTTGTGATTGAAACAGCTAACAAATTGTTTCTGCTTAGCCGAGGGGCCCCAGACCTCCCCAGACTGTCAGCCGAGCATTTTAACAGGAAGGAGACGCTCTCACAACAAACTCGTTGACCGCATACAATCAAATCTGCATTGTGCCTAATAAACTCAACCGCTGCTCTGTCGTCTCTTTTCCATCCTCCGATTGTGTTCCAAGCACGCAAACCCAAACAATCTGTCCGGCTGTTCCATCATCGGAGTGTTTTTATAAGCATGGCTTTGGGGAGATCTGTTGAAGACGCGTCTCCCAGACTTTCCTCCCCATAAGAGTCCGGTTTATTTTTTAGCATTACTCCAAGTGGGCGTCTGTTGCCAAGGAAAATGTTTATTTAGCCTGATGTGATTGTACGAGCAGGGTTAAATACTTTCTCACACACACAGTCTCACCTCTGAGGGAATGCTTCTGACAAAGGCTGTCACAAAGCGACAAGTGTTGCCATTAGGGCTGAATGATTTTATTGTGATGTTTCTGACAGATAATGCCCGAAAAGCTATTAGTCTAATAATGCCCAAACACTAAAGAGGCGGTTAGGCAGGCATTCCTTTCTCAAGGTTTTTAAAATGGTTCAGTAATGCAAGACATCGATGTCATACCTGGATAAATATGCAATTATGTGTAATAGTATAATGGTATTTCGCGACCGCATGTCACATTAGCTTATCCGTCTTGTCCCGTTCTCTCTTGATGCTCGTTGTGTTTGCATGTTAAGCTATTCATCTGCCTTTCGTGATAGCGCTGCTAGTTAGAAGTGTAATTTATTTTTCATCACGAAGGCGAGGATTAGTTACTTATCGGAGAAAGCATCCATATTTGAACTATAATGCAGTGCACTCTTAATATTCCGGGTTCACCCTTTGGGAATTTACCTGTTTACATCTTTTCTTATTCTCGGCTACCCCGCCTGCCTCCAAATAAATAAATAAATCAGAATCTGTTTTGAAACAGGCCGCACACTGCCAACTTCCCAACTAGGTCTTCCCTTCCCCTCATTCACTCCCATCGTCGTCACTCTAATTGCCCCATAAAAAGAAATGCTCGCAGACGTATTTGGTCCTCTCAAGTCCCTCTTTGCTCACAAGATTAATTGCCCATAAAAGTGACACGGCACTTGGCACTTGTAGTCCTTTTGTCGTACCCCCCCCCCCCCCCCCCCCCCTTCGCTTCTTTCTCTGGAGACTTTCACCTCATGTTGTTTAGTTTCCTTGGACTCGCGACTGAGAACGTGGCGAACTTTTGCTCTGGTGCGGCTTATCAAGACCTATCGAGAGCAATTGCTTCTGCCGTGTGTGTCAAAAATTCTTTTTTTTTTTAAGCCGCGTGATAGAACTGATGCAATGGTTTCCTAATCTTTGTAACCAGAGGATTGAATGAGCTTCACTGTGATGGAAATGTTTATGTGGACTATTTTCTTAGAGTTTAGATAGACAGAATCCGATAGTGAGGGCGCTGTGACCACGCATTGGCGGCCAAAAATGGATTCACAATTAAAACGGCATGTTTTTTTCCCCTCCTCCTTCTTTTTAAAAAATATACTGTGGTGCCTTGACTTGTTTGATTCCGCTTGATACATTCTTCAAACATTCACACAAGAGCCGTTTATGGATGGGCGAATGAATGGACACGTCCTCCTTTGTTCTCCCTTGCTGTGTTTCTATCTGGTCTTAACCTTCTGCTCAAAAAGACATTTTCAGACTGACAAAGAATCGCAGCATTCTTCCATTTGATCCAGACACCAACCATTCTTCCGTTGTTCTTAAGCCCACGTGCCTACTCAGAAAGCCGCATGTTCCTCAACATCAATTCCAGAAGGACTGCAAGTTTCAAGTCCGACCGTCAAATAGTCGCTTTCCCCCGCCAAGACTGGATAAGGAGCCTGCAATTGTGGGATTGTGATGACCGCTGTACGCTCAGCCGCCATGCAGAACTTGAGCCTCCTGAAAAGCCGAGTAGATCCCCAAAGACTTGACATGAGAGAACATTGTACGTGTTTACAAGTCATTCCCAGTATCCCTTCCAGAATCTCTTGCCCCGTTTTACATTCTCTTGAAGGAATTGTCCATTCTTAGTTGGTTGCAGTTTGGGGAAAATTCAGCCCCCAAAGCCGGTTTTCCTTCAGTAAACCCACAAAAATGCCTCAAGATGTCATTTCCAGAAGAAGCAGGAAATCTGCCATTTTGGTTTGAAGCAGAAATTTTAGGGCCAATTATCCTAGGCTCCTTCAAACATGAACCTGTCCTATATCATAATTTCTTCAATTATTTATTTACTTATTTCTTTTACAAAATGTAGCAATGTCTGTTTATAACTTGACCCACAGAAATGTATAAAGAACCCATTTCCAGAAAGACACAGGAATTCTGCCACTTATTTGAAACAAAGCATTTCTTTTTTTTTCCTTCTTCCAGAAGGAAAAAAAAGACAACTTTGGACATTTTTAGGGGTCTTTAAAGCTAATTTCTCTCAGAGATTAGGACAGATTGTTACCAAATATCATCCATCTACATACATATAATACCGGGGGAAATTGGTGTTCTCTGGATTTATTAGAATTGCATGTGGCCCGAGCATTGCAGCAACGTTTGAGACTACCTATAAAATACAAAACTCTTACAAGTCACCATTTAATTCTTTGGGAATTAAGTTCCTGAAATCTGTTTCCTTAATGGACATGAAATTTGGAAGCTATCTCTATTATGAGTTGAGCCACAAATCAGGTGTCCTTGAGTGTTTTGAAAGGCGCTTATAAATAAAATGTATTATTATTATATGTTAAGAAGAGGCAGGAAATCTGCGATTTAAATTTTGCCCATTTCTAAATTATCTTCAATGCCTAATTTGTCCTGTTGAGATTGTCTGATTGCTACCAAATCTGAACTACATTTACAGTTGGATAAGGGGAAAATGTCTATTCTCCATTTGGAAGTTGCACGTTCGTTGCCTCAGCCTTATTGCCACACGTTGAAACTCTGTCCTGCTGAGTTGTGTTCTTCTGTACCAGTGGTGACTTTGATGTGACAATTGGAGTTCTTTTTATGAGGTTTGAGTGACAACTTGTAAGCTGATGAAGTTTTACAAGCTTCTTCTAAGGTTTAAATTATATATATTTACATATTTAGACAGTAGTCGGAAGAGCAAGCGATACCCACTGACTCCCACAAATCGCTATCCACCATCCCTTTGCCCTAATTCTCCGGAACCTCGGCGCGTTGCAAATATCCTCAATGGTGAGGAATTCTCCCTCTGAAATCACCGCCGCTCGTGCTCGTAATAACATCCATCATCTTCAGCTTCAGAAAAACTAATTGTGTTCCAAAGATCTGAACCCATATTTTAACAAACATTTTTACTGATACAGCGTCTTCCATGCTGAAATACAAAGGGAATCTACCATTTTAGTTTGAAGTGTCCATTTTAGAGTCATTCTGGCCACATCCAAGGGTCCTTTAAAGGACCCTCTGGAAATTTTGTAAACTCAGAAAACACATGGAAAGAGAGGTCTTCAAAGAGGTCTTCAGAAGTTTGGCTTCCTTAATCCTGGTGCTACACTAATTGGTGATTGCAATGACATTTTTAGCTCTTTCATGCTTCTTTTTTTGTTTTTGTATTTTTAATGATGCTTAAATTAGAGACCCTTCTTACGTGAACGTGTTATGCAGCTGTGATAAATCCCACAAATAGTTCACTTCATAAGGTTGTTTTGCTTTTTTGTTGATTAACTGTGGACGTAGTTGGAGTATTGAGGCAAGTACAAGTTATCGTATTAATCTTGTCTGTGAACGAGTTTCCCCTCCAAATGCTATTAAGGGTTGGTGTGTGGATCGGACGACTTAATTAAACGAATCCATCAACGCTCTCGCCACCATCTGCGTTTTTTTCCTTCTTTTTTTTTTTTTAACGGCAGTGCAGCCGCCTGCGACGTGTTGATTAGCTCTGCGCAAAAAAACAGGTAATTGAAGAATCCATCCCTCCATTTTCCAAACCGCTTGATCCTCACTAGGGTCGCGGGGGGTGCTGGAGCCTATCCCAGCAGTCTTCGGGCAGTAGGCTGGGGACACCCTGAATCAGTTGCCAGCCAATCGCAGGGCACATAGAGACGAACCACCATCCACACCCACACTCACACCGAGGACAATTTAGAGCGCCCAATCAGCCTGCCATGCATGTTTTTGTATTGTGGGAGGAAACCGGAGCACCCGGAGAAAACCCACGCAGGCCCGGGGAGAACATGCAAACTCCACACAGGGGGAGGCCGGAGCTGGAATCGAACCTGGTACCTCTGCACTGTGAAGCCGACGTGCTAACCACTTGCCTACCGGGCCGCCCGGTAATTGAAGCACAGAAGCTAAATATAGCCGGGCAGCACAATTAGCAATGGTGGCACATGATTCATGGCACTCGTTACCGACGCCACCGCTAGCCTTGCCACCCACATTCTCGGTCATTACAGGGAAATGCAGCTCTCTCGGCACCTCACTTTTCCTCTTTAAGCACTCAACTTTGGACTGCTATTAAGAGACTTTCGGCAACTATACAATACTTTCTGTAAGAGTGTAAATATAATAATGTATCACAGCATTTTTTTATTGCTGTGCTAAGCTCAAAAGCTGTCTGGTAAAATGATGTCGCACACAACACCGAGAGTGGTGACATTTAGTTTTATTGTCGTCATTTGCGTTCTACTTTTTAGTTTAGCATCATTGATGGTTGTATGCCTGGACCATGTTGCTTTGGTCAGTTTTGGCCAATGACTAGTCATATTCTCTTAATTAGTGGTTTCCTCTCACTATCACATCACAAATACACTTCACACTCCAAAAAAGCCAATCAACAGATGCAAATGTCAAATGAGCATTACTGATAACTAAACTTGCCAAGGTTAACCAATTTCCTCTTTAGCTTTGCATAGCAGACACCACTTATGAAAGGTGACACTTGCCCAAAAAAGCTCAAGAAACCTCTCAGAATGTGGACAAAAGCAACGTAGATCAGCTAGTGCCATTAGCACTTTCTCCATTAGCTTAGCATCATTGACACGCTCTACACGCACCAAAAAGTCCCCAAAAGTACAAAAAAACATGCACATGGATGTGAAGTACATCTGCTGAAGACAAGTTACGATATTAAGTTTTCATTTGGTTTCTGACTTAATGACTTTTCCTTCCTTTCTCGATGTATTGGTCTGCTGAGGCTCTGGTTCTATTATTAATGGAACACTAGACGGCTTATTGGATGAGTGACGGTCCGTTTCCTCCATTGTCCGCAATCCAAGATAACTTTCTGAAGAAGAGAGAAAACAGCACGTATACTTTCCTGACGCAGAATCTTGTCTTCAAGTGGAGGTACACAACAATTTGACAATGAACATTTATGTAAACTGCTGCTAAATTAAGATAAAGGGTATCTTAATCTTAATTTAGCAGCAGTTTACATAAACAATGAACGCGAGTGAGTGTGTCGCAGTTGCTGCTGTCTGCAGATGGTCGTTTTGGGAAAAAGTGTTTTGTAAGAAGGGGAAAGTTTGAAAGTCTGCTCCTCAGCCATGTTGGGACAACAGTGTTTAGATTATGCAGCTGTGCTTGTCAAAGTGATTCGTGTATTGTTTTACATTAGACTTTTCACACAGAGAAAGATCACAAAAGTGGCAGATCAGAGCCAGAAAAGCATTTTTTCCCTTTGCTTCTTACTCTTGAGTACTGTGACTTTGAATTCACCAATTTAGTATTTTTACCCTTCACACATAACAGTGACTTAAGGAAGAACTCTGAAAGGCACTAGTTGGATTGGCACAGAACTGCAAAAACACAAAAACATGGTGCAATTGTCATAGAATAATAATTATCATACACCTGTCCTGGCTTTGCTGTAGCTCATTCTCTGATATGATCTCAAGCTAAGAATTTTTTTGTTCACTTGAATAGCATTTGTGCTAAAATGGGATAGTGCGAGGGGAGGTAATGCCACAAAATTGTGTGTGTGTGTGTGTGTGTGTGTGGTGGTGGTGGTGGGGGGGGGTACAAAGCACCTTGCTGGCTAATCTTGCCCTCTGACAGACAACCTTCACTGATTACTCGCTAATAGCAAGCGCATGCAATGTGTGTGTGTGTGTGTGTGTGCTTGCCTGTCTGTGACTTGGCCTTCACACAGCTGCTTAATTAGGCAAGAGTGGAGTTTTCATCAGGTCGTGCCCAACAGTTTGTATACTGCACACACGCACACACACACACGTGCACACCTTGCACCTTTTATTAGCCTCATTACATCTAGCTTCAGCTGACTCCAGTTCTAATGTGAAGTGTGTACCTATTTAATGCCCTAATGGGAAGAATGGGTCTTGACGTGTGTGTGCGTGCGTGCGTGCGTGTGTTGCTTTAACAGCAGACTGTCCAGCCTGCTATTAAAGCGCTAATGTGAAGTGAACCGTTAATGTGCTGGAAACGTCAACAAATACTACGATGAAGTGCGTGTGCGTGCGTGCGTGCGTTATATACCAGTGCATATGTGATGTTTAGGGAGTATTTACACAGCCAAGTAAAAAATGTGAATGTTGTTTTTCTTAGCACTTTAATAAAACAGATTCCCACGGACCCCTCTTACTGCGAGGCCTTTAGTTGCCACGTGTCGGAGTTTATGGGGTAGCGGAAACTTCCAAGCAGAGGCGGTAAAATTATGAATTGTGATTTTTTTTTTCCCTTGTAGAGGAAGACCATCATACTTTAGCAGTGACTACGCGCTCACTCATCTCCACCCTTGCTGAACATTTCAGTGCTGGCAGAAACTAATGCTGATAACGTTGGCTAATCTGTGCGAACGATGCAGCTCTGCTTAGTTTATTGCTTTGTCAAGCCTCCCTGTGGACTGGGTGCTTTAGATATTTAAAATGAAAAGATGAGCTACGTTAAAACCGCTATGTAAAATATGTCGATGTTTAAAATAACAATTGATGGTCATTGTTTGATTGAATTGTGATATAACTTGGCTTTAGTTCGCCAATTATGTATAACTCAATGGATGGGGAATTTTCTATGGAGGTCGGGCGATGTAAAATATCCCAAATTGAGGAGTGATCGCTTGCAGAAACATTTTGGGAACTAGTTGGCTCGCTAATGATTTAGTTGGTTTAATTTCACACTTAATTTCTGTAGGCAGGTTCTCCAGACTCACAACTATTTGGATGCAAGTCAGTTTTACATTTTTTCTGTCGCCTTTAAAGTAGCATTTTGGCATTAAGTGTGAAAAACATCAAACTGTAGTTGTCCTTGTGGATTTTGGTCCATTCAATATAGATATTCAGTGTACAAAAACCGCCTTATCACCGTCCTCTTTGTGTCTGTCCCGCAGTTGATCGCCATTTATGACGAGCAGGAGCCCCACCATGGCGGCGACGGCACGAGCACCAGTTCCACAGGCACCCAAAGCCCAGACCTATTTGCCACCGTCGACCTCGTCACAGGCGGTGGCAGCGCCTCAGCTTTCCAACCCTACCAGGCGGCCAGCGAGATCGAAGTCACGCCGTCGGCCCTGCGCACTAGTAAGCCCGATTTCGGTCTAATGTTTTCTACGGTTCTTATTTCAATACGTCACCGAAAAGCTAAAAGATAAAAAATAGATTTTTTTGGGGGGGGGGGGGACACAATATATTATAATATACATTAAAAATGTAGCTTTATAACTTCATTCCAAACCAAATTCCTATGACTCCAATAATGGTACACATACATAAATTAGGGATGTGAATCTCAGCACTGAGGACGATTCGATACACATCTCGATGCACTAACTACCAGTGATGCGATGCTTAAACGATACATAGAATTTTCTGGCGATACGTTTCACCGTCTTCACGATGTGATACGACGCGATACACATTTAATTCAAATCAATGCGATCCGATACGATACAATGCAATTTGTTGTGATATTGTGCAATTAAACATGATGCAAATACCCAAAGAAAAAAAGTTTAAAAAAAGATGGAATTCAGTATGGTATTGCAAAAAGTATACCACTTTACTCCTTGTAAACAGTAGAACATGTAAAACAACTTATTTAAGCCCTTTCACAATTGGGTTTTGTGCAAAGAAAATGTAAACAATTTGGCACCTGAGACTCACAGCTGTTGCTGTAGTGTAAACACAAACAGACTACTCACTGAGTGTCTTATATGAAATATCCATCTCCATAGGACAGAAAAAAAATACAATTGAAACAATGTGGCAGTCACAGCCTCAAAGCTGCTGTGTGTATTGTAGCGTACACAGACCACTGTCATCGAGTGTCAAAATGAAATGTCCAAAAGAGTCATCCATATATAGTTTTTCCTTGCGCAGTCACAGTGAGCTGCAAGCGGACCCCCAAAATAAGAGGCATCGATGCATCGATTAATATTGATTCTTTTCCACACCCTTAACATATATGTCTGTAAGCGCAACTTAAAACTCTACTATGCAAAGCAAAAGCCATTTAGCAAACAACACCCTGAAACGGCGTCGACTTCTCTGGCCCATCTCAGGTGGACTTTCAAAGTGGAAAAGAGTTTCTGTGATCTGACGAGTCCACATTTCAAATCGTTGAAAATGTGTATATCGTGTCCTCCGGGCCACAGAGGAAAAGAACCATTTGAATTGTTATGGATGCAAAGTTCAAAAGCCATCTGTCATAGTATGGGCCTGCGCTTGTGCTAATCTGTAAATACGCATCTGTAAATACGACAGTAATGCGGAAAGGTACATACATGTTTTGGATAAACATATGCAGCCATCCAAGCAACATCTTTTCATGGAGTGCAGAGCCGTTGGTCCACGCCAAAACTTGGCCTCCCAACGCAGTGGCTTCCTGGTCCCACGCTCCCAAGTGCCCCCCTACCCTTGCGCTTGACACTCTTGCGTCTGTTCCCTCTCATGTTTATAAAAATCCTCATTGGTTTATGTGCTCAAAATGAAGACGGTTCATGACACTTCATCCTGTCATTTTTCTCCGTCGCTTTCCTTATGTGGTTCACCAGAACTAACCATCAGATTTTTGAATCTCATTAAAAACAAAACAAAACAAAACCAAAAAAAAAACATTAAATTGAGGGTCATCGGTGGTGTGAGTTGCGCTGCCGTTTATTGGCAGGCATGTCGTTCAGATCTGGGCCTCCCACGCGGAGCGACTTTTAAACAGCGTGATTAGTTTTAATGGAAGGCTCTTCCCTCCCTCGCGTTGTTGTTGTTCCCACACTGTTGAGCCGAGTCCAGCTCGCGGCCTCGTTAGTCACGTTCCCCCGCGGTGGCATGCCACTGATTAATTGACTTCATCACTCACTTGAGTTAGAGTCGCAGGAGTTAGCTTTTCGGATGTTTGCGTCACGCGCACTTCCGCCGTTTGTTTCACTGTCCTTTATTTGTTCCGAGAGTTATGATAATTATGATAATGCACTCCTTACATAATCGGCGTAGCACTCCCTACATAATCGGCGTAGCTCACCTTGGGTTTGTATGTTGTCATTTTTTCCCTTTGTTTCATTTCAGATAGCAGCAAGCAGTATATTATGGATTGTACCATAAATCATGTAACGTCAGTGTGGTGCCGCTATTTCTTGGTACATTTGTGCACATTTTGGGTTACACCTTCCCGCTAGGATGAGAAAGTTTCTTGTTAAGATGAGAAAGTTTCTCGTCTTAAAGAGAAACGTATTTCCCCACCAGCGCTAGCTTATTTATCAGCGTGAGCTAGCTTCTCGAGAAACATATTTCCCCACGAGCGCTAGCTTATTTACCAGCGTGAGCTAGCTTCTTGTGATCGGTAGTCTATGTTCAACTTGCTTCCACTGCAGTGAGACCATGGCAACAGAAGAAGACTCACACTCTTTCCTCAAAAGAAGGACTATGTGAAATAGTGCCATAGACCAACTAAAAGAAGATAAAATGAGGATAATTGTTTCCCGTCAGGATGAGTTTTCTCGTTAGCAGCAGAACGTTTTCTCATTATGATGAGAAACATTTCTTGTTTGAACGGAATTTTTTTCTCTCAATTTTTTTCCCCTCCGTGTCACCTTGTACAAACATCATATGCGCTGTCCCTGTTAATGAGACCAGCATAACGTCACTGATTGTGTGGGCTGAATAGTGAAAATGTGCGGTGGAATGTTTTCTCTTTTGTCTTGTTTTGAGTGACAGAAATAAGCCAGCATATCATACAAACATGCCATTTTAAAAAATAATGATTCTTCAAATTATTTCTTTTTCCTTTGAGATATGCCCCTGCACGTCCGCCGTAGCAGCGACCCCGCCTTGATGTGTCTCAACGGGCCATTCAGTAGCGGTGGTGGCAATTCGCGGGTCCAAGCGGAAGAACCGCCGTCACGGAAGAACCCGACCCGATGGTCCACCACTGCCGGGTTCCTAAAAGCCCGCCATGCCTCGGGCACCAATAGCCTGGAGCGGAAGGTGAATACAATACGTCTTCATGTATATCCAAATGAGTACAAATAAGTTATTTTAATGTTTTTTTTTATTGTTCTGCTGCAGAGTAAAGGCTTGGACACTTATCGAAGCCTGCCAAGAGATGGGACGTGGGCCAATCAGAGAGACTTTCAGAGGGAGACGGCGCGCTCGTCCCTCAGCGCCAATCATCCCATGGTGGACCGATGGCTAGAGAGGCAGGAACAGGTACGTTTGACCAATTCATTTCTGGTGTTGCCTTCATTACTACCTGAAATCACTTTTTTTGGAGGGGTGATGTGTTTATCAATCAAAATCCGATATCGCTTTCAGGCACATCCTGAAACCACAGTTTCTAGATATTTAGTTATAGGCTATCTATCCAATCTAAGGCAGTAAAACAAATCCCAGAAAATTTGAGAGAAAATCAAAAGGCAAAGTATTTTTGCCTAATTGTCATTTGGTTTTTCTACATGGGCAAAGGGGGAAATTTGATTATAAGCAGAAAATCTGTTTTTTGTAAAAATTCTGATGGAGCTCACCAAAGGTTCAGGTTATTAAGAAGGTCGAAAATACTAATGAAAGCCAGCGATTAGGGCCTTAGAATATTTCCTTTTGTGGGGACGATACCAACAGTTCCGACTTGAAAATGTCATCATCACTCCTTGTTGAACTCCCAAATCAGCACAGAAACCAGTCATTACATGGATATTTTTTGTTTGTCCTATTTGCAATGCCAACATGGTCCAATCACTTTGTCTTTCTGTATTTATGATTGATAGATACCGTTGAAATAGAATTCAGCTGCCCTTACCGTTTGTTGCTTTAAAAAGTCTTACCTTACTTAAAATCGCATACTGCACCGTAAAATGGCAAAGTGCGTCACGCTCGACTCCCAACCATGCATTCGTTTGAGGTAACATGTCGAGGTCGGCCAAATGGAGCAGCTGAAGTCTTGTGCTCTTGTACAATTAGCGTTGAAAGATGTCGAACAGGTAGGGTGGGTCGCCATGGCAACAGCGAGCCTTCACCGCTGCTGTGGAATACTGTGTAATATATAATTTATATACGCACACAATATATCAAAGTGTGCGTGTGTGTGGGGGGGGGGATTAGTCCTTCAAAACCTTAGTTTTTTTTATTTTGTTCACGTGAACTCACACTACACAACACACAAATGTAGTCACCATGTTGGAGTAACTGCATGTGTAACTTGTGTGTGTGCGTGTGTATCCCGGACTATTAGGAGCAATGCTTTTATCTGTTGGGACAGGCCAGTGAGGGGAGGCTTCGCTCAACTCACCAGGGATGTTGTTAGAATGACACACTGAAGACCGGCTGCGCACACTTGTGTGGACACATGCCTGTGCAGGGACTGCCAGGCCAGACGGGGCAAAACTGCACATGCACACACACTGATCACAAATGTGCGTGTTCTCACACGGGCCAAAAGCTCCTGAGATGTGTGTGCATATGTGTGTTTGTGAGTGCACGCTTGCATGTGCGCAGTTGGCCTTCAATGTGTCATACTAACACACGCAGACACTCAGAGGCTTGTTAGGAGAGTCGCGTGCGTGTGTCCCCCAAGTGCACCTTTCGTCAGCAGATCGCTCATAAATCACAACCAGGGCATGTTCAACTTGTCTCTGTGTGGGAGAAAATGAATGGGTGTTATACATATACTTGAACATGCGTGTGCAGGTGTGTAAGCACATGTTTGATTCTGTGTGAGTGAGACCAGCAGGTGCTGCTGGAACCTTTGAAGTGATTCAAGTCTGTCTCTGTAAGCATGCGCGTGTATTGATTTTATATATGTATGAACGTGCGAGCTCCCGTGTGCGTGTGTGCGTGTCTGTTAGTTGTGTGATCAAGTGTGTGCATCCATTAGTTGAGTGTGCATGCACTTGATTGCATTGATTTTTATTACTTTTTGTATGTTTGTATGCATAGATGTTTTGACTGTATTTGTATCTTTTTGTGTGTTAATGGATTTTATTGTGCATGTGTGTTTGTGAGTGAGATTGAATCCCTGCATGTCCAGCAAATGCTGTTTGATATGTACATGCACACACACACACACACACTGATTATGTATGATTTTGAGTATTTTTTTTATCAATCCCTCTTTGTGTGTGCACAATGTGTCTGTCGCTGTGTATATGTGTGTGTCACTGTGAATAGACCGGCAAACATCTGTTTAAGTGCGTGACCAGTAGGTGCTGCTGTGGAGCTTTGATAGTGACTCAAATTGTGTGCGTGTGCGTGTGTGTGTGTGCGCGTGTGCGTGTGCGTGCATTAGGTGAGCACAGTTTGAATGAACATCTCTTCAGATGATTTGTATGATGTTGTTTTGGGTTCAGATTTGTGAAGGTGAAGCAAGTGCGCGGCGGCCATGTTGTGCTGAAGTCCCCGCGCGTGACTCCCCTCCGGCTTGTTCGCGTCTCGCCGCCAGACGACCCTCTCATGCCGTGTTTGTTTGCGCTTTTGCAATTATTCACGTTGCCGAGAAGCACAAGCCGAAGGGCGATTGTATCTTTTAAACAAATAAACTGCACTGCAAGTGGAGTGCAATCTTATTTGTTTCATTTGGCATTCATTTTCCCCGTAGCCTTAATGGAATTAAACTGAGGCAGACTATAAACTTTCAACGGGGACATGCAATTTTTTTTCTCACCATAGTTTCTTGAGAGGAGGTAGTGTTTCCTCACCAAGAGTTTGCTGATAACATGCGTCGTTGATTGGTCATCAAGGAAGTTTTCCTTGTGGGTTTATTTAACACTGCTGTCCAAATGTGTTCCTCGATTGCAACTATCCTGTATGTTGTATAGATGTTTCCCTCCTCCAACACACCTGATTCAAATGATCAGGCTTCTAAAGACCTTGCTGATGACCTGATCAATAGAATATTGTGTGCTAGAGGTGTGAAACATCTAAAGCATGCAGGTTAATGGCCCTCAAGGTTAATTGATACTCAGTGTAAGTTGATGGGCACACAAAAATAGACAAACACACAAAAAATAAGTTTTGTTTTCATTGAATTCATTTTTTTAACCATCTATCTATCCATTCGCCGAAAAACTTCATCCTCGCGAGGGTGTTTCCACCATATTTTTCTAAGCATCTTAAGCTTTAATGCCTTGATGTGTGAACCATTGATCCCATAAAGCTTTTCGTTTTCACAAGGATCCTTCACCTCAGAGAGACGTTAATGGGCGATCTCTTGCGCTCTCTTCGTCATCTTTGATCTAGTGGTTTTGATGTAATGGTTTGCCAGGAGACTCGCCTATCCCCAGCTGTGCGGCTCTCGACCCGGCTCGGAGACGCAAGTAGCAGATCAAAGTGTCGCTCATCTTGAGGGAGCGCGCTCTGCTCCCTCCTCAGGGCCACCACCAGCACCTTGGGGTGCAAGCTGCACACACAATAACGGTAATTCAAATATAATTCGACTCCAAACAAACCTGACCTACCACAGCAGATGGCATCCATTAAAAAAATCATAATCCACCTGTTTAAATTTCAAAGCGGGAGTTCGAGCGTTGTTTAACTCATTCAGTACCAGCCAATTCAAGACCAAGTCTGAAAAGACGTTTAAAAATGTCTTTGGGAGTGAATCAGTTAAAAAGCTCGTAACGCTTATATTCCTCACAATGGCCTTTATTTCCACAAATGCAAACACATTGGAAATGCTGCATATTCCTTGCATATTAAAAAAAAAGCAAATCTAAGAAAAATATATTAGATGCGTTATTCCTTCACCAATGTGGAAAAATGCCCAAACTGTTCAAAACAAAAGCATTGTCTCGGACATTGCACTCCCTGAAGTCATTTAGTTGGAAATGTACTGTTCACACTGCATGGAAAAAAACATATGTGTCACATATGAAAAAAAAATTGGAATTGAGCTAGAGCGTGAACAGTCAGCCAAAATGTCAAGTCTGGTTGTGATGGCCACGTCAACCAAAGTATACTCTACTGGAGCTTTTGAAAAACGGTTCAAGGAAAAACACGTGCTCCTCGGTTGACTTCACATCCACTGGCTTGATCCGCTCCTTTGTCCATATGCCCGCCGTAAACCGAAATTGCCGCCTTTACCCTTTTCCTGGACCGTTTGCCTTCTCATGCCACCCGACAAAGCCTGAGGAGTTGAGCTGGGTCTGTCTGCGTTTCGGTCATGTGTCGACGTCGACACTGAGCTCGAACCCCGTCTGATTAGGGGGGACGCCCGCGCGCATATGGTCGCACCTCTGCTTCCAAGTTACCGTGGTAACAAGTCTACTCGAAGTCCATAAGTGAGGGAAATCAGATGGGTTTATGACATGTTTTCCTTTCTTGGAATTATGTTAGAAGGTTGTGCAAGCTATCCATCCTGCAGGACCGCCAATTCATGCTCTGGCTTCTAGCTAAGTATTAGGTTAACTCACGCTGACATTTGCAGTTGAACCGTGCACAATATGCAATATAATACATATTCTGTGGAACCTTGGCTAGTCGTCGTTTTTTTCCCATTTCAAAACCATTTTCCTCAAGGGGAATAATAGTCTGTTGCAGAGTTCAATATATTTCCTTGTATAAGCACTGTTTTATCATCGACAAATGTTTTTAACTGTCACGTGCTAACCGCTGTTTACTCATTCACTGCCTTTTTACGACAGAGTTCTCTCAAACTATGAAACAGTAAAAGCAAGCCTGACAAAGAGCTTACGGTCTTTTCTTGACAAAGAAACAACGAAGAGCGGCTCACCATATGAGCATCTTATTTACATGCCATTCGTTTTTCACTCCATGAACTGTCATCTTTTCTCACAGACGTGACACTCTTTTTAAGACCAACTGTGATATACTGGATATTATGCATATAACCAATGCGTTGAAAGCCAAAATATCCCTGAAACATTCTGATTTGTCTTTCTTTGTGAGTTTTCACAGATTAAAAACTGATTCAGCATTAACAAAAAAGCTGAAATTCCTCCATTTTGTGGATTTTGCTGATTATTCTTCAGTGAGGAACAACAGTAAACCTTTCATGGAATTAAACTATTGATGAAGATGATTTCACTTTTACTATCAAATAGTCATCTTCTTCCAAAACCTTTAAAGCTTTAGTTAGAATCCCAAACTATACTTAACTGGCTGACTGACTGACTGTCAGTTAAAATGCCCCTGACTTATTAACAAAATAATGAACTACTTACTTAGCGAGCTAGCTAGCCAACTAACTGACGAGCTAGCTAATTCCATCTATATTAATTGTAACAGTGGAATGTCTGAGGGTAAAACTCCCCTGAAGGTCTACAACTAACAATACAATCTAATTGCTCAGCAAGCTAGCTCACTAAAGCTTAAACTACTTTAATTGTGAAACGCGGTGGAGACTCTATTAAAACACTCCTGAAATTTTCAGACTAACTTGAGCTACATTCATTGGAAGACACAGTGGAATCTCGAGCTAAAACGCTTCATATGTTCTACGACTAACTGATACCATCCAACCAGCTAACAAACCCACCAATGAACCATCTACTTACTTCAAACTGTGTGCGTGTGTGTGCGCAAGTTTACAGCCATGCATGCCGCCGCATGCATGGACATCCATTTATATGTGTCAGTGCGGTCAAAGTTCCAGGAACTGCGCGCGGGCTGCACTTCATTAAAGTGCAGCAACACTCTCAGACGTGCGCGCACACACACACATATAGTGGGGGCACTTTATTTAGTGCGAAAGATAGGGAGGACAGACCTCAATGGATTCTGGAATTAATCTTTAATGAGTCTAGGCCACAGTGACGCCCCCCTTCCTCCCCCCACCTAGCCGCCTCGCCTTCCTCGCTCAGGAAACAAACAATGACTTATGTGGGGGTGGGGGGGAATAGGAACTACTGCTCATACCTGCTTGCCTCCCCCAAACACCATCATGAATTATTTACGTCTGCTTGGTCAGAGCCCACCTCCCAGCGGCAGGAATCGGATGGGTTTCTATGTTGCGGTCACTCAAATGCAGCCACCTCACGCCCATTCATCTGCAGGTCAGCTGTCTTTCGGGGTGTCTTTCACGTGCAAATTGGCTCCGGCGTAGCCCCGGAAAACAGCTTACACCAGAGCAAATTTGATCCACCTCGGGGGAGGTGGTTTAAAAATTTGCTCCAGAGCAAATGCTCATTTGCGAAGCAGCACCGATGTAAATTTGCACGTGTGAACGCAACCGGGTTAAATTTGCGCCAGAGCAAATGCGAAAAAGAGTTGAGAATGCAAATCGAAAAGAGTTGATTACGTACGGCGCGAATGCGTTGCTTTCGTGCTCTGTCAGACTTCCGTCATGTTTGTTTAATAACGACACAAGACTTGGCTGGTAACAGTAGCAAGCACCTTTTGGATTGTACCATCTCAACTAGAACGGGGGGGGGGGGGGGGTAGTCCCACAAACGTCTCTGAGTTGTTTATGTAGTTTGTTCCTTTGTTGTGTGTTCACCCCATGTAATTTATTTTCATTATTTCTCTTGATTTTCTGTTTGGCGCATTACATGTTTGCTTTTCTGGTTGTCATTAAAGTCATCGTTGACTTATTTTTTCGGGGGCGGTCACTCTCGAGCAGAAGGCACGGAGACCGAAAAGGAGAAGGACGTGCCTGTACAGTAGTTGCTTGAGTTGTGTAAAAGTTTTAAAAAGAACCAACACGACTGCTCATTTGTTTTCTGTCGTTTTGTTCTGTGAATGCAAGTGGAGCTGCACCGACGGTGCGCCGGTGCTGACACGCTCAGCGGTTTTGTGCGTGTGATCGCTCCACAAAATTTGCTCCGGTGTAAAATATATTGCAACAAAATACATCGGTGTAGCGCCGGAGCAAATGTGTGCCGTGTGAACACTCCTAATCAAAGCACCATCGCATCCAGCGATTGCTAATGTTGATTTCGGGTTTTTGAAGCCCAATTTTGTCACAAGTAATTATCTAAAATAATCTTCTTTAAACCCCAAAGCTGAGTACCTCAGGGTACCAGAAATTGTCATTAAAGCTAACTTTGTAGTTTTTCA
This sequence comes from Hippocampus zosterae, assembly GCF_025434085.1. NCBI lineage: Eukaryota > Metazoa > Chordata > Actinopteri > Syngnathiformes > Syngnathidae > Hippocampus > Hippocampus zosterae. The sequence goes on from NC_067465.1 coordinate 9,871,728, forward strand.
TGGCTGAACAAAATAAGATGGCTGGTTCTACCATGAACCCACATCATTTCCGATGGACCTAAATCATCCCAAACCTAAGGCAAGAACAGACGCCCCCTCCCCTAAAAAACAGACACATTTAAGTATGTTTTGTTAAAGATGGATCGGTTGCAACTACAAGTGTATCCGGCTGTTGGTGTTGAAGGCAGATTCATTTTCGCCTAATACACACTGCCTTTGAAAAGTAGCCAGACCACTTTTAGCAAGTTAGAGGACACCCGCGGCACGCCGGTGCCGGCCGAGTGGTCACACTCAGCTCCTAGTTGTTAGCCACGAGCCTGTAATACCAGGTTGCGACTCAGAATGTCCGCCATTTGCTGGCAGGATAAGTACATTAACCCATGTGTAGCTTGTTGTTGCCGACCAGTCCAGTTTGGTTTGGTTCTAGCCACTTCCAACACGTAATGTTGTTTGTGGCACCCAAAATCAGGTTCATCAAATTGTTGTGCGTTGCATGCAGCGCCACTTCGCATACAACTGAGCTAGCAATGACAGTAAACCGTTTAATTGTGTCAAAGTGTGCTCTCCCTCTTCATCATTGGCCTCCATTTGCCTCTATTGTTTCTCATCTAGCCCCCTGTATGTACACTTCCCGACTGCCGAGTATGTCTGCGTGCCGCCAGATCCTCGCCGGTGGCGCGTTTTGAAAGGAAAAGAGCGACGGTGAAATGTCGGGAGCGTGCCACGATGAAAGCCAGTCTTGTTTGGCCTTTCCAGGATATAGCGCCGCCGCTCCCACGCTTGCACCCCGGCCCGATGGGCTCTTTTTTCCTTTTCCTTTCTTATTTTTCCCTTTTTTTTCATTCCATGGAGCTCTCTCTTTGTTTTCAAACGTTCATGAATAGTAATATCACACTGGGAGCTTTCTGCATTCATAAGTAAACTGTACTTTGATGAAACAGACTTCAGTAGATCTTTCAAGGCTGTGAATTGAGATGTAAAATCAGGCTGGTGTTTGGTGTTTTCTTGTTTTTATTCTTTTCATTTTTCCGGGGGAGTAATCAGTGTTATTGAACATACGCCAATTTTCTGCCATTACTGTGATTGCATGATAATCCGTGTTCTAAAAAACATTAACTTATATGTGACAATATTCGAGTGACAAAGTGAAAGCTTTTTATGAAAACAGGCAAAATGTGAATTGAACATGAAAATACACTAAAATCCAAATATGCTGAAAGGATACTGTGGAAAAAAATGACTGGCATTTCAAGGAACAACCGTACTAAAAAAACTTTGCACTAGCTACCTTCGTACAAACATAAGATTTATCTTCTGTTTCCAATCTAATTTCTGCTCCTCCTGAAAAGAGTACTCCCAGTGCTTAATTGACACCTTTTTTTATTTCCCTTAAAATTCATTATCTTTCTTTTATAAATGCAAGCTTGGACATCCTGCGGGAGCAGATTGCGTTGAATTTCCGCCGATCCGGTTGTCAAGCTCCCTGCGAGGTTACTCTTGCCGTCTTTGCGATAGAGTGCCATCAGCAGCGGTCTGAACAGGCGAGAAAAGACATGGAAGCAGGAACGACGGCGGCGTCCTGCGGGTGTCATGGCAATCATGCGGCGTTAGGAGCACAAGACCCATTTTCATACTGATGAGGTCTGCGCTCTCCACTTTTAATGCCCTCCACTTTTAATGCCCTCCACTTTTAATGACCTGTTCCTTTTGTCTTACTACTCGGCTACTGCTGCCGATCAGCGTTTTTGTGTGTGGCATTGCGTCTGCATGTGTGTCCACACGCGTGGATTAAAATTAATACGCAGCACAGAACAAAAGGCAATGTAATATTGAAGTCCATGAATTTTTATTGCTATTGAAGACCTCCTCCCATCTGCTTCTGCTGGTGCCGTCAGGTTATCTACGACTTGATGCAATCTTGCGGATGTTCCAATAGTGCTGGATGATTTGGTCCAAAAGATTCAATCCCAGATTTGTGTTCATATTGTATATAATTGAAAGATGTTTGTTGTTTTTTTTTCTCTTCCTCCTTTCTTCTTTCTACATACATTCTTGCTGCTGGGGGCTGTAAATTTCCCCAGTGTGGGACGAATAAAGGATATCTTATCTTATCTTATCTTATTCCCCCCAACCCCATCCCACGTCATTAAAATAGAATAATTGAATAAAAATGCAGGGAATGGAAAGGTGAAGAAAACTTGTGGTCAGAACACAAATATTGGAACACCTATCTACGTTCAAAGGAATGGTTTCTGTCCAGCCACCATTTTGTCTTTTTGTTTGCAGGAGGACGAGGCAAGAGAGCAAGAAAATGGCCGGATTGAGCCAGCGGGCAGAGCCGACTCGTGCTTGGGCCACACTACCGCCACCGCCAGATCTCTTGAGTGAGTCTCCAACTTCCCATCACCTTTTCCAAAGACACTCACTGCTTGATACTAAAATGAAAAAAAAATCTACACACTATTCCCCAAAAGTGGAAAAGTTAAGGAGATGAGTGGAGCTTTGGCATGAAATAGGTTGTCTATTTGTGCCCCATGATTAGCTGGTGACCAGTTCAGGGTGTTCAATGCTTCCTGTCCAAAGACAACTGTAATAAGCTCCAGCATGCCCCTGACCCCTAGTGACGATCGGCTGTCCGGAGAATGAATGAATGAATGAAATTGAGTTGACCTGGATGGAAGGTTATAGTTCGTTTTAAAAGTTCATTCTGCAATTCACCCGTAAGCCCAATAGCCCAAAGTTTTTGTAAGTGGTGTAATATCTTATTTGCAGCACAACAGCCAAACAACTCTTGGAAACTGACGCAATATAGCAAAATTATTTTCAAGTCTGTCACTCTTGAGTGGGAGCAAAAGCGCCACGGAAGCTCCCACACACTCCTCCGATCCGCCGCCAATGTTATTAGCCAGCGTGTCTGGTTATGGTCCTCTTTCCTCCACTTTGATATGCAGGTATCCTATTGCTGTTATTATTACTCTTTCGACGCCTCTTGCTTGTCAACAAGGCACGCGGTTTACACTCCCCCAAACTAATCACAGTTATTGTTTCAAAGCAGCGAGGCGGCTGGATGATGTTTTGTCGAGCTCGGCTGCAAATGCAAGCACTTGTTTTTCGTCATTTTGGCAGCTTTAAATGTACATGACAGTGCGGATAGATGAAATGGACACATTGCAGGCAGTGAAAAGTGAACAAAAGAAGGATCTGGTCAACTTCAAGGAAAATGCAAATAATGAAAATGAAATGGAAAAAACCTCAATGAAGTGAGAAGTGAAAGTATTAGGACACTTACCGTAACTGTAAACAAAAGCATTTGGGTAATTGTGTAAAATTCAGGTACAGCGAAAACACTCCAGTTTATTTCTTGATTGATTAAATAAAATGGATTTTGTCCATATGTCTATTTATTCTTTTTGTAACCAGGTAATGGATTTAAGTATCAGTTCTCATGTACAATGCCAACCTGGAGGCAATTGAGGTTTCAGTGCCTTGCCCAATGGCATTTTGACAGCAGAAAGTCAGAGTCAGGATTCGAACTGCCGACCATTTGCTCACTGGATGACCCGCACTACCCAATGAGACACAGCCACCCGGGTTGAGTCTTCATGAACAAGCAGTTGGAGGTTGAAGTCTTGCCGGAATTTCCAATTTAAAAAGTCATCTTTTATAATTAACACTTGCGCGGGCAGAAGCCCAGCAGAAACGAAAAGAGTTGAACCCAGTCCAGAATTCATTTTTCATGAAAACGTTGGAAGGCTTCCAAGAGCTCCACTGCATATAATTATTGTCACACGCTTGTTTTAGTTCACAGTCAGTATCAGGTTTTGGCTTGTGTTTGTCACATTTTCGACACCATTTTACTTTCCATGTTTTAATTCAGTTCTCCCCCTTTTGTTTTGATTCATGTGCACCCTCATCACATTTCCTCCTTTTTTTTAAATTTTATTTTATTTAACTTTTTTGTTTGCTCACATGGTGTCCTTCGTCTCACCCTCACTCTTTTGGTCGCCCACCGTTCCGCGCCCGGCTGATCGCAGAGACCTAATCAAAGTGGTGGAGGTGACAAACGATGGTGGCCCGCTGGGAATCCATGTGGTGCCCTTCAGTGGCAGGGACCGAAGGTAAAAAATAATGCCGTCCAGGTTGGAAGTACGTTCTTTTAAGAGTCTTTAAAAGACATGTTTAAGTAGTTTTAATGTTGTGGTTGACCCAGAAAACATTGAGAATAGCCTGCACAGTTATGTCATCCCAAATCTTTTGATCATATAATCCCAGGCTCAGTACTGATTTAGTTTTTTTAAAAAAAAGGTACAAATGCATACTGGTGGTTTGGTAGCTGCAGATAAACACTACTGTTTCACCCCTACTGCCTACCATTATGCACAGTGTAAAAATACAGAAAATCCTTACTGAACCCGAGTGAAATCCTGCGCTTGCATAACAAACGAATTGGTAATTTTAGGGGTTGGGGGATGTGACCTCTCAACGTGCCCATGTATCGTCCACTTGACGCGTAAATACCCGCCCGCATCGTGAAGTCATTTGCCAATTCACCACCATCCATCATTGGGCTTTGATGCCTGCAGGTGACCGTCATATTTCCGCCGGCCTCCCGTCACGTCCGCTCCGCGGGATTCAAAGGACGCGTTGAGCACAGCTGGAACAAAGCCGGCCGGAGAGGCATTACCTGGAATTTCACATCTGTTTTGAATGTTCCCAAAGAGGCAGTGAAGCTGAAACAAAATCCGCGACTACATACTTGTTCAGAGGGGAGATGCTATCGCCTTCTTCACAGGCCGACTCAATCACGCTAAGAGCACACTTTTAAGGCACGTTTGCCTTTATTGGGAAAATGTGTGGGCCGGCATTATTCCTAGATTATGCCTTCATCAAACGAAGTGGAAGCCCTTCTCCAGGCAAATCACATTGTGTTCCCACTCCATTCCAATCAGCTGGAATGTTTCTGAACTCTTCCGCCCTCCTGAACTCTGCTACCCTCACCGTAATCACATTCTCATCCCAATTGAATTAGAAGCCGGGGCCGAGTGTTAAACTGTACAATCTACTCAATTTACAGAGGTGGCTCATGCGCTGAGAGAGGGGGTAAAAAAGCCCCTTGATAGGTCGACAAGAAGACTGAACTTGCCACATCTTTTCCTAAATTCCCTTTTTGGCTATGTAATCCGCCAAGCGCCTGTCTCAGGTGATGCTAGCCTCTCGCCCTAAACCACTTTGCACAGCAGATTACAAGCGTGGCGGCTCAGGTGCTTGCGCCACCATCATCCGGTCGCCCCCCAGATCCCCCCTGCCCCCACTCCCTCCCCTTAGAAAACATTTTGTGCTCTTCCAAGAATATTGGCACTAGTGCTCCAACAAAATGGTAGCAGGGTTTACCAGTAGCCCTTTTTGTCTTTTTCGTTGAAATGTCACAAATGTCCTTGGCTCAAAGGGAAGTTTGGCAAAAAAAAAATATGTTGAAGTAAAATGCTGAATTATTAAAAATGCCATGACGATGCTGATTATCTATATCCTTTCCAAAAAATGCATTAGTAACTTTTAGAGTGGGTCACTTCAACCGCAACAAAACAGTTCGGGTAAAGATGGTTGCTCATCCCCAAATTGTCATTTAATGGTCTCAAAAATGCAAAACATGCATTGCCGTGAATAAGATAAACTTAAGACCTTAAATTTCATGTTTCGTTTTGTCATTTCGGTAATTTTCCTTAGAGGGGAAGTCAAATCATAAATATTTTTGAGAATAAAATGTTCCGCACGGCCCCACCAGTCTAAACACGGTCTTTGGATTAATATTACATTTGTGCAAAATGAATCAAACAGCAAAATATATCTGTTTTTATCCATCTCATATTCCACAATCGCAACATGATTGAGGATGCCGTGTTTAGACTAGTTGAGGCACATCGACCATATTATTGTTCAGAACATTTTTGACTTGACCTCCCTATGAATACATATCTGAATCCGAAATAGCCCCGCCTTTTTGTTTTTTGACCTCCAGTACTCCCAACAAAGCCACACTACCTTCTCTGTTGCGTTATGTTGACATGACCCTGTTGGACACTTTCAGGACTCTTGGCTTGTTGGTCAAGCGTCTGGAGCGCGGTGGCAAAGCCCAGCAACAGGCCCTCTTCCAGGAGAACGACTGCATTGTTAGAATCAATAACGGGGACCTGCGCAACATCCGCTTTGAACAGTAAGACTATTTCCCGAGACACCACTCCTGGACTTTCGGATGGCCTTGCTTCATCCTTGCTTTTTGTCTCTTTGCTACTGGCGCCTGGTGCCCAAGGCTTGCGCTAAGTGAACCTTTTACAGCCGATTCGATCCTTCCAGCCTGGATGCCTTTTTAGAAAGCTTGTGAACCAACCATCCTTTGACTGCTAATCCCGCTTCTTGCATCATTCCCCCGTCTACCTAAACCCACCTGCCTCTTTTCCCATTCCCGTATCCTGCGTGGCGAAATGATAATGTAGTGTGTGTGTGTTTGTAGTTTTTATACTTTTATACCAACAGCTATAATTCAGAGGAGATATATATATATTTACCACACACAAAAATGCACATATACACACCGTTGCTAATATGTTTACAGATTCTCCACAGCCCAAAACCTGAGATCTGGATGCGGTTCCGCTTGCAGCGGCAACATTATCCGAGAATGCTCGTGAATATGCAGGGACGGTTTGGAGAAGTTAATCTTCACTGCGGTTGAGTAAAATTGAGACTGTCACGATCGTCTCGAGCATGTTAGTGCCAACTGCTGAGGAAAAGCAAAGGTGTGTGATGTATGGGTAAGAATGCGAAAACATCAAGAATCCACAAATTGTCAGCATCAGGGCCGTGAACTAGAATACCGTGATGCTAGTTTTTGTAACTGGCAGTTTTAGCGTCTGGAATTGTCGGACAGAGATGGTTTCTTTCAACGCAATAGTGTGGGAGAAGTGATTGTCGGATGCAGACACGTCTTTTACGACTGTGTATGAATTGAAAGTGTGTGAAAGAGGCGCCTGTCAGTCCAAGTGTTGTGACTTTGTTGACACAGGTGCATACAGATCACGTCTCTCCGGGAGCTACTCTACATATCGTTGTCGTCTGCTACCTCATCTACAAGTACATCCTCCCCCTGGGAATGCTGCCAAAAAGGGCTCCTGGAATTTCACAACACATTTTCACGCCGCGGGAATGCATTAAGAGCCTCTTTGCCGCTTTGGCCACTCGCCTGAATGTCCTCTCTGGACAAGTCAAAGCAACATGTGATGGAGGGCAACAAATGGTGCCAGTGAGGATTTGCTGCTGTCAACATGAGCTTTCTTTTGGTGGCTATTACTGTATGAGCTCGCAGTGAGTAAGGGGGTTGGGGGCTCAGTTGAGCGGGAGATTTTCTGTCCATCCAAGTGAGAGTATCAGGAGATGGAACCATAGCAGTAATATTGAATTTATCACAACGTTCATGTGGCCAAAGACGGATGTCGGATTTAGAAAATAGTTGACAGGGACGAACGATTGCTTTCAGCGCAAGAGTCTGAATATTGAGGGTCAGTTGTTCAACTTCGCATCCCACTCAGGCTTTCAGCTATTCCCTTTCACACTGCCACGGTTGATGCCTCTGACCCTACCATGGCACCCTCCCAATTACTTCCTTAAAGACCTACCCACTCTCCACCAACCTACTACAGACTTATCTACTTTTAAATGACTTACCTGGCTTGTCACCGATCTTCTGACCCTACTACCAGTAAACCCTTCTTAATGGAACTTACCTACACACATCCAATTCACTGATTTACCTACGACCTTCATACCTGCCTTCAAGCTACTTAACTACCTGCCACCAGTCTCAGAACCTACATTCCTACTTTCAAGCTTCTTCTCCAACTATTTGCACCAATCTACTGTCGTCCATTCAAGCTACTTAACTCATTCAGTACCAGCCAATTCAAGACCAAGTCTGAAAAAACGTTTAAAAACGTCTTTGGGAATGAATGAGTTCACTATATACAAGCTAATAATTTACTGACCGAACAACATACATGGTACTTTCAAGCTACTTACTGACTACTCGCACATGTCTTCCCCTTCGTTTGCGTGAAAGATTTGTGATTTTATTCCTGTTTCCTTTCTGCCCAGGGCCCAGAGCATGTTCCGCCAGGCCATGCGTTCTCCTGTCATCATGTTCCATGTGGTGCCGTCTTCGGTGAAAGCCCACTACGAGCATCTGTCCCAGGTCGAGAGAAACCCGGCGTACTCGTCAGGCCGCTTCACCGCTGACTCGGCATCCAGTGCCACGGATCTCACGCCTCACAGGATGTCCCGACACGGCTCTCAGAAACAAGCGCGCGCTCATCCGCATCCAGAGCAGACAGACGGCTACACGCCCGCCGCCGCTCACCCGCCAGCCATTTCTGCCGCCAAACCTCCCACCGGACAGATTCACTCACCGCAGAGGGGGCTGACATCCACCCCCACGCCGACATACAACAAGAAGGTCGGAAGAAGGCTCAACATTCAGCTTCAGAAAGGTACTGGGGGAAAAAAAACGAAACACCTTCAAATTCAAATGGAAATAGGAAATGCTAATTAGTTGTTATGCTAACGTGTAGCCATATAGCAGTTTAAACCCTGGCTGAGAACCCCATTTTAAAACCCCAACCCGGGGCCATCATTTGATACCCTAACTACAAATCTTGACCTCTTCTAGAAATCTAGCTCGAAACCCTATTTTGGAACCTTACTCTGACTTTAAACCCTAACAACAAACCCTAACCTCAAATAGAGATGCTGACTTGAATCCCCAACCCCTGTTCGAAACCATATTTGAAACCCTACTTTGGAAAACCTAACCCTGATTTGAAACCACGAGGAACGCTATTAAAGTCTTAAAATCTTTAAAATAAATGTCTTTGGGTGGGGGGAAAAAGTTTCTAAAATAAGTATACTCTCTTGTTGCCCATCCATTTTAGACTTCAGCATTTTCTTTTTCAATTCACGTAGGTGGAATGTGTCGCAATATTTGAATCCACATGTCCCGAAAAGCAACAGGTGGGCTTCCGCACAGCATTTTGTACACAAATTTGGCGTGGCCTTAAACAGACGCGTTGGCACAGGTGACGCGTGCGCACCTCTGCCAAGGCGTCACTCGGGGTTGTGGGCGAAGAGCTTGTTGCTTAGCAGCCGCCTGTGCTGCAACAAAGACGGGACTGCAACCTCCCAAAATGTCCCCCCATTCCCCCAATCTCCTCTCCATCTCTCTCACTCATCCGTGACAAAAACAAAAACAGCTGCTTCTTGTTGTTTGGTCTTCCCCCTGAAATCTCCTCGTATCCTCTCGCTCTTTCTTTCGGCGGCAGACGTTTGCCGGGAGATTAGTGGCACGTCTCTCAAGAGGACCGTTCGCCTCATCTCTAGTTTTGTTTCCACTTAATCCCGCCGCTCCCAGCACGCCTTAAACCTCTGCATGGTTTATACTTTTGAATCCTGCAAGTAGCAAAGTAAAGTCGCGGCAGTGGGTATAAAAGGTGTTCGTACACAAGTTATTTTTCCTCCTTTATTGTGACCTGTGCAAATTAAGTGGAAAGACTTTCCAAGTAAAAATAACTGATAGGGTTTCAGAAATGTGCATCTAGGGGCTATGATCAGAAAGAAGCAATCTAATTCAAACTCATGTTAAATGCGAGACAGCACACACCTGACAGCTTTAAAAGTGCCTCTAATTTACCTCAAATAAATTACTTTGCATTTTGAAATACAACAAAAGGATTGCCGACAATCCAGCCCAACCACATCACCATCAAGGACGAGGTGCCGCTCACTTTCGACATCCCGGTGAACTACCCTGTAGAGAAGAAGGGGACCAGCACAGTGAGGATGCGTGAAGTCGCCTTTTACTGTTGTGCTTGGTTGCCATGGTAATGGAAGGAAACGGCCAAAGTGACGTTGCGAGCGGCGTGGGAGCGATGGCGAATACAGCTTGACTAAGACTGGCAGGCCAGTTCCGCCACCATTTGTGAATTCTGCTCATGTTGTCTATTTCTTAGCAGAAATCACAATTACTTTTTTTTAATAAATAGTCTCTAGATCTAAAAAGGTCAAAGAAGTTGCTAACTTGGCAACACTGCAGCGTCTTGCTGACCTTTGTGTAATTAACATCTAAACACTTAGTCCCAACTTCTTGCTTTGCACACTTAATTCCCAGGCACAAATACGAGAGTAGTCGGGACAGGATGGAGGCTTAGTCATAATTTCCTCTCTCTATAACTGTCCTCGTAATGGGATGTTGATTCACTGCTTTATGCTTTCCAAAACTTGCCTCCAAGGAGAACTGTGAAAATCTACCCCCCGAAGGCACTTTTTAATTCAGATACATACATACATACATACATACAAAACCTGTGTAGACATGTTTATCATGAGTAGACCCACAAAGAAGTCCTGTGCTTTAAAACAAAACGGGCTTTTCCCATGGAATTTGTCCAATTGCTGCCAAATTTTATTTGTATACTTGACAGATTATGACACATTTGGGTTTTCATCATTATGTTGCGAAGTGTAGGTTTGACTTTTGAAAGTTCGTCAACTCAAGCCTTTTCACTTAGCAGCATGAAATGTGTTCATCAAGAGTAGACAGATAGAAATGGTCTCAAGGACTCCTCTTGTCAAATAAAAAGGAAGTCTGCCGTTATTGGTTTGAAATAACCAATTTAGGGACTTCATTCCAAGATTTGTCCAAGACTGATTTGACATAGGTGTACCGTCCGGTATATACTTGAGAGCAAACATGGAAATGAATTTGTTGAGTGTGTGCTGTCTTGGCAACAGCAGCAGCTGCGGATGTCAACTCACTCACTCTGCGTGTGTCTCTCTTCCCTCGCCCTCCGCTAGATGATTGTCATCTGCTGCTGTATTAACTTGTCGATCAAGGCCAAACATGGAAGCAGCAATGTGACTCAACTGAGATTTACATGCAACACAAGAGTGGCGAGGTCACATGACCAATATTGTCCTCATTTCGACATTATCTTTGTTTATATTTCACTTTCGATACGATAAAAATATATTACTCAGCCCTACTTGTGAGTTTGATTTGATTGCTACCAAATTTGAACAGATAGATGACATTAAATACAAACCTGAGCAATAATTTCACGAGGCCCCCCCACCCCCAAGTAATTCAATTCATTTTAATAATAGCTAAATTGTGAAATATTAAGATTTGTAGTCATTCTGTGTGGGTGCACAGTCCCAAAATTGAATGACTCGCCAAAGTACACTCCATCTAATTTAGTATGTCAGCCACATGGATTTTGAGGAACATGTCTGTCAAGTAGACCCACAAAAAAGGCTCCAGCAAGCATGCCTGGAAAGACAAAGGAAATACACTGGTTTGATTTGGAACAGCCATTTTAGGCTCATAATGGCCATTTCCAGTGTTCCTTTGAAGACTTGTCCTAATATTTTGGTTACCATATCTAGCCTGAAAGACCGGGACAAGAATATGTTGTGACAGGGATTGGTCGCGTCCACAGAGCTGCACAGGAAATTCAAACAAAACAACCATGCTATGATTGTCTTAATGACATAAATATTCCCTCTGGGTGACGCCTCAACGTTTTGTTTAGTCTCAAGTTGATGGTCTATAAATGGACTTCCTGCTTTGACTGTGGTCTCACCCCCGCAGGACCTGAAGGTTTGGGCTTCAGCATCACGTCGCGCGACGTCCCCATCGGGGGCTCGGCGCCCATTTATGTCAAGAACATCCTTCCGCGGGGAGCTGCCATTCAAGATGGACGCCTCAAGGCAGGTGACCGATTACTCGAGGTGAGGATGTGATTTTTTTTTTTCCACTGTAAAGCATTCGACTGACATTAACTCTTTAATTCCACAAGGCGTACTTGTACGTCTTTTTAAAATTAGGCCCTGCCTTCCAAGGACGTACTTGTACATGAGTCTTTTTTTTTTTTTTTTTGCGTCATAGAGAGGATGAGGGTCTGATGCAATCTCTGAATGAGAATAAGCCGTTTGCATTGTAAATCAGGTCAAAAAGTGACCAGTGGGTGGCAGTGGTGCCTCACGTGTTTGAAATGCATGCTTTTACAAAAAGCTTTTTCTCCGTTTTTTGCCCAGAAATCGCCATTTTCATGAAGCTTAGCCATTTTGCAATGCCGGTTTCTGAAGAATGGAAAAAGAGAGAAACAATTTTTTTCTGCTGAAAGAAGAGAGTCCAAACTTTTTTTTGCTAGGCTTCATGTTTATATACTGTAGCATTAGGACTGAATATTCTGTGGACCTTGCAAGATCAGTCAAAATCCAGTAAAATGCTGGGATTGAAGGGGTTGCTCCAGTGAAAATGGCTGGGATTGAATGAGTTAAACTGGAATTGGAAGTGCTTTCATTTGAATATATCACTGTAAAATGCTCAATGATTTGAGAGTGAAGTTGTTATTGTGAGATGACATCACGTATTCCCCATCACCGTTTTATGCCTGCCTGGTATAACAATATACTGTCCTTTTTTGAGAAAGCTCCGACGTGACTGGTATCACTTTTGCTCAGGTGAATGGGATCGATCTGAATGGACGCAGACAGGAGGAAGTGGTTTCCATCCTCAGGGCCACGCCAATGGGGGGCACTGTGGGGCTGCTGGTCCTCCGCCAGGAAGACACCTTCCTCCCCCAAGAATCGGTAAGTCTTTCATATTTTATCTCTGCCTTGACTCTTTGGCCACAAAATTCTGTCATTTTAGTTGCTGGGGCTGTTGCTGAACACTAACAACGTGCCTGCCTACAGTGGAGTTACTTTGCAAAACTGCAGTCAGTGTTGGCAACTTCACAATTTGGTCAATGTACGAGTGGTTTTTTTCCCCGCAAAAGTTCAAACAAAGAGGAAGCGCCTAGTTTATTATTAGGAAAAAATGTGTTTGGTGTTAGAAGACAATAAGTAAATTGCAAAAAGGCAAGATGTGTTATTTTAGTTGCCATTTGTCATTTTATTTAAGGAGAAAGTGCACATTTTCGCAGTACAGTGAAATCTTAGTTTACATCTGCCAGAGTTTTTCTCCAATTCAGATTTCAACATTTTTTTTGTCCGATCTGCTCAGCATCACTCAGGCAACATCGGGATAACGCATCCCGTCCAAAGTCAGAACTTCACAATAAAAGCATGCAATATAAGAACAGTTGCACCACACTTTCTTTGGCCTTTGGTGGCTTATTTCACAGTCACACTTAATGAACAAGCACGGAAATAATTTTGAGTGCAGCGACATCAAGAATCTGAAATAAAGTTTCGAAATGGATGTCCAGTATTCTTTTCTGCACTTTATTAGACATTTTCAATATATTTCTTTCGTACTGTTTTTTTGTATTTCATTCAAAAGTTATTCTTTATATAATGTTTTCCTGTTCATATGTGTAAATGGAACAGATTGACTAGATTTGTGTTATTTCCAATTGGAAATATTGTTTTGTTTTCAGACAATTTGTTTTAAAAAATGTTTAAATGCTTATTTTTTCTCAGGAGAAATAAAGCAAAGAGCTAAACTTATTCGAAAGGGTGGGAGTCAATTAAAATCAAAAGTCACATTTATGTGAGGTGAAAAAAAAACAATTCAGATTTTATTCTTGGGAGCATTTCTTGCATCCCAGCGCCTCCTTAGGGCATCTGGTGAGGAACAAATCAAGTGGACTGCTAATAAGTTTGAAAGCATCCAGATGTCGGTGCTAATTGCCTCATGTGGCAAATGAGACGTGATGTCCCGCACATCTGCCGCCATCAAACGCCGCCTTACTAAGTGCGCTCGTAATTACGCACGAGATTGAGGAGGAACGTCCACACGTCCATCCGTCTGTGTGTGTTTGTGAGGAAACTTGGAGTCTTTCTCGGCCTCAAAGCTTGTTAAGACATGGAATAGGTCCGGTCTTTACTTTTTCGTCTCCCAGTGGAGGCTAAAGGAGTGTCAATCAGGCGGCTTAGTGGTGACAATTCTGGCAAGCAAGTCAAAGTTGTCTTTAGATGAGAGCGGCAGGCACACGAAAAAAGCTGGCAGGCTCAGAGCTGAGGGTGAGGCATCATTTTTCAGATTGGGGTGGGGCTCGGGGCGGTAGGGTACTTTTGCGACATTACTTCTACTTTAATATCAACTTGACATTTACAATGAAAGGCATTGAACGTCGCACGAGCATCCTCGTTGAATTCTTTTCAGCGCAGTCTTTGGAATTGCTGCCAAGCGGGAAAATGTTACATACTACTACAAGGTTAGCTGTACAACATTTAAGGTGAAGAATTAGTTCAATGTTTTTTCTTGTTTGAAAAAAGAAAACCATACCAGAACAATGTTTTCTCTTGAAATATACAATGCCAAGTGATAAGATAACGAACGCACAGCGTTAGAATAAAAAAAGGTAATTTCCATAACTTCTATTTCTATAGAAGAATTTTAAAAAATAAAAAAAATTAAAAAAAATGTTTGTTATTGAGGAAAAAAAAGGGAAATGGATGCTTTGATATTAAAATTTGCACTTACATTTTAGTGCAAATAAAATGTCTCGTTAAAAGACAGTTTACCTTAAAATACCTGCTTTTATTTTGGAAAACAGTGAGCAACATATTTGCCAATTCTTTTGGGCCAAATTAGAAACTGAATCATTATAACTGTATGTCAGTCTTTTTTTTAATATTGGCATGGTAATTAAAATAGTTTTAAAACCGATTGGTTGGTTAATCAACAAAATAATTTGTTGATCAGTAAAACACCCGTGAGTTGCAGTCAAATGATGGTCAACATTATGACCCTATTGAGATGTTGTCTTGGTTGCCGTGTGTCACATTGTGACATGTGCTTGTTGTTTGTGTGACCTCCAGCAGGGCGGCGAGCCCCAGATGCAGATGCAAAGCCCCAGAGATTTGGTAAGACCCCCCCAACAAATCTCATCCTGCTCCTCTTCCTCCTCTGTTTAATCCTCTCTGAGTGGACGTTTGAAATCTGCGGCAAGTGGATTAAAAAATAAATAAAAACAATGTTTGAGTTTTGCAGTCACGCAAAGGGAAATCGAGGCTAATTTGAATTCTTGATCTTGGATGGATGTGTCAGGCAGGGGGGGGGGGGGGGGGGACGCTTCATTTGTAGGCTGCGAATGAGCCGGTCCATCTGGATGGCAGCGCATGAGGTGAATTCGAACAATTCCCCCCCGGTCGGAGGCGGAGGGAAAAAGTTTCTGCAAACATCTGCTTTGGAGGCGCGCTTTGGTAATGATCCCGCCCCCCTATCAACACTAGGGAGCCCCAAGTCAACATAAGGCATCTTGTGGCACGTTCCCCGTCAGGCAACTTTTGGAAACTGTTGCAACAAGGACTTCTGCACAGTCACACTTTCTTAAAAGAAGCTTTCAGTTGCACACAAGTCTCCACGACGTTTTGTGCGCTTGCGATCAGTCAAGATTGGTCAGGTGTGTCTTTCCAAAACAATCACATGACATGCACGCACTCACTCACGCACTCAACAAGTCCTACTAACTGGCCTTCCTGAATGAGTACGACAATGTCAACGATCTCATTATATGCTATTTACTTCATATCATGCTTACAACAGATGGCTGTGTGTGTGTGTGCGTGCGTGTGTGTGTGTGCGTGCGTGTGTGTGTGTGCGCTCGTCCGTGCGTGTGTGTGTGGATAGGTTCCTGGCACATTGCCATCTGCGCGGTATTGTCGAATTGCAACATAAGCAGCCACTTCCCATAAGCCTCTGTGACTAATGGCCCCTACACCATGGCACACCGTCTCGCGTTATGGCGCCATTACGCCATCACGCCATCATCATCGAGACATGACGGACGTTTAACTACCACCAGCGCAAGGCAAAGTGCTGTCGGGAAGACAAGAATGTGTATTGTGTGCGACTAAATGTGTGACTGTATGTCAAAATAAGGATGTAAGAGCTATGAGTGAGTGAGAGCAAGAGAGAGAGCATGTTTGTTTGTGTTTGTGAAATAGTCAAGGAGTGAGTGAGCATAAATAAGTGTGTGTGGGGGGGGGGGGGGACTGAGTGAGTCAAGTGACTGTTGCCTTTAAGTGTGTGCAGGTGCGTGGGTTTGCGTACATGTTTGTGTGTGTGTGCGCTCAAGAGTGTGTGTGAGACTGTGTTTTTGTGTGTGTGTGTGAGAGAGAGTGAGAGATTGAGTGACTTGAGTGGGGGTGTATGTATATGCATGTGTGTTCTGTGTGAGAGTGAATGAGAGGGAGATTATGAAAAACTGTGTGTGTGTGTTTGTACATGGGAATGAGTAAGTGCGGGTGTGAATGAGTGAGTGAGTGACTGTCGCCTGTGCATGTGTGCAAGAGAGAGTGCACCTGAGTGATGAGTGTGTGTGTGCGTGTGTCTGCGTGTGTTTATAAGTGAGTGACTGTCGCCCTTGCGTGAATGTGTGGGTGAGTGAGCGTGTGCGTGGGTGCGTCACTGACCATTGATTGTGTGTCGGAGTGTGCGTCGTGAAAAACCATGAGTGTGTCTGTGTGATGAATGTGTCTGTGTGTATTTTTGTGTGTGCGAGCGCATGTGCTGACAAGGAGGCGGCATCCAGCCTTCCACCTGGCACTCGGTACACCTCGACTCCTCAGTGCATTTTCTGTGTGCTGTCAGCCAGTTGACTGGTCAGGTCGCCACGGAAACGACACTGCCGCGGGGCCCGTGTCGAACGAAAGAAAGAGGAACGCATTATGCATCTTTTTTTTTTTGCCTCTCCTCCTTGCTATCTTTCTTTTTTCATCCCCCTCCTGCTCTTTCTTCATCCACCTCTCTCCTCAGTGATCTTCTTTCCTGTTCTATTTGTACTTCCTTCCTCCATCCATCTTCTCTTCATTTCGCGATCTCCTTTACTCCTTTCTTCCCGTATTTTTTTCCCCATCTATTTATTTTTCCCGAGAGAGAAACTTGGCCTGCAGTGACTTCTCTGCTGTCAAGATGACATCTCTGTTGGGTCCAAGTTGAACACGGCTGCCGACCCGCTGATCATTCCAGACACTGCACAACGTGGAAACGAGTGTGTGTGTGTGTTAGTGCAAAAATAGGTAATTGGTCTTTTCACATCGAAAGGGAGGAAAGCATCTGTTCATTTGCCAAAGACTTGAACGCTGAAGGCAAAAAAAAGAAAGAAAAAAAGCTATAGCTGGTAGTTTGAAGCAGCCATTCCACACTCAGTTGCAACCCCCGGAAAGTAAAACAATATATATATACCGATAAGTAAAACATTAGCCCCCTGAAATTGAGTGAATGTGCCATTCATAAGAGGGCGCACAAAAAAGTTTCAAGGATCCATGATGAAAATAAACTGGTTGTCGGCCATTTTGATTTGAGGCCGCCATTTGGTACTCAATGGCAAGAAAAAAATAGCTGCTGATACCAATTTCACAAATGAACATGAGATTTAGGGGATACGGCTATCCCCACGGGATGCATAAAAAAGTTTCAAGTTAAGTCAAAAGATTTCTTTGCAGTAATATGTTCCATTGGCTGCACTTGTCTAAACATGGCATTCTGATTAATGTTGCGTTTTTAGGAATATGAAATGATGAGTAAAATTTAGTTTGTGTCCTGCTCAGCGGGGTGGCCATTTTTTCACTTGCTGTTGACTGAAAATGACATCACAGTTGCTCAGGGCTCAGCTAACAACTAATCACATCACAACTTGTGAACGTCTCATGACCAAACTCTGAAACAATAGTTAGCCTGGTGATGCTGCATCGGAAATATTGAAAATAATTGTATTGATTTTTTATTTGTCTTCCCCTTGTAAAATCCCTGTCTTTAATTGAACAAGAATTCTGCCGTTTTGGTTCGAAGCAGCCATTTTGCCCTCAAACGTACCCCCTTAAAAAGTTAGAAAAAGTCTCCTCCCTGGAACAGGAAGTCAGCCGTTCATGCCGGTAGCGTTTAGCAACAATTCCAATACTGTCACCAATCCTAATCCACCATGTTTGTGACACATGCCCTATTTAGAGTTATTTCCCCTCTCTACAGATCATTTCCTGCCTCCTTATTGTGATGCTTTGCAGCATAATAGGATTGATGTATCTGCGTAATTGAATTCCGGACTCATACGTAATGATGTTCCTGTTGTGTTCTTATTTATTCCACCGCACTCACTGATGATCACAGGCAACAAACATGGTTATTTTGTTCCCCTTTTTTCCCCATCCAAATCCCAGGATGCATTTATTTGTCTTTCCTCATCCTCTTCCTTCCTTCCTCCACACATTCCATCCTCACCCCTCCCTCTCTCTTCCTTCCTCAGAAAAACAAAGGCGGCTAATAGCGCGCTGACAGTGAGCCCGGTGATTGAATTCATTAAGCGAGCACGATAATTGGCAAGCGGCGGTGTGCACGCAGCCCGACTATTCAGAGGACAGCTGTCAAATAACGAGGCTGAGAGAATGCCGTTTATTGTCGGGAGGGAGGGAGAATGTGACACAAGCACCTGTTGTGGCGGCCGAGAGGAAAGAGAAAGCTTATTTTCACCACGTGTGACATTCAGTGTCTCTACTTCAACTCCCAAACTTGTTGTTTTCACAAAAATGTGGTTGATTTAAATATCCGTTCAATGCTCGGTCGTGTTCCCTTGCCCCCAAAGAAGCCATTTCGAGGCCCGTTTACCCAAAATGTGTTTAAAAATATATATATATATCAAAGATTGTCTGTGTCTGTGGTGACAGAAGCCGGAGGAGGACGAGCTCGTGCTGACGCCTGACGGCACACGTGAGTTTCTGACGTTCGAAATCCCGCTCAGCGACTCGGGCTCGGCGGGCCTGGGCGTCAGCGTCAAGGGGAACCGGTCGAAGGAGAACCACGCCGACCTCGGCATCTTCGTCAAGTCCATCATCAATGGAGGGGCCGCGTGCAAGGTTGCTTTACCCTCAAAAATGCTCAGAGAAATGTTGCCAATTTGTTTGAAGATGCAATATTTACGATTTTAACATCATTAGAGCCAGGCATAATTAGACGGCATATCATCTTTATTTATTATTTTTTTCCAAGCTTGGCCAGAACTTTTGTTTAACTTAAAGAAACCAGTAGTAGCAGGGTTTTTTTTCACCTGATCCACACTTTTTTGAACATTTTTCTATCATGGCACTCCAGTATGATAAACAATAGCAAATTGAAATCATTTACAGTTTTCAGTACTGCTGCTGATCTGTCGCTGCAGTGCTAACGAGTCAGTTAGCATGCTAATGTCGCTGCCGTGTTGTGTGTTTTGTGACTTCTGGTCCAGGACGGTCGTCTCCATGTGAACGACCAGCTGATTGCTGTCAACAGCGAGTCACTGCTGGGCAAGACCAACCAGGACGCCATGGAGACGCTGCGCAAGTCCATGTCCACCGAGGGAAACAAGCGTGGCATGATCCAGCTCATCGTGGCCAGGCGCGTCGGCAAGAGGAGCCAGGTGGGTCATTGACCAACAGATGCTAAAGAAAAAGCCGAACACAGATGAAGTGAACACTTGTGACAACAGAGTTAAATAGCTTGGAATGTGTAGGCTTTCAAAAAAGAACTAAGGAAAAATCAAAGCGCAAATGCAAACATGTTGAGACTTTGGAAGTGTTTGGATTGAGTCTCTTAATATGAATTGGAACTTGAAGTTGTTGAAATTATGAGTCTGTTTTTGCAGAAATTGGGATGTTGTTCCAAATAGTGTCTCGTAAAAAGTCAAAGCAAAAGCAAAATATGCACATGTGACCTCGTTATGTCACGATGTTATCACCTGATTTTTAGCCGACAGGGCAAACATTTCAATTGGAACAGTAATAGATAAGTTTTGAACTACACAATGTTACTTTTTTTTTGGGGGGGGGGGGGTCGAGGAGCAGTTAGTGACTGCAAGAGCCACACACTCACACAGGCATGTCTGCATGTGTGCACAATGCTCTCTTGTACGCTGCAGTACAATGTAAATTGTATTTGGAACAGCAAGGAGACAAGAACGATGTGTAAACGCTCATTTGTATGCTCGCTCTTTTTTTTCATAATGTATTGCTGAGAAACCAAAGACTCGAACTCTTGACTTAGGTGCCAAAAAAGTGTGATCGCGACATACACCATATGGGTCTTTGCATCTTAACGGAATTATACTGTTGTACAGTAAGTACCGTTTTGTGATGGTGTCTGAAATTCTGAAGTTTCTACTTTATCATGGCGAGTTTCCATTCAAAGGTCCTTTGAAATGTCACTGGATTTAAGCTTGCATTGTTCGTCAGGCTATTGGGAGCAAAGTTATGATTTCTAAAAATTGTCATGCTGTTCGAGGAGCAAGCACCCACTCACCTCTGCCTCGGTTGCACACCTCTACCCCCCCTTCAAAGAAGCTTGAATATAAAATAAAAAGCCAACTGCGCTGTACGTGTTCTCCATGTCGACAATGTCATTTTCGGACGCAATGTCAGCACCTGAGCCCCTCTGGCAGTGTTTGAGTTGAGCGTGCATGTACTGCGAATGTGAGCGTGCACGTAAGCGCCTCTGGCACTTTTCCTTTGCTGCCTCGCTCTCATCTTCTCTCAACCAAACTTTAGATTTCCCCTTGGCCCGTCTACTAATTGAAAGCCCGATTCAAGCTCGGAGATCTGTTTTGTTTTTATTAAACATGTAGTGTGTGAGTGAGTGCGTGTGCATGTCTCTTGTGCATATGTAAGTGTGTATTAGCTGCATGTGCATGCATTTATTCAGGTTCAAGGCAGCATGGCAACTTGTCCACGCTTCAGCTACAGTGCTCCAGGTGACGCCGCAGGCTACTCCAGGCTCTGCACACAAACAAAGACAAAGAAAAAAACTTGAATTTTTCCTCCAATGGCACCTGAGTGGTCCTAATGTCACAGATTACCCAGGCAAATTGTGGCATTTTTTGTTGTGCTTAGTTAGTTTTTGGGTTTTTGCAATATGACCGCAGGTGAACAATTGTTAAAATAAATCTGCTACTCCCAGTTTTCTGACAATCTAAATAATAAAACAAAGAGAGTTGCACATTATATATTTAAAACAAGCACCTAGGCTTGCTCTAGACCAGGGGTGTAAAACTTTTTGCCAAGGGGGCCAGATTTTATGTGGTAAAATGTCGGGGGGCCGACCTTGGCTGACATTCTTAACATTGAACAACAATATTGTTCAACAAATTTTAGTAAGCCAGTCTGTTTCACATTTCCATTTTTATTTTAATTTCAACAATCTTAAGAATTTCTTTTGGTTCATTTGAAACAGGAATTTGAAATATGACATATCAGTCAATATAAACACGGAGTGATGTCTTGTTAACTCGTGAGTGATGCCCTCTAGTGTCTAAATGCTATTACTCATTTAGTGAATGCTATCACTCATTTAGCCACTAGAGGGAAGCAGTACTCTATGAAACATCACTCACCAGTCTACGAGACCTCAGTCAATGCAACACGTGTTCCATGGCGCCCAACCTGCGGGCCAGACGGCACTGATTTTATGACGGGGGCCGAGGGCCGGATGAAATTCGACCGCGGGCCGGATTTGGCCCGCGGGCCGGACTTTGGACATGCCTGCTCTAGACAAATTTGTTTGTCTTAATGGTAACCATGCAAAATGCGTTAAACTGACTTACAAATAGCGTTGGTGTCATGCCGTTAAAATTCTTTACGACTCTACAAACAAAAATGGTGGAGGAGCACATCAAAATATTGTAATGCTTCTAGGCATATATTCTTTATGCTTCATGAATACTGACTACAGTTACTTACTCTGAAGCTGTGGATGTGTGAATCTATAAACTAAAATGGTGGAGTAGCATGTAGAAACAAAGTGATGCTTCCAGGCATATATTCTTTATCCTCTGAAGACCGACTAATTGGAGTTGCGATACATTTTGAGAGGCACCTTTTTGTCGTATTTAAGTTCCCCAGTGTGATTTTTATCATGATTAAAAAAAAAACGTAGCCAGAAGCTAGCTTTTCAACTTTTTTCAAATGTGCCTCTGAATGCAGCAGCGTAATATGACGTGCGGAGGCTTTTATGCATACGTGACACGTACTTGACATGTAGAATCAAATCATGTGTTATTTACCTTCCTGCCTGCGGCTCGCCTCCCAAGGAGCCAATTTCCAATCGCAAATATTTGCATAAATCACACACGTGACTGCACCCTCACAAATCCTCCATCCTTCTTCCATCTTCAATCCTAGCCAACTCGAAGCGGCCACCTGACGAGATCCAGACCTTCCCGCCGCTTAATTATCTCTCTGAATATGCAGCACGCTGGACTGTGGCTAGTCCGCGCTCCCTCGGCGTAGCGAATCGCACACCCCCCCAACCCCGTCACACCCTCTGCCATTACCTCAGCCGGCCAAATTCATTAACTAGCTCATTTTAAGTCAAGAGCAACACACAACATCGCCTTGGAAAACCCTCTTTTGCTCCATAATATTCGGAACCCCTTGAATTGTGATGCAGTGCACTGCTTTTTAAGGTGCAAGATATACAGTCCAATACCCATGTGTACTATTTCTACAGCTGCAGCGTTGGTATCTAAAATTTACCACAGATGTGTTTTTGAATTCGCCACCGTTGCGGTGTGTCTAAAAATATCTTTATTAGAGCTGCAGCTACTGAATATTTTTTTGAATCGATTATGCTATCGATAGAGCAAGTAATCAGATAAAAATGTCTTTTTGCATCATTTAACAGCAAAATATTCACGTGAGCTGCAGGTATAATGGTTGTCCACATGGGAAAGCTATACTCATGTTCGACACTGTAGTATCTGTGACTTGAAGTGAGTGTGGCAGTGCGTTTTTTTCAATCCCGCAATACACCACGAGTGCGTTGTTTGTAAACGGTTGCGTCGACCTCTCAACAATACCGACTCAAGGAGAGTCTTATCGCTTGTGACGCGGCGCAGACAACGATGCTAATCCTCATCGCTCCGGCTGTCGCCGTCTAGACGGTTAAATGCAGCAAACCGCAGCCAATCAATACGGCCAATGATCCATTGGCCAAACAAGCACAAACACACACTGCCCGCAGAGTCCAGGAATGTGTGCTTATGGATAAGAGGAGCACAAAATGGTCAATTTGTCGGGCTAAAGTGTAGTCTCATCACAAGTCCCCGAGGGGAACGTCGTCAGCATGCTGGCAGGCTAATGAGAAAGCGGGCCGCTGGCTGGCCAATTGGAAATCCATCCTCATTTATTCCAGTTATTTCACTGCTAGCATTAGCATGCATCCTGCTGTCTGTTCATTACTGGTGCGATGGAACAAAGTCACTGGCGATTTGTTTGGAGAAACGATTCCATTTTATTGCTTGGACCTTGCAAAGCAGTTCACCTTATGGCATGATACAATTCCCACCAATTATGAAACAATACAATTTACTCCATTGTGTTGACAATGCATTATGATTCGCTCAAATGACATTTATATGATTTCGTCCATTCGCAATGCAATACAATTCACAACATTTAATTCACTCAATTCGTGACTCTCCATTTCCAGGTACGCGATGTATGCAATCTACTCCATTTATATGATTTGCTCGATTTCACTTCAGTTCTGATGTGAAACGGTTTAGTTCATTTTCAATTAATTTAATTTGAAATACAACTATTTGCTCCCTTTATAGTTGAATTTATTCAAATTCCGGATTACGGTCCATTGCATTTACTGTACGATATCATTCACTCCATTTGTGATACAATTAGTTCCACTTTATACTGTAGGTGTTACCCCCATTTACAATTCATAATTCATTCCATTTCCGAGATGATTTGTCCCATCTTCACCTCCACTAACTCAATTTACGATACGATGGACTCCATTTATGACTCCTTACAATTCACTCCTTTTGTGATAGGATTCCCTCCAGATACCATACAACACGATTTGATTGACTCCGTTTTCAATGCAATACAATTCACTCATATTTACAATACAATATGGTTAAATCTGGTTCCAATTTATGATCCGATTTACTCCCGGTGCGATATCATACATTTCTGTATTTGTGATGCAGTACTTTTCCTTGCATTTAAATCACAGTAAGAATCGCTAAGTGGTTGTGTTTTGTTTGCTAGGAGCCACCGGGGGGTCCGCTGGGGCCTCAGCAGAGCACCAACTCTTTATCGCTGGACGAGCACGAACGTCGAATCTCCCACTCGTTGTACGGCGCTCTGGAGGATCTGGATGATAACCTGATGCCCCGACAAGGCCTGATGCCACGCACTGTTGGTAAGACCTCTTCTCTAGGTTTTCACCAGGTTAAACTCAGGTAGCATTTTGAAACAGTTTCTGGGTCATCTGTGGTCAAAATGACTCAATAGATGTGGAAAGCCCTCATTGAGTGCTTCAAATGAGATGCAATTCACTGGGATTGTTTCACATTCGTTTTTACCAATCACTTGATAACAAAAGTGGACTCTGTCTCGTTTTGCTCCTGAGGTACCCTGACACAAAGATGCCAATAAGTGCATTGTGTTTGGCACTAACCACCCTTTTGATATTTCACCACTCCACTTGATGCCGAAAAGTGCACTCTTCCTAGCTCATCCCTTTCGGTGCTGAGACACAGTTGCCAAAAAGTGCGCTCTGTCAAGCCTGGCGCTCTGACAAAAGAGTGCCGTCAAATTAAACCACGAAAAAGCGTCAACAGAGTCAGCCGTCAATGAAAATGCCAAAGGCTCCCTCCCGGTGACCGCTCAACCACACAGCACAATATGTCAACTCTATTTTCATACAAATTGCCCGTCACTTGACACTTGATAAGTGTAAACAAGAAAAATCATCTTCAGCTGCAAATGACAGAAAGCGATAATAGGTGAGGTTCGCTCATGCTTGACAAATAAGCCAGAGGACAAGACAGGGATCGCCGAGTTCACCATCGCCATGGCAACAAGCGTAGATCACAGGTGCAGCTAGATGTCTTGTCTTCACAAGAATAAAATCACCTGTAGGCTCTTCTGGACCTTCAAAGTAAAAGTCCAGACGTCTTAAGCTGCAGGCTGCTGCTCGCTGTCTTCACACTCCTTAAATTTTTTTATTTCCTTCTCTTTATTCACACTTCAGACTGCAAGTAGGCTCCACAGCAGGCGTGAAAGGCCTGGACGCCAGATAAGGCCACTAAGACATTTTTTTCATTCCCAAGAGGAGCCGCACAGAAATAGAGGCAGGATTTCTTTTCCCCTCAAGACTGGAGCGTTTGTAGCAAAGACAAAGCCGCACAAAGTTAAAAAGGAATTACAGAGTCAGGTTTTATTCTCGTTTGAGGTGGAAAAGCACTGACTGTCGCTCCTCACACTAAGCAGATGACAAGCAAAGCAGAGCATTAAATGGACTTTCCCATCGTGTAAAAAGCAATGCATTACAACTGACAATGCTGTGCACTTTGTCGAAAGCTCAAAATGATTCCTGGTGATGCATTTGTCCTTCACTTTACACGCTGAGTTTCCACATCGCGTTGTGAGTAAATAGCATTGAAATCTAGTGTATCAATTTGCATCGTAATTGGAGTGAAATGTATCGTTGTAATAAATCGCACTATTGGAATTGTAGTGAAACTTGATTGAGCTGTATTGAATTCTAATTGGAGGAAATCACACATCGCATTGCAGTTGAGTGAATCGTATTGGAGTTGGAGTGAATTGTATACCTTCATAATTTTAGTGAATTGTATCAGAATGGCCGAAACGTTTTTTTCACCCTTGAATCTCAAAATTGACGTATTGGTTTTCCACCAGTGTTAATGCGAGACACAACAATATATCAAATCGGGAAATAATTCCCATTTGATGTTATTGAAAAGGCGACGTTAGCAGACAAAACTACAAATGATCATACTATTTCCTAATGTCGCCATCTAGTGGCCTGGCATACAAGTTACAGTATTTTCACTCGTTTGCAGGTCTGTGTGGAGTCAATTTGACGACATTAAAGGTTTTTACAATTTTACTTGCTCGTGGTTCTGCCTTTGATTCCACAACCTGGCTCACGCTACCTTTTAAATCAGTATGCCAAACATATGGCTAATGTTTCTTGAAAAGGCTCTCAAAAGCAGCACCTGGGACATGATGAATAATAGTTTTCGTGGAACAATAGCTGACATTTTGCTGGAGGAGATGGAGATGACAGGAGGCTCTGAAAAGAGCCGTAAAAAGGTGAGTGTGACATCTCTTCATTGTGTTTACTTCCCTTTGCATAATTAGAAGGGAGCTTGTTGAATACATTGAATCACATGTTTTAACTGAGCTGTACAGTTGACGTCAAGTATGAAGTTCAGTTGGCTTGCATTTCCCCAATTGAAATGAATGGGAAAGCGTTTCAATTGTTTTGTTTTTCTGAAACACGCAGCAAAAACATGCTTTAATAGAGCGGGCCTCCTTCTGATGGGCTTTCCCTGGCCACTGAGGGCAGTATAATACAGATAAATATACTGCACATACAGTACATTGAATGATGAAACAGAAGAAGTTTGCAACTAAGCTACTGTAATATTTGTCATTTTTTGTAGATGATAAAGAATACATGCCTGTGATCACTTTTGTTGCATGCTTTATCTCTATGTCAGATGTCTGTATAAGTAGTTTAAACGTCTGGTAGTGCCACCACATTAATACTAGCTTCCGCATCCAGTTCATGGCATTTTGCATGGTGTTTTAGCTTGAGGTTCGCCAGTAAACGTCAAGCGGGAGTGACAATAAACACCTTGACGCCTTTTTATTTTTTTGAATGAATTGCTCACTATCTGCCAAACTACTGCATGTTGTTGAGATGTGATACAATTCACTCCCAACTGTGCACGCGTTAATTAATTCACTTATGTGCTGCTAAACGTGTGTTCATTTTTATGGGACACTGTGCATGTTGCGATGATTCACTCAACGTACAAAATAATTGACTCCAGTTCCGATATGATTTACTACGATTGAATTGGGTTTCAGCATGTTACAATTTGCTGTGCTGATGATCGAATTCCCTCGGATTATGAAAAATAGAATTGGCTCCGTTATGATGTGATTCAACGCGACACAGTGTGATACAAATCTCCTTGTTCATGTCCGATATTACGTAACTGTTTTGATTGATCAGTCATTCGCCCCCACTAAAAAAATCAAAACAAACTTGAGGTCTGCGCATGAGGCGTCATGGTCCTGAAATCTCCCCTTGTGCCGCCTCGCCTATCCCCCAAAACCAATTTAGGAGCGGAGATTAAGTCTTGCACCGTGTATCAGTGAGGGGCTTTAAGGCCGGCTTTTCAGCGCGGGAGAGCGCCGACTTATTTTGTTTCCCCACCTCAGTCAGCGCTGAAGTTTTTATCTTCATTAGCGGAGATAGCGCAGCTTGAATTAATCATGCTCTTGTGACAACAAAACGCCGCTCTGCCCGATAACAAACTCTCTAAGCTGATTAGACGGCATCACATCGCCTCGCCTTTCCGCGGCGTCCCCAATATCTTATGTTATTTAAAACATCACCCTCTGATTTTTAGTTTTCTCTTGTCTTCCTGATCTTTTCCTTTGAGTCATTCTTGTGCACTCTTGTTTTGAAAGGAATAGAATCATAAATGGAGTGAATTGAAGCACAATTGGAGTGAATCGTCATAGATTTTTAGTAAATTGTATACTGAATGAATTGTATTATATCAGAATTGGAGTGATTAATACTGCATGACGAACACCATGTTCAAACATAAGGGTGTCCATATGTGAACATGGCACCAGAACACCCTTGGCCGAAGTTTGATGATTGATTTGTGGTCCTATCATTGGATATACGGCCGTGGAAGAGATGGGTGGAGCTGTCAACATATCACCACCTTGTGGTGAGCTGGCTCTGATGGTGGGGGAAGATGCCAGTCCGACCTGGCAGACCCAAACGTAGTGTGAGGGTTTGTTGGGAGCATCTGGCAGAATCCCGTCAGCAGGAGTTTCAACTCCCAACTCCTGCAGAGCTTTTCCCACGTCCCATAGGAGACATAAGGTGAGAGGATCGGTCATCCAGGCAGGGCTGGATGCCTCTTCTCCTCCACGTCGTAAGAAGCCAGATGAGGTGGCTCAGGCATTTGGTTAGGATGCCTCCTGTGTTGCCCCCGCGACCCGACCCCGGATAAGCAGCAGAAAAGGGATGTGTGGATCATACTGCATATTCTATCGAGGGATTTTAATTGGAGTGAATCACACCATATCATTTGACGAAATCTATTTGGACTCTATCTTATAATCGCATCATCACTGGGGTGGCTCATCAGTTGTTGTGAATCGCCTTGTGTCGGAACTGGACTGAACTGTGGCTGCTCTGCAGGCAACTACCAGCTATCTCCCACCGTCAACATGCCACAGGACGACACGGTCATCATCGAGGACGACGGGCCGCCTCTCCTCCCTCCTCACTTGTCCGACCAGTCGTCGTCCAGCTCCCGCGACGACGTCGGCGGGAGCGGCGGCGACGTTACGCCGTCCTGGGCGCAAGAGATCCCCACTCCTAAGGACAGGTGGCAAAGGAAGACATTTACATTCGCATCTTGTCATATTTTTTGCATCCATATTTATTCATCTCATTGAATACTTGGTTAGTTGATGTGTTGTAAATTGTTGAGAAAAAAAAGAATTTTCTTTCTTTTAAATATTAATCTATTGCGTTCATGATTCTTTATAAAATAAAACATGAGTATGAAAAATATTTTTACATAGACTTCAAAATATAAAATAATTACATGAATTAAATGTGAAAAACATAAAATTGACATTTATTATTTTCTAACAATTTAGTATAAATAATAATACAATACTGTAAACATAGTTGTATTGTATTTCAGGGTGCACCAATCGATCGGCCAGGATCGGTACCGCCAGCAATTTCAACCGGCAATCGTGATCAATATTTCTTTCTATTTGCCGCCCAGCTCACAGATTGCGGGCGAGAGCCTTGCCAACGCAGACGCCGCCTTCCAGCGAGAAGGTTTCGGCCGCCAGAGCATGTCGGAGAAGCGCACCAAGCAGTTTGGCGACGCCTCGCATCTGGAGATCATCAAGACGCGCAAGTCCAAGAGCATGGACCTCGGTAGCTACTCAACACACTCAAAACACTCCAACAATTAGCCTTAGCCATGCATCGAAGTTAAGAATGTGGGGCTGGGCGGTGAATCAAACAAAGAGGCGCGAGCTTGCAAAATCACTGTCAGCGTTGACGACTTGGGCATTTGGTCATACTTTTAATTATTATATGTTATCAGTAAGTCATGATATTCATTTACATGAAGACTTTGACCTTGTTCACTGCCGTTGATAGGCAGTGACTTCATATGCCGATAGTATCAAACTGGGAAGGCTGGCAGTGAAGGAGGTAATTGTATTTTATTTAGCTTTATTTAACTTCAATTTAAAGAGTTATCAAGGAAAGAAACCGCTCAACGTTCAACATGCAACATTGCTTTCCTAATACTGTCTGCAAGTGTTTACATATTCACATCAACCCTTTTAAAGCTTTGCTAGGAAATTATGTCAGGCCTGTGGGCTAATCATGTGCTCCCAGGTTAATATTTTAAAAGGTTAATTGAATAGTAATTGGAATACTGTCATGTTGTGTATGTGTTTGTTAATAAGTGTATGGTTGGAAAATGGCAAATTGCAAATGGGTTTCCTATGAATGGGATTGAATTTGTCTATATTGCCCAGCCCTACAGAAAAGGGTTAGCATTCGTTGTTAATAGTTATAGATGATCTTGGCTCAATACAAACAGTGAAACATCAAGGCAAGCTAACTTTTCTCCCTCAACTCTTCCAATACCTCATGCATCATCTTCTTCAAACTCTTCCTCTTTGGCCCAAAATCTGGAGTTTGCTCAATGTCTTGTCTCCTTGAAACGCCCCCTCCCATCCGGCTTTTCTTCCTCATCAATAACATCTCATTGAAACGCCCCCTCCCATCCGGCTTTTCTTCCTCATCAATAACACTAAGTTCATCCCTCTGTCTCTCCATTCTCATCCCCCCGTCCTTCCATCCGTTCAGCCACTCACCCGCTACTCTGGCACTCATCCCGTCCGTTACGTTTGCTGACGTTTGTGATGTTTGCTGTGGCGGGATGTTGCATGAGGAATGTCATGAGCACTAACTGAAGCCCCGAATCTTTTGCCCCCCACCCCGTCTTCCACTTCCTTTAACAGTAGCCGACGAGATTAACCTCAACCCTCGTCCTGACGCCGGCACAGGTAAGGCTAGTAGCTAGTGGGAGCGCTACATTCTGGCGTAGCCTCAAAGACCGTCAGAACTGCCAAATGACGGCGTTAAATCACCTTTTGACGCTCCAAATATCAACTTTTATTTTGAAAGATCATCAGTGGCCCCATTGCGTTAATTTCCTCTGATCACGATCCGTCATCTGTATTTGATTGCTGTGATTGATGAGGGGAGCGTAATGGATTGCAGTGTTTTTTGTTTTTGTTTTTATCTTCCTGAGTTCAGTGAGTTGACGCAAAAAGCAGCAGCACATCATGCACTGCTTTTGAGTGATGTATGGTTGCCAACATCAGCCCGTCCAATCGTTTTGTTTTTGTCTTTTTTGTTTTGTTGAAGCAGTCCAATGGTTGTTTTGTTTGTGTTTCTGGGTTCAGGGAGCCATGGCAATGAGCAGCACATCATGCACTTCGTTGACTTTCCACCCATCCATCCATTAAACAATCTTATGTCCATGAAAATTACATCACAAATCAACTTTTAACGCATCTGCCTGTTGAAAGCTTTGTCATTTCCAGTATCTTCCTTACCTCCATCAGAAACGGCAGCAAGCAGCATGTTATGCCATGCACCACATCTTGACAACACATTTTTTTCTCCCCCAAATACATCATCCAACTGCAACCACCCATTCTCCAGACAGTCTTTTTTTCCTCTTTTTTCCATCTTCCTGAGTTTTGGGATATCATCGGCATCATCAAGTAGTGAGATGTGCGTCTCTGCAATGTACAACCAATACAGTCTGAGCATTCATCATTTATCGTTGTGTTGGAGAAAGAACCTAATTGATCAGTGATCATCCGAAAGGGAGATGTAAAGACCTGTCAGATGTAAAATACGCAACATCTGTAAAATGCTTACAACAGACACCAAAACTGAACTTTTCTGCATACATTTTTTTGCGATGACTCTTAACCTGCCCCGTTTTTCATCTAGCTCACCAGGTCATCATTATCTCATAATAATATTAATAACAATAATACATAATATAGTAATACAGGAATATATTTGAATTGCAGATGAGGTTCAGCAACAGGTGATTTTTTTTCCAGAAATGTCACAGCAAAGTATGGCAAATTCTGTATTTTTCAAGTTTTCATTGGTCAAACTTCAAAACAAAAAAATGAAAATAGCTCAAAAACGTGATGTGCTAGTAAAAAAAAAAGTAAAGCCATTTTTAAAATCAGTGTAAAAAATATGTTAAGACACATACCACACACACACACACACACACACACACACACACACCAAGTCATTTCTGATTAAAATTTGCTGTTGACCAGTGGAATGCAAGAGATAGTTTTACTGTATATTGCTTGTGGTCAAAATTGGCTTGTTTCAAGGAGCGGTTTCTGTGTCCGGCAAGGGGCCAATGCCAAACTTGGTTTTCATTTGATTGCCACAGTAATGCTAGTGCAGCTTTGCTTACCTTGAGGTTTTGACATGATGGTGTTTGGGCTGTTGCATTAAAGTGGTTCTTTGCCTGTGGAACTTTATCCAGTTTAGCTGCCAAGTCATTGATGGAAGAACCCCGTGTGTCGGCGGATTATGTAAATTCATCAAACTGTAACATCACAATGGTATCACCTTCAGAAGGGCTGGCTCAGACATTTTTGAATATATTTAATTCATTTAATTTCACACACGATGGGTAGGCGGTATGCAAACATTAAAACTTAAATTTTCATTCAAATGTCCCCTTTTCAAAATCCATTGTAGCGACAGTGGAGCCAAATAAAAGTTCTTGTGCGGATTTATTAACACCTGAGAGGGTTTTTTCCCCCCCTACCGCATGAAAACCCAAACTATCTTCTTGAGATTTTCAGTCTCCTCAGAGGCGGCTTTAAAATAATCCCGCACGTGTAAATAATGCACGCTCTGTTTGACGGAGACCAAACAAGACGTGGCGCCTTGCATGAACGACCTTCAGCTGGCTTGTTGCCCTTCATGCGTGTCAAAGTAGAATGTATGTCAAAGGTGGACCGCCATGCCAGACAGAAACAGACTTGAAACCAAATCAAGGCTGCTTGTCTCCCTTACCAAATGAAGAATTTCTTGAGTTAAAAAAAAGTGTGTAGTATTTGTTGTACTTGTAGAAGGGGTCATATGAGCCTAAGGAGAATTAGAAATGATACTTGAAGAAGTTATGATCCTGGTAGTTAAACTACCAGGTTTAGGAAGTATAGAAGTAATTGAAGTGTTAGTAAATGTGTGAGTAGTGGTAGTAGTTTTATTTATTTATTTGTTTGTTTGTTTTGGGGGGGGGGGCAAAAACGTCCGCCCCAAACAACCCCCACTCCATCGATTACTTTCCTAAGGGCACTTTTAAGTCGGGCTTTGTGATTAAATGACAGAGAATTGTGGTATGAGGGTGACCAGCTGTGTGACACGGCGGTGCATGACCCCAGCCAGACAGTGTCCAGCTTTTGCTTCTCTACTTTGGTTTGCAAGTTGAAGAAGTAGACAGAAAGCAACAGACATGAATAAACAATGGCCAAATGCTCAGCTCAATGCGCAGCAGATGGACAGCCATGACTTAGCGTTATCTTTCGAAGATAATGAGAATAGTCCTCACCATCGCTTGTGTGGCCCTATATCCAAAGCCACGAGGAGTAAATGAAGCCACCGCGCAAGGTATGTCCATGTATGCGATAATTGGTATCAATAGTAGTAGCTGTAGAAGTTGTAAACGGTGAAGATGTGGTGGAGGTAGAAATGGTGGTAGTTGGAGAACTGTAGAAGTCATCAATGTCGTATTAGTAAAAGAAGTAGTAGATAAAAAGATAGTAGTTGTTGACACAGACACATCCTAGTAGTCGAAGTCACAACAAAGGAACTAGAAGATAGTATTAGGTAGCAGGAGTCGTGGTAGTCCTAGATTCGTAGTCGTGTTGGTAAGTTGTGCGTCTTTCAGCAGGATGGGCCAAGAGGTAAAGCGGGTGTACGGGGGCCATCAAGAGGGAAAACACAAATTTTGCTGAGTTAGTGTTGACATGAATACGATGCACTCAGTAGATTGCAATGAAGTGAATAAAAAGAATGTTGGAACATTTTGCCGACATATCAATAAAAATTGTTGCTAGACGGAAAGTTGTTTAAACTCTGGAGGGGGGGTCAATCCCATATTGACATAATCAATATGGGATTGTGAAAGGATTGTCTTTCGTTGTGGGCTGCGCCACTTGCATGACCTCCTAACAAACACTGACCAAGATGCAGCCAATGATCAGCGGCCACTCGAGTCCTTTTTTCAGGCAGGACGTCCCCAAAACCCAAAATGCAGTTGGCCACAAGTCGACTGTGCCAGTAACGACAAAACAAGTTTATTGTCTCTCATAGAGCAAATTATGGAGGTAAAAATAGTGAACATAGACTTTCTCTGTCCATGACAAGTATGTAAGGTAGACTGAAAATCAATTAAATCATTGTTTTTGTTTTTTTCTGTCTTTCCTTCAAATGAGACAGACGTGCAATTAAATCCATTAAATGTTGTAATTGCTTAACAACGCTTGACTGTTTCGCTCAGCTCACTGGAATGCATTCAAATCACCTGTCAGCCTTTAGAACAAAAGCTGGCTTGAGTTCAGAGAAGCACACAATCGTTTTTGCTGTTAAAAAAAAAAGTTAAATGGGATTCTCATGACAGTCTGCTTTTTTTATTCTTCCAAAAAAGAAACTTGTCATCTTACGTGAATAAAGATGTATTATTTACATTTTCAAACACATCTGGACCAATTCGACTACTTTCTTTTTTTTAACTGTCTTCAGACTTTAAAGCAAATGCTTTCTAATCTGTTGAAAATAAACTTTCCCCTAAATGCACCTGTCTGTGTTTGTTTGATTCAGGCTCGTCCACGAGGGATGTGGGTCCGTCGTTGGGCCTGAAGAAGTCCAGCTCCCTGGAGAGTCTCCAGACAGCCGTTGCCGAGGCGACGCTCAACGGCGACATGCCATTCCACCGACCTCGTCCTCGCATCATCCGGGGCCGCGGCTGCAACGAGAGCTTCCGCGCCGCCATCGACAAGTCATATGACCGGCCGGCCGCCACGGAGGACGAAGACGATGGCATGGAGACCCGTAAGACGTCCGTCATGAAACCCCCGTGTCTCTGTGCCGCCGATCACATTTTTTGCCTTCCATACCAGGTGTTGGGCAGGTTGACGTTCCCCGGCGAGGACCTCGGTTACCACGTAACTTAACCGCCTCGTGCCTGAAACTGCATTGTGATGCATGGGCGTGATACATCTTCGCTAACAACTGGACGCTAACCGTTCATGTTGCTTTTGCGAGTTGTGAACAAACAGCTTGTGGTCTTTATTATCATCATCACATCGCCGTGCAGTCCTTCCCAACTTATATTAAGCACTTTATGGTTACTTTCTTAGCTGAAGTTACTTAACTCATTAATTCTCCCAAAGACATATTTAGATGTCTTTTCAGATGCCACACATTTAATCCCAGCTCCTCATTTTATATTGACTGTACTTGAAAAGGGTCTGAAAATGGCCAGCCACTCTCAGACCCTTTCAAAGTACAGTCTGTATCAGGGGTGGGCAATTATTTTCCCGGGGGGCCAAATGAGAAGTAGAAAATATTGTGGAGGGCCGGGCCAAAAGTTAGAAATAGGACTATTTGCTACAAAATGAGACGAGTAAGAGACCAGCCCAGTTTTCAGAGTCCAGTTGGCAGAAAGTTTTTAACATGATAACAATTAAACCATTCTAGGAAATGTTCATTTACTCGAGCCACAAGCAATTCACTCTGAGCATGGAAATTGCTAGAATCGGACTGAGGAAGAATCGCTTCCTTGTTTTTCAAAGTCTCGTAGATTTGAGTCTTTCCGACTCCAGGCGTCTCTTGAATATTTCATACTTTGTTACCCGCTTCGTTTAATCAGATACATATCATTTTCCCTTCCATGGTCATTATCCTCTCCCTCTTTCTTCGTCTCCCCCGCCCCCATTCCTGTGCTCTGCAACTTGAAGTAACTGTGCCACCTGGTGTTGAAATACCTGTCATTACAATTCCAAACGAAATGAATGCAATCAAACCTTAATTGCGCACTAATATTTGGCGGGCCGGATTAAAAAGACCAATGGGACCGGATCCGGCCCGCGGGCCGTAGTTTGTCCACCACTGGTCTATATAAAATGAGGAGTGGGATTAAATGTGTGGCGTCTGAAAAGACATCTAAATACGTCTTTGAAAGTGAAAACTCATTCAAAGGCTTCCTTCTTTGAGGTTATTTCTTACCCCAATTTACAATTTAATTATTGATATAAGTTATTTTGAGGTTACTTCCCTACATCAAGGTAAATGTTCCTCGTTTTGACATTCTTTACTTTCTAACCTCAAGTTACTTCTTGGTTTAAGTTATCCCGTGCCTTGAGGTGTCTTCCGAGGTCTGTTCATCACATCCAAAAAAAAAAATCTAATGGCACACCATCAAACATTGGAGTTGGCCAAAGTACAGTAAAAGTATAGTAAAAACCAACCAAAGAAAATAGAGATACAATACCCTCTTTGATTAATGTACAAGGAAAAGACTCAGTTTTCTTTTTATTGTTGATTTATGAAAATGTGTTCCCATAGCCTTGCTAACATTAACTGAAAAACACCAAAAAATGTTCATAATGACCAAAGAAATTCGTATTTGGGTTTGTTTTTTGGGGTTTGTTGTTTCAGATTAGAAAAATTGTTTGAATTTTTTTACTGACAAATTTCCGCCATTTATTGCGATGTACAATAGCAACAGACTTTAATTTGACTTGAAAAATCTGAACAAACTATCTATCAGGTCGGGAAAAAAACTGCAGTGGAAAAACTCATTGTGAGAATGACAAATTGTGACTTAAATCACATAATGATAAAGATGAACATGTTCACAAAAGGTGTTTTAGTAACCACAACTAGGTTACTAGCTAATCTAAC
Organism: Hippocampus zosterae; assembly: GCF_025434085.1. Lineage (NCBI taxonomy): Eukaryota > Metazoa > Chordata > Actinopteri > Syngnathiformes > Syngnathidae > Hippocampus > Hippocampus zosterae. The sequence goes on from NC_067465.1 coordinate 9,907,894, forward strand.
TGAATCTTCACCTTATTGTCAGACATCACAAACAGATGGTAAGAGAGCAATCCTGTCACCCACAGGGCAATCAGATTTGTTCAGCACTGTAGACCCAAACCCAAAAGGTTCCATGACCTTTCAAAAGTACTACCCCATTATCAAGGACTTATTTTTCTCTCCTCAGAACTATATATAAAGAATGGTTTCCTCACAGCATGAATGTGTGGGTGTCTTGCAGTGGAGGAAGACACCGAGGAGAGTTCCCGTTCAGGTCGAGATTCCGTATCCACGGTGGCCGAGTTGACGCCGCTGTCACCGGGTGGCGAAAGGACGACAGCAACAACGGTCAACGGCAATGTGAGAGCCAAAGATGACAAGAAAAACGACAAAGGTTGCAAGGACAAGAAGAAGGGGGACACGCATAAGGAAAAAGACAAGGACAAAGGAAAAGCCAAGAAGGGAATGCTCAAAGGACTTGGAGACATGTTCAGGTAACGTTAGATGCTGGCTCACCGGCTTCATGTCGGCGAATAAGTTTGACTTTTTGACAAGAATCATTCTCTGAAAAGGATCAATGTAGAAGTTGTGCTGATTGCTAAGCAAACCTAGAATTGACAAGTAATGGGAGTGTTTGGGTGACTGCGTACACTTTGTACGATTGCATTTGGACGATTCCAGGTTTGGGAAGCACCGCAAAGACGACAGGATGGATCGCAAAGGTTCCAACAAATGGCGGACGGAAGAGACGCAAGTTTCGGATGAGGAGACGCTGAAGATGAGGATGGAACAAGAAAGGTGACATTGATTCATTCCAATTACTTTTAAATGCAGTGATTCATAACACAAAAAAACCTCAAACATTTTCGTCAATATTTTGTGATCTTGTTTCATCGGACAACACTGAAGACATAACCGTATTGCTATCATTTAAAGTACTCCGTTTAGTACTCTGCTGGCAACAAAAGTGAGCCCACCCCTAAGTGAGAATTTATTAAATCCGCCCACAGTGATATTTTCCTTGCAATTATGAGCCGACCTGTTTGATAGAATTCAATAGGCACCCATGACTCGCCCTTCTGAGTGATTAAAAACCATTTCTGGGGTTGGCAGGATCCAGGCCAAGACACGAGAGCTGCGGGAGCGTCAGGCACGGGAGCGGGACTACGCCGAGATCCTGGATGCGAGTCGATCTCCGGAGAGGTCCTCTGAAGACGAGCACCTGTACGCCGGCGTCAGCCCACTCAACAACGGAGGGCACGGCAGCCCCCGCGGCGACCGCCATGCCCCCCGCGATGACCACGAGCACTACCCCAGCTTAAATGCTCACCAGCACTTGGACTCCCTCTACACACAAGTCAGCAAGGCACGGCCCGAAAGACCGCCCTCTGCAGACAGGTACGTCAACTCAACACCATTTGCTTTTTTGTTGCGTATACTGACCACTGATTTGGGTCAGTTATGGCTGGGAGGGGTCGGCGGCCGTCACACATGAAAGCTGATCGGCGATCGGGGCCGGCAGTGATGCGGTTCGACCGGCCAGGAAATAGACCAGCTGTTTGGAAAAATAGACACATTGTCCCCAAATTCACGATGGTTAACACAACCTTGCCGATGACCATCCGTTCGCCATTTTGTGTCTTATTATGTCTTTATGTCTGCTGACTATCGCCATCCACTTGCCGCCTTTTTTCTGCAAGTGTGACGGGACAGCCGGTGTGCAACCTTTCCACCAGTTCATGTTGGTATTTGTGTGAAAGGTCTTCACGGGCTCATTCTGATGAGCCTGAGGCGCAAACTAGAGCGTCAGTCATCACACCTGCAGGGGAAAGTAATCACAAGATGGCTGCAAAATGTCAGCACACAATGCAGCCTTCTCCTGGAATGAAACCTTTGCAACGTCTGACCTTTTTTTTCTTTTTTCTTTTTTTTACTTTGTGCTCTCGCTTGCTGACCAGCTGTCTGTCATATTTTCACTGCTCCTCGAGACGGCACAGAATCCAACGAACACAGAAACAATAAGATGACAACATAATAAGATGATCCATGAAAAATAGCTGTTTTCGTGCTAACGACAACAAACAGCAAAATCTCATGCGCAAAATGGCATCCAATAATGTGGCATTAATTAGACAAGATGGCTTTAAACATGAAATCGCATGAAATCATGTATATGGTTTCAAAGTATGGCATCAACTAATGCACTTCAAATATTACCTGGGGAATGGCATTTTAGTGTGAAATTGTTACATTTATAAAATCTGGTTTTGACGCACAGCTTGAAAGGGTCTCAAGTGTTCCCCTGCTGCTGTTGCCATGGCGATGACACAATAACAACATTGTTGCCAACTGTGTCCGAGGATACTGTGTCCATTCCCACCACTGCAATCCTAAAATAAATACCCTTCCGAGATAGAGAAACAGAAAGTGGATATCCTTCGCGCGCACCCCCTTAGAGGGAAGGAACTGAGTACGGTATTTGGGCAATCGGGGGGGGGGGGGTGTTTGTTAAGTGGCCAGTCCAGTGGCACTAACATGATAAGTACAACATAAACAGTGTTAGGTTTCGTGGGAATTGCTGTGAGATTAGTTTTTTCCAAAGTTCAGAAGTTTGTAATTGTTTGATGCAGTCACACTGACATCAAAGTCCATAGTGAACGCTGTGTTCAAACATAAGGGGGGGTCCATATGTGGACTTGCCACCAGGTCACCCTTGGCCGCAGTTCGATCATTGACTTTTTGGTCATATAAGCGGATTTGCGAACGCATGTTTTGGACACTCAGGTGAATAGAGGGGCGGAGCTATCAACTGATCACCACCGGTGGTGAATTGACTCCAATGGTGGGGAAAGATGCTGGTCCAACCTGGCAGACCCAAGTGCGTTGTGACGGTGTGTTGGGAGCGTCTGGTGAAATCCCCTGTCAGGAGGAGTTTCAACTCCCACCTCTGGCGGAGCTTTTCCCACATCCCGAGGGAAAGAATGGGGGGACATTGAGTACTCTATTGTTGAGACGGCCCATCGTAGTTGTGGCGATTCTAAAAATCTGTGTACATTAAATCACCACAAAACTGATAAATGATTTATTGCTTAAATGTTGAATGGTGAGGTGAACCCACAAAATAAGTACTAAATTCTCCAGGTACAGTCCCAACCTTTAAATCAGTTTGACCCCAAAATCATAAAAGTAACTCTTAATTAATCGTCCAAAATATTAGAAGCGATATAATGCATACGCGAGAAATGAGAACGGCCACATCTTTTGTTGGCGCAGTACCTCGAGAGCAGCACTTTGAGACCAACTTGGTCAACTTGCTGCTGAATATGTGTGCCGGCTCATCGCTGCCAGATGCAAATATTTTCTCCTTTTGAAAATAACTCAACTGCCTTCGAAATGCAGGCAGGGCTGTTTTCTGTTGCCGATATTTGGTCCCGCCCTTTGGCCCTTGCTGTGGGGAAACCTGTTGGACTTTTCTTGCTCCCTCGTCTTGATCCTGCCAAACTAAATATTCTGCAAAGCTCAGCACAAATGTTTTCCCGGGAAGAATGTGGGGTGGATGATTGACATCTAGCACGGCGTCGTAATCCCACAGAGTAAAAGCGGAAGGCAATCCGCTTTTTTTTCTTGTTCAAGTGCTGAACTGGTGACAGCTAAGTTATTGTTTGAAAGCTTTATCCGCAACAACAAAAACAACACTCGTCGCTCGTCTTTGAATGATCATGAGAATTAAGCGCCTTTTTTGTTTTTTCTTTTTTTTTTTTCATCCTCCACTCGGAACGCTGAGAGAAAAGCCCCCGGGGATTTGCAGTGATTTGATTCCCGGCTCTTTATTGAACGGCCTCCATTACGCTTCATCTGCTCCGAGGGAATAAAATAAAAAGGAAGATACCGCCTGCAAACAAACCAGCCGCGTCTCTTTGACTTGCCTCTCCTGTCTGCCTTTTCATAGCCCGATAAGACTTTTTTTTTAAATGTTTACATGCTTAACATGATTTCGTGTTGTAAAAAGTGTGAGGCTTAAATGACTTTTAAAAAGAATGTCACTGCGAGGTGGAAACTTCCTCTGTCCAAATAAGGCTCATTTTTAAAATCTCTAACCTCTGTTGGACACTCGAACTGTCTGAAAAGTGTCACCAAAGTGCACCCTTTCCCTCACACTGTGGGAGCTGTACGGCATTATGCCCCCTCAAGATTCTAAGTCTGGATGTTGTTCAGACCATGAGTAGTCATGTCATGCTTCGGTGCGGAAAGATATGGTCAGCCATGAGGGTCAGCTGCATACAGAGTAAATAAATTGCGTGATGAAACATTTCTTTTTTGACATTTTGTGCTGGCTAAGATTTGTTTTCAAATTGTGCTTGATCCCTCTCAAACCTTTTTCGAACATTTCAGTGTATCCATCTGAGTGCAAAATGGCTGCTTCGAACTAAAATGGCCGACTTCCTGTTCAGTTGCTTGGTCCTTGAAAGTTTTTTTGTGTGTCCTATTCTGGAACACAGTACCCAATTTTATGTTGAATAGTGAAGTTGTTACATTGGCTTATTTCTTACTTTGAATTTTAAAAAAAGGTATTGTGAATCATCTTTCCAGAATCTCCGGTGAGAGCATCGCATGCCACAATTCTTTTTTTTTTTTTTTTCGGGGGCTTCTTACCGACACTTGGCGTTCACTTTCATTTCTTGAACACTCATCAAGTACATCAAGAGAAGGAACATTTTGTGCCAAAGTAGTCGAGTTCTACTCAACACCTGAGAGGGACGCAGATCGCCAATCGCGTTGGCTTCATCATGTGCGAACTGGGTGGGCATGGTGGGAACAGAACGTCTTGTGGCGTCGCCAGAGGGGTCGCCGTCACTCCGCACGCGGGAAAGGCTGATGACGTAAACTAGAATGTTAACGGACCTTCGCTGCCGGCGTGCGATGTGAAGCGCCTTCCTTCGCTACTCTTAACTATGGCGGGAAAGTAGCCACCTCAGCAAAGGAAGGATTTGCACAGCTCTGCCTTTTTTTTTTCTTTTTCTTTTTTTTAATTTTTTTATTTTTGTTTTGGTTTTTGCTGCTTTCGTAGCTTGGCTGTGCTTGATCTTCTCTTTTCTCCCGTTTGGTTTGTACTTCACGAGCCGCTTCAGGCTGTGTGTTACCCACAATGCAACACTCCACTAATTTACCCTCATCCTGCAAATGAGTTCAAACTGCAAATGTTGCAATTGTTTCTACCAATGCGACATCAGCGTGTAATAGTTTCAATGTTATTGCGATGGCGACAACAAATAACCAAGATTAACGATCTGTAGCCAACCACCCAAAACACTTCTGGTCTCAGTTATCCTTTTCCTTCACACCAATCATTCAGTCAGACCTCAGCAATAAAGTAATAATTTTTAATGGATGTGAATTCAATTTTCTGATATGAAGGTCTTATTTCGTGAAAAATGAGTCCTTATAGCCAACATTTTTAGTATCGTGGAGATCTGAATGAGTAGATTCACCAATGATAGCTTGGTTATAAAATCGAGTATTAGCCCGACATTACTTAAAGATTTAATAAGAAAAAAAAATGTTACGTAAGTAATATTGACATGACATCACAGCCGCCTGACTCTAATGATCAATCATGAAGTCCTAAATTTGATTGTAGTTGGCTTCGTTCAACGTCAATTTTATTTTTAAAATACTGACAAAATAATGTTGTCACTTCCGTATTTTGGTGTATTATTAATCCCTAATTATGATCATATTTTGGGAATGAGAAGTCTTAAAATGATGAAAAATCTGACTTCCTTAAACCAGCCATCATTTGACCCGACACCCCCCAAATAACAATAGATTTTTTTTTTTAATTGCTTGGTTGAAAAATTTCCTATATAGCGACATCTAATAATGAGTCAATTTCTTGGTGATTTTTGAGGTGTTCAGTCTGATCAAAACGGCCCTCAAAAAGGCTTCTCTTACATGCCGTTGACGCAGTGTTAGTTCGCGTGTGCGTTTAGTTACATTTTAGTGGCCTGGCAGCTGTTGTAACATGGCGGCGGGATGACAAGAGCAAATCTTCTGGCCGCCAGCCAAAAACTCCTCGACTGAGTTCTATGCCCACGGGAAGAAACTTAAATGGACGTGGGAGTGGACGTCTCAGTACACTTAAAAGGTCTGAATGCTGACTGAGGAGATCTCCTCTCAAAGATAGCAGGTGATGTCCCCCCCCCCCCCCCCCCTATATGACATCATTATCGTTGCTCCCAATTAGAAAGACAAAAAATCTCTCCTTATCCTCTTGGGATGAAAACAGATGTGAACCATTAGAAGATGTGTTTAATGGCTACTAAATTCGAGTCATGTCTGATGGTGTCACTTAATGAATGTGCCAATCCCGGATTACACTGTTGTTTTAATCCTTCTTCATGCATAATCTGCTGCACGGTTTCTCTCTTGAACATCATCTGCTTTCATTTGATTAACACTAATCCTTTGTGGTTGAAAATGAAACCAATGCGGTCCTAAAAGTAATCCAGTCAAAAAAGAAAAAACGGGCATTGTACTTGGAACTCTTTTTTTTTGGGTGGGGGGAGGCAAATCCTTTGTGGTATGAATGCAAATTTATGTGGTTGATAATTAAAACAACCTTTTTGTGGTTGAAATCCTGTGTGGTCTCAATTTAAATAATTTGTAAACCAAAATCTAAATATTTGTGGTGCAAAACCACACATTTGAGGTCTTAAACTAAATTTTTGTGGCCGAAAATGTGAAACCGATGTGATCGAAAACTACCTTCGTCATCTAAAGTGAAACCTCTGTGGTCGAAAACCAAACCATTTGATATAAAAGTACACATTTGAGGTGTAAAACTAAACGAATTTGATCTAAAACTAAGCATTTGTCCGCTAAAAAAAACTATTGTGGCCTAAGACCGAACCTGAAAATTGTTTTTTGCCAAACAAATTCTTTGTAACGTAAAACCTACGTGGTGTAAATTTTAACAATGTGTGGTCAAAAAGTAAGGCTAGGTGAAGATCGTTTGTGTAGAGCAGTGTGCAGGTCTTTCCGCAGATTCTGCATTGGCTCCATCCATCTTCCCATCAACTCAAAATGTCTTCTCAGTCTCCGCTGTCAAACTGCAGTCCCAGAACATGGTGCTGTGGTTTGACAGGGGGGACGGTTTGTTCAGCGTAATCTGCAGTGTTGCATTTTACATTTAGCCCCCAGAAGTTCAATTTTGATCTCATTTGACCTTTCATTCACATGTTTGTCTTCCAGATGACAAACCTCAAATGGGATATTTTATGGTTGTTTTTTAGAAATGTCTTTCTTCTTGCCAGTCTTTAACAACGGCCAGATTTGTGGAATGGACAGATTTTTCCCACATTGAGCTTTGGCGCTCTGCAGTTCATCCAGAGTGATCATGGGCCGCTTGGCTGCATCTCTGATCAGTGCTCTCCTTTTTTGGGCTGAAAGTTTTGAGGGACAGCCGAGTCTTGGAACTTTTGGAGTGAGCTGGTGGCACTGACAGTAAAGGGGCCTGAATAAGATCTCCCGCCCCACATTTACTCTTTATTGTGTATGTTAATTCGCTCCATGTACAGCACTTTGTATGCAGCGATGGCTGTTTGAAAGTGCTCTATAAATACTGTTGACTTGACTTTATCATTTCTTAAGAATTTTTTTTTTCAAAATTTGAAAATATAATATGACCACTCACCAAAAATCGAATTTCATATCTTTATGATTGCAGCCCGAAATGTCAAAGGTCAAAAGGTTCTGGGGAGAGGGCGGGGGATACTTTGCTAAGCCACTATATTTAATGTCAAATTTATCATTTTTCGTCTTAATGTCGACCTCTGTGATCCAAAGCTAAATTCATGCGTCATCGAGCACAGCATGCAATCACAGACAACTATAATTCCTACTTTTATAGCTTTCATTCAAAGTCGACGCGTTGTGCCGCGTCAACAGGCTTTTTATCTAGGCAAAACTCCGAGAGTCCTTTTAGGCAGCCATTAATGTCAGCGTGGAATCCACTTAAGGTGTTTAATATTCAGTGCGGTACTAATAGCACAGCAGGAAGAGAGGGGGGCGGGGGTAGTTTTTTTTTTTACGGGTACATTTATCTGCAACTGGACCAGCCCTGACGCTAATGGTGGCAGTGCGTGGATTTTGTTCCGGCGCAGCAGGGGAGAACAGGATTGGAGGGATGGGATTGACAGAGATAGGGGGGTGAGTCTTTATCGTCTTTATAGTGTGTCATCAGTGTGCTCCAAAAAGACTGGTGACCCACATTTCATGTCAGTATGTTGCTTCTTCTGTTTAATAGCATATGAAAAACATTTGATGAATGGAAGGCCATTCATTCACTTCAAGCATATGTCTGTGCATCTACAAACTGTAAACATGTATCTATTTGCATCCACACCACGGTTAGAATAGTGATGGAATTTTCATCACAGTCCGTGTATTTTTTTATTAAGTTTTAATTAGTCTTTGCAGTTTTGTCAGGGTTTTTTTAGTTTTAGTATTAGTTTTAGTTTTTTTATGTATTTCTTGTTTGCAAGATTTTAAAAAATCACAGTATTATGTCATAAAAATTGAACAAATATTTTTAAAAAACATTTTAGATGCACACGTTGTCAAAGCCCTTCTTTCTATTCACGCACTCACAAGCATTTGGCCGTCCGTTCGCTCACATACAATAAACAAGTCTGTACGTTTACCGACACAATATGGGCATGTACAGCAATTTACATATAGGTGCAATGTAAACAACTGTCAACTCACACAAATCTTCTGTATGTAGCATGATGCAAAGGCCCATTTATCCATTCACAAAATCATTCACACAGACAAACGCATGATTGAAGCCTGTTGTTGTCTTCTCATTTATCATTGTCGACCGCTGAGGTTGTGCATCTGTTGATTTCATCCTCTCGCACATCAGCGACAGCATCGCAAGATTGTTTGTAATCCGGCAAGCTTCTTTTCTTCACTTTTGTTTTGGCCTGACAATACATACATGTGAACACGTGCGTTCCGGTTCTGAGCAAGCACGCAGCAGGACGGCTGGCGTGTTTTGATGCAGACATGTTGGAGGCTAGGTCGCTGCCTTACGGGGGATTTTTTGTGCTCCTGGCCTGTGGCTAACGATTACAGTAGCAAAAGCTCTCCACGTGACGAGCTTTGCTTTACTTTTGTTGAATTTTTGTAGGTTAGCAGCCTTGAACACTTTGTAAGGTCGCTTCAGAGCGCATGTGAATTCTCACAATGCGTCTGGCTCTGGACCGGTCTCATTTTACCGTCGCGTAATGGCCGCCTAGAGGCGAAGGCGGTGAGCCAGCCAAGTCACGTTATTGGATCGCGGCGGTCGAACCCGCAGGCGGGAATTTAGCTTTTATCGTTGACTGTGGGCGGAAAGCATTGAGAGGAAATCAAGCGTGAAATCAAGCTGGATACACGATCCCAAAACACGTGACGTCTCAGAAGATGGAGTTGAAATCTCGCAAGATTTAGTCATGAGATGAAGCATAGTTTTGGAAAAGATTTAGAGGGGAACAAAATTCATCAGTTATTGTTAGGGTCAAATTTCAACAAGACTTGAGGAAGCAGCGATGACAAATCAGGACGTTGACAAATCATCTCGCCACTTTCGACCTTCACTTATTCTCCGTTTCCATCTTCACCATTTTCTTTCTGCTCCATTTCATCTCCCTTTTCTTCTTATTCTTCTCATTCTCCTTTGTCTTGTTCTCTCTTTTTTCCTCCTCCTTTTTCAACTGCTTGTTCATCATGCAAACATTCGAGTGTATACCATGGGTCTTAATTGTCAGAATTGATCGGCCGTTCATGTCGTAGCACTGCGGCATCAATCAAGTCTAAAGAGGACTTCCACAGGAAGTGCGACACATTGATTGGTCGTTATTTGCACTAATTAGCCCAGGGATGGGTCGTGTTCGCACTGGCCGTCGGAGAATAGAAACTGTCACGTATCAATCGGCCGTAATAGTCCGCCACCCTTCTCATCTTCCATATTTCTCATGATGGGATCAATAGTTAAAACCTACATGCACATAGTTGGTGGCCGCCTGTCGTGATCGATATTAGTTTGAAGCAGGTTATCATTGATGTTAATATGACACATATCAGTGTCATCCGAATAAGAAATAGATCTGTGAGTGGTGACGAATGGAGGTTTGACACAATAAAATGGAAGACTCGCGGTTTGTTTGCCAGATTGGGATCTAACGGCTTTTGTGTAAGTCCACTTATGATGTCTTTTAAAATCTCATTCAATCCCAAACACTTATTTGTCTTTTCAGAGTCCACACATGCACATTCAATCCAGGTACTTACTTTTATATTCACGTGCGTGTGTGTGTGTGTGTGTGCGTGTGCGCTTGTGTGTAAAATGAGGACCCCTGAAAATGGACACATTGCCCATGGGAAAAAGAAGCTCGCAGTGGCAGTTTTGTTTTCCATGCTGGTCCCTTCAAAGATGTTTGTCGATCTACTCATCATGGACTTGCTTCCCAAATTTCATGTTGTTCAGAATGAGAGCGACGTTAAACACTGTTGAAATGTTTGTTCATGCTCCCTGGACCAACGCAGCGATCGCACGCTCACGCAAGAAGGTACGGCTAGCTCGTAGCTTCCTAGCTCTGAAGCAAATGCTGGTTTGTTTGCAAATTTTTGGGCATGCCAAACAGTCATTTCGGGTGAAAGTCTTTTTAGTGCTGCGTTGACGCAAGTCACCGGCTGACCTTTTCACCCCCCACCCCCTCCAAAAAAGATGCAACAAACCTTTTATTTGTATTTGGTTTCCCGATTTGCATGGAAATGACATCAAATTGTGATTTGATGTGGTTTCTTTTCTGTGTTCTAATTGTGTGTTAGTAGGTGTTGTGATACCCTAGGTGGTTGTAATGCTTTGTGCTTGAAAGACTTATTTCTGTCTGCCTGTGTCGCAAGTAAATCGACTTAAATTTGACCTATCTTTTGGTCAACATTCACAAATTCACTCAAAGTAATGGTGGGGTTTGTTTGTTTAGTTTTTCTGTGTGTATTCTGGGGCTATTTTTGGAACCTGAGCAAATTTCAAATAGTCTATTCTCATAGAAATTGTCATTTCTCTATTCCAGCCCCTCCGCCCCAAACACACAGAATTTATCCCCCCCCCCCCATCAAAAATTGAACTCACCACTATCATGCCGCATCAAAATGAGCAATGATAACATTTGCTCTCATGTGATTGCTAATAGCCGCCGCCAAGAGCACTGTAAACGAGATTGACGAGTGTAGCGATGCAGCCTGACTTCTCGCTATGATGCGCGATGACGTCACCTGATGGCGACCGACTGAGCGGCGGCCCCGATGCGACACAATGCAGTAAATCATCAACCACATGCGAAGAGCTGCGCACGCATTCGCCGCCTTCGCCGTGACAAACGACCGAGGCGCACAACTAACAACACAAGTGGCACACTTAAGTCAAGCCGAGCCCCCAACGCGACCCACTTCAATCTCCTTAATGTCTTATTTATGACCCCCCCTGGCTTGCCATCAAGCAGCGAGCATGTTCTCCTGGGATTGATTTCACGTGATGCCAAAACGTACTATGAACCCTGACCCCCCTCCACCTCGCCGCTTTAATCACTTAACCATGACGTAGCATGTTAGCCCCCCCCCCCCCCGCCCCACTCCACCCTTTCCAATCTCTTTGAGGCCCTCGCCAGCCTCCTCCTCAGTGGCGTCCGTCTAATCTATAAAATATTCGCCTGCAGCAATTCATGCATGCTCGCCTGTCGTTGGCCCCGTGGCGAGCGCCGTCGCTCTCGCAAGTGCAGAAGACGCAAGAAGCGCAAACCTTTTTTGCCTTTTGATTTTTTTTTCCACGTCAGTTTTATTTTTTATTTTTTTCCCCACATCAGTCTTTCCGCGTCTTCTCTGAGTGTTCGGCGGGAACATGAAGGTGCTGACACTCAAGACTATCCGGATTATACGGAGCACTGGTGAAAGATGAAACACAAAACTATTGATTCGTTTTTTCTTGAACTCGTCAAACAAGAATTTTTCGAGTTCAAAAAGATTTTTCTTTTACCGTATTGGCTCTAATATAAGACGGACCTGATTATAAGACGACCCCTTCTTTTTCAAGACTCAAGTTTGAAAAAAGACTTTGAACACCAAATTAATTTTTATACAGAAAATAATTACAGTACATCTGAAACAAATGGTTGTAACAATATATTTGAGAGAAAAAGCATGTTATTTTGCCTCATTCAAATCTTAATATATGAACATTAAAATATGTAAACTAAAGTGCAACATTCGTAAATGAATAACTTCTGTTTTTTGAAATGTAAATGACATCATAACCTCTCCTAGTTCCCCTCTTTATTTTCTGTTCAAACAAATAGTATACTTGATTAAATACTTGGGAGTTTCTTAATTGCCTTATCCGGATAAATAAATGTCACAAACAACAATAATAATATTGATGAGTGTTTATGAACTCTGAAATCCAATGGCCAAAGAGACACAGCATTGCCATAATTTGCAGTGACATAATTTGCAAGAATCTGACAAATGAGCATTTCAGCTGTCATAAAGGTGCGAGTGTTGGCGAAGGTAGCGAACATTGAGTTCATGTTCAAAATTTTCTTGCAATTAAAAAAAAAAAAAATTAAGCTGTTGGCATGTGTTTGGCAAACATTCGCGACCTTGAACTCTGTGGAGAACTCGACCTTCGCTCCTTGTGCAAAACGTTTACAAAATCCCTCAGGGGGGGATTGTGATGTACTCTCGCCGAATTTGTCGAGGGTAAACCTATTTGCGGCTTTGTCCTGCTTTTCTTTTGCAACTTGCTTCCTGTTGCACCTCCGCTATCTTCCTTGGACTCATCCTTCCTTCCTGCTTCCCTTTATCTTGTGCTGCCATGCCCTCTCCCCTCAGCTCAGCCTTCAAACGCGCTTCCCATCCTGGGATATCTTCTCCAGACAGCAGCAGACATCCTCGGGTGGGATTGCATCAAGCGTGAAGGCTTCGGTGCGCTGACACCCTTTGACTTTTCTTTTCCATCCTTGGTGCTCTTTTGATGCCGTGCCCTGTCTCTTTCCCTTGACGGGCAAAGTGGGGTAGGGGGGGAGGCGCTCGCTTTGATAAGGTTCCTTAAAATATGTCATCTGTTTTCTGAAAAGTATCATAAAAATGCATTGGATGAAGCTTTGACGTCATTGGGTAATATATCTGATTTGTTATTTGGTGTCAGGAATGGGGGGTGGGGGGGGGGGGGATTAGTGAGTCAATTCCCCTCAATCATTTTTATGCAGCAGGAAATTGGTTGTTCAGCCTGTTGTCTCTTTATAAAATATTGCTTGATTGGATTCATTTGGTGTGAGGTCATGGTGTTGGTTCTCAGAAAAGGGACAGCGTCTGTTCGACAGTGCTTACTACACGCCCAACCAGGAATCAATTTTTTTTAAATGCTATGTGTTTTGTCTTGAGAGTTCAAAACGTTCATTCAGTAACGTCACTTTGAAGAAAAACTTTTGAAGCTGTCAGAAACGCTTGAGTAGGCAAGACATTGACGTCTTTATGACCGACCAAAGATGGTGTGGACCCCCAAGCGTCGCGTCCCCCCCGCCCCCCCTACAAACCTTCCCAGCTTGCTAGCCGACAGCGCGGAACAGTCTGGAACACCGTTCACCCTTCATCACTTAAAAGATTTTAAAATAAGAGTTTCAGACCCTTAACAAACCTTTAAAGGACAACTTTGAAGTCTCTCTTAAAACTGAAAATAACTTTTGAAACAACCTTTTTAAAAAAGGAAAGAAAGAAAGAAAAAACATTTTAACCGTAAATTATTTAATAATATAAAATTATATTAATGTAATAATGTTGGGGGGAAAAATACACAAATGTTAAAATTAATAAAATGCAAAGTAATCAATTACTCAAGAAAATATTCAAATATTCGATGAAAAAATATGGAACAAAAGACTATTTTATTTTACAAACCAAATATTCAAAAATAATTCAATATATTGGATAAAATTATAAATATATAATGGCTGACAATACATCAATGTTGGGGGGTTAGATTTAAAACAGAGTTTTTTTAAAAATACAAAAACAAATATTGGAAACTAAACCAAAACAATCAGCACACATTAAAATAATTAAACACAAATTAAAAGCTACACAATTGTCAAAGAACATGAAAAAAATTGATTATATTAAAAGTATACAACAATATTTATATTTTTTTAATATTCAAAACAAAAACGTGTCGCTTACTGCCGCTCTGTGCTGTCGAGCATTTCCAGGGCAACGTTTTGCTTCCAAATGGGAACGGGTGTGAATGGATGCTAAGCATTAGCCGAGGATTAGCATGCTCAACAAGCCGTGTTTGTGTTGACGCTGCGGAGAGATTAGTGGCGCTCGTATCAACAAGACACCGAGCTGCAGGTCATCCGGATTCTCCTCAGCTTTCGCTGCCCATGAAGCGGCTTTGCGGCCGCGCCGATATCGGGCTGACAGATTTGCAAGCAATTTAACGACCAATCCAAATCCAAATCTCAGAAATAGTCGACACATCAAATTTTGTCTACATTTTTAATAAGTCACAATCTTGATATACCAAATTTATTTAAAAAAATGCAAAATATTAACAAAACAAAATTGTTATAAATTATAGTATACCAATATAAAACAAAAAACTACACACATAAAGAAAAACAATGCTACCCAGAGTATGACAAAAATGTGATGAAATATTTTACATCAAAGGAATCACACAACAAAATAAAATAAGATTCACATTTTTATGTGTAAAATCCCCAAAAAACATTGGGTGGGAAAAAACAAAAAAGTCCAAGAATCTTATGACAAACATTTTACAAGAATGCACGCAAATAATAACAGGCAAAATATTAGGCCAAAAATCAAATAAAATCCTGAACACCAAAATATTTGTAAAAACATCGATTCAATTCCCTGAGAACAAAATGACCTGGAGGAGAATGTCCACAAACGTTGTTCGAAAACCGACCAGAAAACAACAAACAACAAAGCATTACAACAAACCAACCAAGTATCGAAGTGCGAATGGATAACGACAATCATGGCAACCGAGCTGTGAAACGCTCAATCGGCGCGTGAGCGGCGGAAAGGCAAAAGCGCGAGTTCACGCATATGCCCCGCCATCTGAGCGCTCTCGCCGACCGGCGGAGAAGCCGCCAGCCATCGGCCCTTTCTGAAAGGAACGCAGCGCTGCGTCCGGTGTTGGCGCCATTTAGCACCTGGTGAGGGCAGACGCCTTTGAGTGCAGGCGTGTCGAAGCGCCATGAGTCAACACTCAAAAGTAAAAAGGCGACTAGCAGCAGTAGCATCATCATCACCGCCTAATTTCCTTGACGCTACAGACGCATCGTAAAGTGATGATCGCATTTTTTTTTATCATGACTTGTGCTAATTGGTTCAAATATGTTGCACAATATGTCTTCTGCTCGAATGAAAGTTTTTGTGTTTTTATGTGCAGAAGTGAGTGAGTGAATGTTTTAGCGAGTGAGCCAGTGTGAGCGTGTGTTTGCGTTGAAGTGTGATTGAGTGAGTGAGTGACTTGGAGAGTGAGATACGTGTGTGAAAGGGAGAATATGTGTGTATGTGTGAGAGAAAGAGTACCGGTAATCTGTGTTTGTGTGCAAGAGTGTGTCAGTCGACTTGAGTGAGTAGTGTGTGTGTGTGTGTGTGTGTGTGTGACAGTGCGTCTCAGTGTCTCCTTCAGATTCAACAACATCCCAACGTTTCTTCCTCGTGGAACGTTAAATTCACTGAATTAAAAAGTGAATACGACTGAATGTTAAGGCTGAGCTATAAAGAGATGATGTTGTTTGAAGACTTTGTTTTTTTAAATTGTCAGGAACATATTGCACAGTTGAACCTGCATCACATGGGAGGAACTTGTATTGATTGGTTAATTCTTTTAAATTTGAACATCGGTTTGGATGGCAACACCGCCGCATCTCATTTACGTCAATGATGATGTCACTGAAATGCACACCTGGGACATTTCATTGCGGACGGTGTCTGATTTGACAATCGCTTTTGATTGTCAGAGACTGGAATAACTTTTGGAATGCGTTGGTACATGTCAATCTCTCTCTCTCTCGCTCTCACACACTTCCTCAGTCGCAGTTTCACACAGTCATCAATCTCTCACCTAAACCAATGTGCATGCACACTCCCGGTAACCGTGTGTGAGATGAGTAAGAGCAAGATGAGGGACTAACACTCATAAACACCCACATACCGACTCACTCATTAAGAGATACTCTCGCTCAACTCACGCACTCGATTTCTTCACTCTTGACTGTTTCAGTTTCTCTCTCACATTCGCACACTCTCAAATACTTACGGCAACACTCATGTGGATATGTCACACTCAGACACACTTGTATTCATCTCTCTTCCGTGATCCGACTCACTGACAGAGCTGCGTGTGTGTTTGATGTTTAGCAACCGCGTGGCCCCAAGCAACCACGACCGGATACAGCGGCTGAGGCAGGAATTTCAGCAGGCGCAGAACGTTCCCGACGCCGACGCCGATGACGACCGCAGGCGCACGTTCGGCTTCGAGCAGCCGTGGGTGAGTGTCTGACGAAGGGATGCTAACAGCGTTAGCGACGAGATGCTAACCACCACTAACCGCCGACCAGACTAGACCGGACGCCCACCCAACGCTAACACGGAACGCGCACACCCCTTTGGACTGTCTGCATGCGAGCATCACCACTAATCTCATTGGTCCGTTATCTCTGTCAAATCGTTGACATGGACACGCCCACCAAGTCGACAACTCTTGGCAAATCAAGGGAGAGGCTGTCAGCTCATCACCTGTTGTCATTTTTTTTTTTAATTTGGTGCCTTTTCACACTTTAATTGAGCAAAATGATCAAACGTAGTTTATGTGTATTTCTGAGCCAGTTTGAACGTGAAACGATGTTTGTGTGCCGTCGCAAGGATGAAATGATCTTATGAACTCCTTTTGAGCAACATCAAGCACTTTTGGAGTTTTGTGTTGTACAATTTTTGTTCAAATGGAGAGGTTTTTTTTTAATGTGATTGTTAGCCCCCATCCGTTTTTTTATATTTGTCAATGTGCCGATGTGGTTTGCCTTTTAGATTTCGATCAAATCCGCGGAGAGCCGAGAGACTCTATTTTCTTCTCTTCGTCTGCGTAATAAAAAGTTTTTCTGACACGTTTGACTCCTTTAGCACAACAAGGAAAACAACGTTTGGGCAACAAAACTGAAAGATTTCAGACCACAGGAACCGAGTCTCAGGACTTTGCCATCAATTTGCATAATCTCCTCGTTCACACACTAAAAAACTTTGTCTTAGAGCTTCCTCGAGATCTTTCTTAGTACCTCCAAGACTCAATGGGGGTTTTTTTCCTTCTACACAGAATTTCTCGGCTTACATGTAGGAATCAATACCGTCATTTATATACATTATATTTTTTATGGTTCTATGTAACTGATCACTAGTTATGACAGGAGTGCTCAAGAATTATGATGAATCAATTATATCCTGAGACAACTGATACATTTAAAAATGGAAAAAGATCCTTTTTAATGAACTGGGCTGTTCCGATCAGGGGTGTGTGCAATGTTTCCAAAACCAATGGAACCATGATTGAGATCGGCCAATTCCAAAACCGATCACATGGACGAGTGTCCGGGTAAAAAACCCTGAAACGAGCTGTACATTTTACAATTGAAGAGCTGCTCCCTTTTTGATTATTTTAATACAACCCTAGTGAGAAGGTTTGGAAATTGGATTGATAAATTAATCTGCCAATTATTTTTTTTCAATTAATTGATTAATCAGATTTGGGTGAAAACAATTCTGTCCAAATTTAAATCGTTTGGATATACATAAACAGGTCATTCTTTTCAATGAACAGTGCAGAAAATGCACAAACAAACCTTTTTGATGGATACGAGTGTTGTGCAAGGAAGGGGGCGGGGCTTAACCTCTGTCCTTATATGGGCGTGATGTTGTGCTCAAAGTGCACGAATTAACCTTGACTAACATCTTCATCATCATCCTCAGTAACTTGTGTCAGAGTGTCCAGCATGCTTCTCCCTTCACTCCGTCCCCTCCTGTCTTGTTTGTTGTCACCTGACCACCGTTATGACATCATTATGACATCATCATCTTGTCCGGGTAAGTGACTGCACATGTACCTGATCAGGCAGCTCATTGTCATCCTTGTCACTTGTCAGTCTTGACGACTCAAATGAAATGGTGGAGCTTAAAATAAAATCTCCCAATTTTATACTTAAAAAAAAAACAATACAATTTTATTTTTATTTTTCCTTTTGTCATGGCTTTATTTCAACTGCGGGGGGTGGAGGGGGCAGTATTATCTATTAAATAAAAAATAAATAACTGTACAGGCCATGTTTTAAGTCACATTCTTAACCTTTGGTTGATTGTACCGGTAATCTTTTTTTTTGGGTGGGGGGGGTCCACCCCTGTCTTGCTTGTTTTCATTCCAAACAAGGTGGGGAAAAAAATTCTGCTTGTAACTCTTATATAACAATATAACGTTGTATAACTTGTATAACGTTTTAAGCAAGAACTTTCAATCAATAATCAAGTTGGAGAAGAAAAACAGATTTATTTATTTATTTATATTGGGGTGGTGGGGCCATGTTTTTTTTTTTTTTTTTGGAATAAAAAAAATTCCTGGCTCTTTGAGGGTGCGGGATGTAAAACAAATAATAATAATTAGGAAAACAAAGCCTTGAAGCGTCCAGGCTATGTTTTAGGGGGCAATATTGACTGTTGGCGCAATATGGTCTTGAAATAAAAATCCCCCATTTTTTTTTTCAAAAACAAAAATACTATTTGAATCTATTGGCTGCCCATACCTCAGGTCAAAAGTTTCCAAGTCTTGACTAAGAACACGCTCCAGCAACAAAAATGAGCGTACATGACAGTACTGTATTCAAACGGATCATGATAATGTCATATGATGTCGTTTCCAGTCCAACGGGCCCAGCGCGGCGGCCGGGCACCAGCCGGGTCGTCACTCGGTGTCGGTAGAGGTTCAGATGCAGCGTCAACGGCAGGAAGATTCTTTTGCTCAGGCTCAGCGGCAGTACAGCTCACTGCCACGGTAAGAAGATGTTCATGTATGAATGCGTGTATTCGTCTGTATCATGTTTATTTGTGTATTTCCACGTATGTTTGCAGATGTTTTTGTGCATTTGATTGTTCATCCATGTTACAATATGTCTCGGTCCTTTATGTTTACCTACGTTTGCGTGTCCTGGATGTGTTTGCTTCATGTTTTGTCTGTTTGTTTATTCATGTCGCCATGTATGTCCACACGTTTGTCGTTGTTGTTCGACCATGCACGTTGTTGTACGTGAATTATGTTCACGATAGTTGGTTTATGTTCATATGTTTGTCACGTGCGCGCCGACCGCCCTCGAGCTCATGCACAGGCCGTCTTTGTCCAAATGAAAGGAGAGCGTGACCGCCGAGAAGATTGTAAACCGTCAGAGCGTGCGGGAGAAGAAAACCCAAGCTTTATTTTCCGGCGTGACTCGGCGAACGGCGGGAGATAGCGACGGCGGCGTTCGCTGTTCCTTGAAAAGAAGAAAAGACGATATTCAGTTGTGGTGATCGCATTGAAACAAGTGTGAGGAGGAGGACGACGACGGGTTCTTCCCGCTGGCTGATAAACACGTCTATTATTGATAGTCTGGGAGATGAAACAGTTGGCGGTGTCTGCATTTGGATGCTCGTTTGACGCTTTTTGGACCCTTGGCTCCTTTCTCGCACGGCGCGTCAGCTCAACTGATGGTGGAATTTGGGTTGCACAAAGTGGATTTTACTCCACTTGTTGCTGAACCTATCCCACAATTCATAAATATTAGAAACATATATTACAATGTGACATATACTGGCCAACAATTTTAAACTTTTTTTTTTAACCCTTTGAAGGATAGCGGTCACTACAGTGGACAGCTTATCATGTTATCAGGTTATAGGGTGCATGACAGGGTCAAATTTTTACAACACGGGGAGATTTTTACTCTCGCACATCAGGCTTTGATAATAAAAATAATAATAATATATAATACACAATGCATACGATAACATAAAACAAAAATTCAATTGATATGGTCCTTCCGTATCGGAGATCGTAACACCGTGACTCTGGTTGCCATTGACGAGCCTGTCGGTGGCCTTTTTTTTGCATTGTCTGCTCGCACGAAGTTTGCAGAAGGCAAAGCGCTGTGGTTGTTTTAAATACACAAAGTGTATTTTTGTGATGAGCTTTAGAGTAAACATGATTTTTTTTTCATCTCTATTCTGATATTTGTGTTCATGAGATGATGTTGCTTTATTTTGGTGTGTAGCCAACCCCGGAAGAATCCCAGCTCCATCTCTCAGGACTCTTGGGAAAAGTCGTACCCGGCCGGGGAGGTCTTCCAGACCGCCAAGGACAATCCTCGTTACTCCAGCTACCAGGGCTCCCGAAACGGCTTCCCCAGCGTGGCCAACGTCAACGCCAGGGTCCTCCTCGAGGCGCAGGAGCTCCTCCGGCAAGAGCAGAGGCGGCGAGAGCTGGAGGCCAAGGAGCGGGCCTCCCCCAGAGACGTGCTGGCCTCCCCGGTGGCATCCCCCAAAGGTCCGTACCGCCACGACGTGCCACCTTCGCCCTCGCAGCTCGCCAGACTCAACCGCATCGGCTCTGAGAAAGGACGACTATTTTATTCTTGAGGGTTGGACCCAGCTTAGCCTGGCATCTGAGGCGTCCATTTTGTGACACGCTTATCGCCGGCATCTATTCTGTGAACCCGAAACTGTGCGGCCCGTTGTTCGAACCCCCTCCAGCCATGGCTTGACACGCACAATCGGTACCTTGTCTTCATTTTTGTTCCTGGCGACAGTCGTCAGATTTTTCGTTTTCCGGCTCAGTGCTAGGCTAACATGCTAGCCAGCCCAAATAGGTCGCTCACATGTGAAGTCACTTCCGCTTTGTTTTTGTTTGGGTTTTTCCCCGCTCACCATCTTGTGTGGATAGCATTCAACTCTTTGCATTTGATTGCATAACACGCCTCTGGGTTGTTCTAAAAATGGTGCAATCTTGCTGCGTCATTGAGTGTTCCAACCAAAGATAATTATGCACCTTGGCCAGGAGACTGAAGAAATTTTTAAAACACGGCAAGCGAAGTGGCAGATCTCCGTGACCAATCTATAGTTTGGGTTCCTGTGTGCAGCGATCGCTTTGTCAGCACTTAGTCGGCTTATCTTTAAGATCGTAGTGATTATTTTATATAGACAAAATGTAAAAAATCTCCAACTAAACTTTGTGCCGCTAATGTTTTGGATTCATTAGCAAGCTAGGTGGCTAGTACAAGCCTGCTAGCGGACGTGTCTTGAGGCAAACGCCAATCGCTGCTATTCATAATAGCGAATAATAGCAAATTAACAACACCCGTTGGTTTAGCCACCTGTGCGACAACTTAAACAGCTTCTTCAGACACCATTTTGAAGTTTACACGCTGTATCCATCCTCAAAGAAAATTGTTGTAATCTTCCAGTGAATTTGTAAAATTTCATCTGGCGTGTGTCACAGAGCATGTCGTCAACACCAGATAGTAAACAATGTCGGGATCTCCGGCGAAAAATCAAACCTTGGACAGCGTGTACGGGTCAATTTCTCCAGAGTAACGTTCTGTCAGCATTGCGAGTTGTGGATCAACTCGTAAGTCATCAAAAAACTTGAAAATCGCCATCGTAAAACGAGTTGATGATCGCTGTTAACAGCTCTGCGCGCATGTGTACAGCACGTGTGTAACCTCCCATGGTGGCAGCACCAGGAAAAAAAAGAGACCTCCCAGAATGCCTTGCTGTGAGATGCGTACAAGTGACCTAAAGTGATATTCGATTTACTTGCGCTTCATCCTACCAAATTAAGTGAATAGGAAAAAATCTGCACAGTGGAGGGTTTTAATATTATTTGCCACCTCAAAGCTGAGCCTACCATGCTAAACAGCACATATCTATGTTCAATCAATTTCCTCTCCCTCCGATGTTTCATTTTTGTTTTCCGTCTCAATGCTATGCTACATTCACTTTCTGTTCTTCCTTCCTTGGTTCTTCCTAGAGAACGAACAGTGTTTTTGGCTTCCGTGTCGATAAACGATTCACCGCCATGACTTCCATGTCCTGATTTGGTGAGATTCCTGTTCCGCCTCCCAACATAAAACTTGTCCCCCTAAAGCAGGGGTAGGGAACTCCGGTCCGGCCTGAAACGATCATGAACAATTGAATCAGGTGTGTTGGGGTAGGGAGGGATCTAAAACAGGCAGGATATGGCTCTCGAGGAACCGGAGTTCCCTACCCCTGCCCAAAAAAGATGGAAAAATGGGACATGCTGTGTCGCTAATAAAAATACAACCCCCCCCCCCCCCCCTTCATGAATAATTAATAAGGTGCTGTCTCTGTGGATGCTCTACGAGGAAGTGTTGACAGCTCTGATTTGCTGTCTAACTCCCATCTAATCCCCCCCTGCCCCCCACCTCCACTCTGGGCTCTGCTCGCTGGCCTGCCTGCTGCTCCGGGCTTTCAATGTTGTTGTTCATTAGCCCACCTCCGTGCCTTCATCATCCTCCCCCCTCTCCCACTTCATTGTCACCCTCGTCCTGCTACTCACCCCCCAACCCCTTATCCGCTTCCTCTCACGAGCTGCTCTCTCTCTGAATTTTTCATCGGCAGCCACCTGCTGCCCGCGCTAGAAGAAAGAAAAGCAGATGCAAAGACGACCACAAATTAGCTCGCTTTGACACAATTGGGCCTTTGAGTGTTATGCTAGCTAACTAGCGTGAGTCGTCAGGTGACACGCAACACTGCTAGCACCTTTTTCGCGAGACTATCGCGGCCCTGTTACCGGTTGATGCGTCTTTAGCGACATTGTCGGGGCCTCGTTACCATTACTGGTGGCGACGTTACTTCCATTGCTGTTAGCATCTATTTTAGGAACTCTGATACCACTTTGTGAGCAATACTGACAGCCCCTTTTCAAGCATCGTTGTTGGCAACATCGCTGGCGCCGCCGTTAGCAAATCTGTCAGAAACAGTGATAGGACATTGTTAGCATCTTTGGACCTCATTCATAATAAATAGAAATGTTATCCCTCTGCTCACAAGTACAACTTGTTCACAAAATCACCATCCCGTTGATGACGCTTACGTTCTGGCCAATTTGTTTCTCACCAACCCGCGTATGTTGGTGAATCAGAATTCATTCTAAATGATGAGCATGTGCCCACAAGCTGCAATCTGCATGAAATGTGCCCATAACTCTCTCCCTGCGAGCTTGGGAAATTTGCAAGAGATGGCCACAAAACGTTCATAACTTTCTTAATCTTTAGCCTATTTTCACAAGCATGGTATCATTGAAAAGCTTGCCACACTCCGAAGCTGACGACATAATAATCATGTTCATGATTTGTAATTCATTCTAAATTAGAGAATGCGGCCTTGTTGCCATTTACTCCCAATTCTAGCTAATTCCATTCAGTGTTGTTTTTGTCAAAAGATTACCTTTGCCCCTGCTAAAAGCTTAGCTAGGCTAGGTTAAGATGCAAACATGAAGTGAAGTAAATTAGTCATTTCTTGATCTCTCCAAAGAAGCCATAACGGTTTTGGAATCAAACTTTGCCATGATACTTTGCGTTCCAGACTGGATGCTAATGAGCTAGGTCACTAGTGAGCATCATCAGCATCATCACATTACTCTTTAAACGTGTGAAAGTTCTTAAATTGTATTTTTAATGTATTTTTTCCATTTTGTGCGTGTAAACAAGTTGAGAAGACAAAATGAAATTTGTGTGTGGTCGCCACAGTAACAGATGTGGAAAATAGGTTGTGTCTGCGCTAGTTGCGATGTTGCAAAGTGCCTGATGATGATGTCATATTTTACACGCAGAAAGTATACTTTTGCTTATAGTGTTTGTAATACTACAGTATTTCATGAAGTCCTGGTACTCCTTCCTCTGTTCTGTTTGGACTATAAATGCCGCCGTGGCCACTTTGGATTGAGCGATCGGCCATCTTGGAGCTATCCTTTATTTTTATTTTATTTTTTAAGTAGGGCGAAAAGTGGAAGCTGATGTGCAATTGTTTATTTTTCTTGGACATGTTATCATAAGTCGCTTGTTGTGTACATATCAAAATGTAGAATAAAATGTACATTCTTGCTAAGATTGTCATCATTAGCGTCTAATAAGCAACATTTCTCGAAGCACTTTTTTGTTTTCAACATTAGCAACTTTGCTATCAACGCTGTTAGCAGCATGTACTCTTGTTGGCAATGCTGCTAGTACTTTGATTGTGTGCAAAATTATTACCCCTATGGCAGTTAATATCATTTTAGCAATACGCCTAGCACCACTGGATTCCGTGTTTTACACATGTTAACCTATTGAAAGTGTTGAACATTGAGAACAAATGTATCTTGAATCCTCAAAATGTCTGACAAAGTCACGATGCGTGCAGTGTAATAGTTGCCTTAATTTCCTTTATTTATGATTGTTTACGATTTTCATTTCCTGAAAGGTACTAATTTTCCAAGTGCGAGGATGCCTCCCGACAATGCCAATGCGTTATCCGAAACGGCGTGTAGCAGCAGCCGAGTTTCAAATGGTTCAAGTGTTTCCATCCCGAGAAGAACACAAAGTAAGAAAGAGCCATGGACGACCTCTGAGAGGAAGGTCATGTGTCAACAGCTTGGAAGCAGATGTCAGGACGAAGTGATGTCACCTGGGAAGACGCCATCTGCCTCACCACTGTTGTGGAAAGATCATCGCGTCACCAATTAGCATTAGAGTGCAGCCATTTACAGTGGAATTCAGATTTAAAAGTTTTTGCAGTAGCAGCTTTATTTGTATCATTTTGTTCAAAATGTTAATGAAATCTTTGTCGACGCTGCTTGGTGACCTTGGTCTCATTTCCGCGGTCATTGGCTGAAAGTAGACATTAAAACCATTTTCTTAAATACCTGGAGTAAAACTGCAGCGATGCAGGCGGAATATGAATAGAAGGCTTTGGGGGTGGAGGTTGTTTATATTTTCATTACTGTGACTCAAGCAACTCCAGGTCATGTAACCAAGCTAGCAAAATCATTCATCAACAGCGAGCTGCTCAGCTAAAACCAAAACTTGTTCACGTGTCATGGAAGTTGACTTGGTGGAGAGTGAAGACGAGCGTGGGGGTCAGAGGGTCGTCGTCGTCGAGGGTTTCGTCTGACCTCTCAGGAAGTTAAGTGATGATTGATGATGACTTTGCCACCTGCTGAGCATGAATCGTCTTTCTCGAATAAGCACACCGCTTTGACCTTTCAACTTTGCTTGCATCTGTTGCGCTTCCGCACATCTTCTGACGCCTTACCAAAGTTTTAGCTTTTCCACATTGGTTCAGCAACCACCACCTGGACAAAAAACCTTTGCCTTATCCTTCTATGTGCAGATAAACCAACATACTGTACATTCACAGTACTCAAATTTCTCACGTGCTTATTAGTGAATCAAATATTAAATTAGTGGACCAACTGGAGCCTCTGGAGCACGCAAGAGGAAAAGTGATGAAGCAGATGGGAGATGACAAGAAAGGCCAAATTTGCAAGGGATTGGCCACATTTTAGGTTGCTCCACCTACGGTGAGTAAATTGCGAAGCTACACAGCCTTGTTTAACTCTGGAGAACACAAGATCCCTTTTCTTCTTTGGAAAACGATGAATTATATATTAAATGACCGCTATATGTTCACTGAACACCAAAATGTTATTTTAAAATATTTAATGCTTTAATCCAAATTTAGGATTGCCAACACATGTACCTACTAGTACTGTACTTGTACATAGTGATGGAAGCACAGCGGAAAATTACCATAAGAACCAACATACGTACTTAACTACTAACTAGCTAAAACTTGAGAACTAGCTAAAACTTGCTAATGGGGCTACATGACAACATACACGCCAAGTAGTGTGCATACTTAGTCTTTTGCTTTCTTCACATTTGTTAGCGCACTATTTGTTCTTCCTACACATTGCCCATTCACACTTTCCACCACTTACTTTCGTTGGCTGCATTTTCTCACATTCTTTCGACTAAAATACTTTCTTGCTAGCAAACTTTGTAACGTGACTTCAGTTTGACTCAAGTTCTTTCTGCCTTCATGCTCAGGGTCGTCTGTTTTCTCGGACTTAACGATACCTTTACTTACTTTGGGCTGTCGATTTTATTTTTTAAACAGCATACCTTTTGACTAGCATGCCATTCACTTATTGTACATGCTATTGTGTCTATATTCTGGTCGTGTACATACTTAAATCATGTCTACTTACAATTGTTGAACAGAGACAGATAATGCAAAAAATGACTTCCTGATGTTCTCAACTTGGCAAGAGTGAACCGAAATGTGCCCATAACATATGTTTATTCCGATTCCATCTGCTCACAGCACATTCCATTTTCCTCTTATCGGCCTCTGCTGTTTGACATGCAGTCCACAGCCCGGTCCCATCCAAATAAGAGCATCTATCTGCAGCTGCACATGTACAGGTGATGTATAAAATAACAAAATAAGATTGTGTGTTTGTGCAGGTGCACCAAACCTGTTGGGATGATGTTCTGTACTGTACTTTCATTTTCATCCTTCTATGCATCTCTCTCTACCAGTTCTAGCAATTTCCTACCGTTGTGAATGCCTGCAGCATTTTAAATACAGATGGATAGGAGGATGTTAACATTTTGGATAATGAGCTAACAGTGGTGCTCCTGTGGAAGCATCCCAAAGCCGTCTCCTCTTTCCATGACAAAGCCTCCCCGAGAATTAGGAGGCACTCCATCACCTGCGTCCGCTTTGATGGCCATCAAAATGAAAGGCGCTCGCACAGGGACGTCAGGGTGAAAAGGGGTCAGCGCCACTCTGATATTACATCGCCCTTATATGGGAGGTGCGCATCCACCCGGTGCAAGCCCCCTGACGCTACTTTGATGTCCGCCCCCCCGGTCACGACCCCATAACTTAAGAGATTAAAGCTGTAGCTATTGAATGACGTTTTAGCAAAGCAATTTTTTAGCTGCCTAGCATGCTAACTAGCATTGATCCAGGCTACCTTTAACTCACATTTTAATATTTCCAACATTATACTTCAAAATATTTGTTTTGCAGATGATTTTTTTAAAATGCATTTGTGTTCGCTCTTTTGCAGTCTGTAGCACTAACAATCTACTTCTTTCCTATTTCCCATTAGTGACATTTTTGACTGAGTGAATGTTAGTGATCAAGTCGCACCTGGATGCACAGGTGTTTCAAATCAGCAATCATACACGTAGCAAAGGTTCTCTCGAACGGTCTGAAAGTTCTCACTTATTTTAGAGGTGTGGACTTAAAAGTGATGGCTGCAGAAGAAATTCTAAAAAACACACGTAATCATCATTTTAGGCGTGATTTCAAATAGTTTGACTCTGTTTGTTTCTGTCTACGGATGTCAAAGGTGGTCAAAGAGCACATTTCCCCGTGGTGACTCAGGCATCCGTCCTCATTTGGTCTATCATTTTGATACAAAATGAACTCATTTAAAGTGAAAATTGCTTGAGAACAAATCTGTAAATGCTCTTAAACATCGAAGAAGTGATAAGCTCCGGCTATTTCCTCATTTGGCGCAAGCAAGCTGTGCAGCATGATAAGGTAAGGGCATGCAGATTTTTTTCTGCCTCCGACATGTATGTCACAATATGTACAGTGTTCTACTGCTTATTTATTTGAAAAAGAGTTTGCAAGTGATGGTTTGAAAGGGGCGATTGCTTGATAATCGGTGCACAGAATGAATGGCTGGATGGAAGTGAACGACTGTTTTGACACCAGGGTTGGGCATTTTAGCAATGGATTGGATTGGCAATGCTAATGCTAACCTCAGCTTTGTCTATAGCAGGGATGTCAAACTCTTTTTCGCGGGGCCACATTGAAGTGACCGTTTTCCTTGGAGGGCCGAAAGCATTTAAAGAGGTCAAGAATAATGTTTGAGTCAACGATTGTTTACGTTACTGTAGGTGAGAGAAAATGCTTACAATATCTCTTATTACATATAAGAAATTGGAATTTTGGTCCAGATTTGAGCAATCATGGTAGAAGTTGACATGTTTGGTTCGCTTTCGCGGGCCACATAAAATGATGTGACGGGTCAGATCTGGCCCCCAGGCCTTGAGTTTGAGACCTGTGGTTTATAGTATTGTTGATGTAGTTTGGGAAAGCATGCTGTCTACTTTTCCTAAATTGCTAGGTGTGATTTTGGTTTACATTGTTATCATTATAAAACACAAAATAATGAACTGTCATGTTGCGTGTGCGTGTGTGTGTGTGGGGGTGGGTGGGTGTTTGGGTTCTCTCTCCCCCCCCCCCAGGTCTGTATTTTGGATTTGGGAGACAGTGTTCCACCCAACAGCAATAATGCAGTATATGTTGAGTCGTACATTCCTTCACCCACAGCGGCTATATCATGAATTTTGTGTCCACTTTTGGAACTGTCGTCACACTAAGATGTGGTAGCAAATCGACCGCAAGATAGAAAAGGAGCGTTCCAGGCGCTACCGGTTATTACCAGATTGCTGTGTTTGATGATATTGAAAATAAATTCTAGTTGCATTTTCCAAAGCAAAATATCTACAAAGTGAGCTTGTTGGTGAAATGTGGGCTATCTTGATGCTTACGGTCTTTAAATCATAGTTCTGAGAGACTATCATTGTGGCCAAATTTCTTACAATTTAAATTTTGTATCTTGTAATTATGACTTGGTATCTTCAAATTTTTTGGGGTGGATGTTCCTTTGCCTTTCCTGCCCCCTCCCCTTTTCCAAGGTGTGTTTACTGATTTAATACTGGCAGAAATGGGCTTCTGTAATCCGAGATATAACAACCCTCCTTATTGTGATTGCTTCATGTGGAATCATAACCAATTCGCCCCTAATAACTGGCCAAACTTTGATTGGAATGTTTAGTCAGCTTTAGAAGTCATTAGTGAGTGATTCCCAACACAGCCCAAGTTTGGCTTTTCATTGGTCAATTGTGCGGTTGTTGCCAGGCAACCGCTAATGTCAAGGTGAAGGTAGCGCGTGAAAGCGGGATGCTGCAAATCCCCCCTCAAATCCTCACTGACTTTTTGATTTGGGCTCTCTGGGCCTCATTCGAGACGCTCACATCCTTCCGCCATGTTGCTGGGGGGGGGGGGGGGGGGGGGGCTCATAGTGAGGTGTTAACCCACCTGACGAGGCAGAGACCAACAGCGCACCGGCAAGGATTACTGCACCTCCACTCACCTTCAACTTCACCTTCATGGACACTCACAGGACACGTCATTGGGTACGCTAGCTATTGAGACCCAATGGAAATATTCTATAGTCAAAATGGGACAAAAATTAGTTATAATAAATGTAATTTAGAGCTATGACTTTTCATGAAAAACATCCACCTGTTGCTGAACCCGAACCTTAATTTCCTAAGTATTTCTCAATATCTAACTGGACTATTTATTTATGATGATGAAATCTTGATGTAAATTTGAATCGGGGCAAAAAAAAAATCAGATTAAAATATTTTGAAAATGTGTTTACCAGTGTAATCATAAATACGACGCCTAAAATAGCATCACTATACAAGTAAATTAAATATCAAATAAATGTAAAAGTGACAAAATAAAAAAAACAATTAAATAAATGGAATTCTGTATATCCAATACAAGAAACTAACGAATGACAAAATGAAATAATGGTTTAATAAATGAATCACTTGTCTAGCAGAAAAGGTCATGCAATAAACTGTAGGTAGGTTTCGTATTGAAGACGTCACATTTTTACAAGCTTTTTAATTGCCTTTGGCTTTTCGTCCTCGATCGAACGTCTGCTCAACTTTTTCCATAATGCATATGATGAGCTCGTGTACCTAATAAAATGTAAGCCTGCCCTGGCTGTAAAGGTATATTTCACTGATTAACAAGTGCGTTAAAAGCTAACGCAGCAGCTTGTTTATGGAGACAATCTCTTTTCAGGCATTTTCATTTGTCCCGCGGCTCTTTTGGCTTCACGTTCAGGGAAAGAAAGACTCAATTAAAGCGGCCTCAAGCCACCGGGGTCGCTGACTTCATCTCGCTTTATGTCGGGCCCGGAGGCAATTCATTCTATTCCATTGTACTGTATTCAATATGTCAGTGTGCCAGTGTGCCAAAAAGACACAAAGCCAGCCAAACTGACGCATGACTGCGCATGGAATGTGCCCAACGTGCTGAATGTGTATGATAAAAGATGCAATTCCACCTTTTGAAACTAGCTTTCCATCAAAGACCCCATGAAAAATAGGAAAATCTATCCAGAATGTGAACTATACTCTGACAGCTACACAATGTAGCCCTGATTGCTAACGCTAACAACCAGGCGCTAACGCAAGTCTGAACACAATCATTTTTGGATCTGTGCTAGCTAGCAGAATTGTTAGCATCACTTCTGGCTGGCATCATTTTTGGGACTGTTTAGCATCACTGGGAGTGTAATGGATTGCATTTGTTCTAGAATTAATAACCAGGTTTCCATAGAGTCTTGTGTTCTGATTAATTGAATTCTGATTTCATTTTTAATCCCCCCCAAAAAAGGCTCAATAAATTGCCTCAATCTTAATAAACCGAGCGAATCGGTATACTAATTCTGCACGTCTCTAAAATGGCTGTCTGATCAAATGTAATGACACATACTGTATACCAACCAGATCGAAATAGATCACATCATATGGAAATAGTTGGCCTGAAATATTTAATCGAAGTGACAAACCTCTGCTTTTAACCAGTTGCTATTGTTGACATAATTCCGAGCATTTTTTTGTTTGTTTTTGCAGGGATAGAAGTGTTGGCATTTTTGCAAGCAATATTTTTACCATCGGTTTGCTATTACTACGGCATTTGAACAGTAATTAAATTCAGCCTGTGGATGCCATGAATCCTTTTCTACAAGTGGAAGAAATCCATTTCCCTCCCCTCAGCATGATCCATTCCAGCTCACGCAGTGGATCAGATAAAGCCAGCATACAGTGCAGGCCGCAATCCATCAAACATGCGTGTCTTATCTAAGCTGAAAATTCAAACTGATTTATTACAAACAACGATGCTGTCCTGGTCCACACTGAGATCTTGTGATGATGAAATTCGGTGACGGAAACCTCAAATGTTGTCAATGTGCTTCCCCCCTCCCACACCCATGCTAAAGATGTCCAGGTCCGCTCTCCTAATTCCTGGCGATGAATCTCCTGCTTGCGGCATGATGGATAACCGAGCAGCAGAGAGTATTTTTTTTTTCCGGAGTAGCTCCAGTGATAACCTTCCCAGAGGAGAACCCTGTTTGGAGCTCATCAGACACCCCTTGAGCCCTTTCAAACTTTTTCTTCCCCCTGCCTTGAACTCCCTTCACCTCCATCATTCATCAGGAGCGAGAATCAGAAATTGGTCTTTAACTGACACAGACCCAGTGAGACCAGTTCCGGGATCTGTTAGCAATAGCGTGTAGCATCCCTCATTTAATTCCATCATCAAAATGTCAAGGCGAGCAAAAACCTGTATTTTGGAAAAAAAAAGAGTCAAACCAAAACAAATTGTCTAATAAATCCTCAATAATATAATCAACCTTTCTAACACAATGGTAACAGAAGTCAAAATAGACATCACATGTCAATAAAACCACATGACCTCAACCAGCCAATAAGAATAATAAGCCAAATACCTTCCTTATAAGGTAGTAAACTGCGCTAACATTTATCATAGCGGTGAGGTTAACGATCTTGGAGAAAAAAAAGCCAAATCACTGTAGTGCTAACAAAAATGCTAATACCAGTGCAAAGAATATAGGAAAGAAATGGTACGAACCACATTCTTGAACGTAGCAAAAACGTTTTTAAGCAAAGCAAAAAAGTGTTTTTTTTTTTTCTCTTTCTCCTTTCTACATACATTCTTGCTGCTGGAGGCTGTAAATTTCCCCAGTGTGGGACGAATAAAGGATATCTTATCTTAAAAATGAGTAGCGTGCGATTGGGTTGGGTTCCTATCCCACAAAAATGGCAAAAACCCACAAATAATTGTCTCTTCTTTATAATTGCCACATGAATTTTTGGGGGAGGGGAGAAAAATGGAAATAAACTGGGGATCAGATGGAAAAAAGTCTGTACAGGGGTTTCCGAGAGGTACCACCCAAAAAAACATCTGCTAATTGGTGAATTTCTCAATCAACTAGGTGCTAACGAAGTTTCTAATAACCTTACTAAGAATTTACTAACGGTGATGCTGCGTTACTAACAGTTCTGCGAACAGTGATGCACATGACGCAAACGGCAACGCTAAATGTAACTGTGGTGAGGGGATTCTTATAAAACAAACAAAACAAAAAGTGAACTGAAAGTATTCCCTGTCCAACTCAAGATTTTGGAAGGTTCTCAACACATTTTGCATCAAATAAGACCCTTGCTACCCCAATTACATTTGAATCAGTTAAAATTTTTAAATAATTGGCTTTGGCCACCAGTGGCAGCTCGTTTGAATAATAATGATTGTGCTTTGGTCCAAACGAAGAGCAA
The DNA here is from genome assembly GCF_025434085.1 of Hippocampus zosterae. Classification (NCBI taxonomy): domain Eukaryota; kingdom Metazoa; phylum Chordata; class Actinopteri; order Syngnathiformes; family Syngnathidae; genus Hippocampus; species Hippocampus zosterae. The sequence continues at coordinate 9,940,551 of NC_067465.1, forward strand.
CTTTTAATACGTTTTGCATAATTTATTAACCTTTTTACCCCTGGGCGACGCTGTTTGCATGAATTATGGATTATTTAATTACATAGAGCTTAATAATAATATGTAGAAATGTGACAAAAACATATTTCATTTTAAAATATGAATGTGGCGTTTGTATAAGGTGTCACTTTTTTTTTTTAAGTAGTAGCAAATATGCCCTTTAAGTTCATTTTTGTGATTATTATGTGGGGGGGATTTACTTTCTTCTTGATATTTGCACATCGCAAACAAAAGACGGTACGATCTCGGACGTGCTGTGATGAAATTGAGTTTCAGATCACATGCGAGTGAACATGCGTTACCGTGGCAACTGTTGATCACGCTTCAACATGCTGGATTTGCACACAAAGGATGCACCAAAACATTAACGTCAGTTTATCTGGAGAAATAGAACAATTGTTAAATTGGAGCACTTTTTTGCTATTATTGTAGAATTATTATAATAGGCTTATCGCTGGCTCGGCTCCAATTTTCTGTTTATTAAACATCACGTTATTGTTGTTGGGTTGACATGTTACATTATTACTGTTATGAAAATATGCTAGCAATGTCGCTCACAGGAAAGAAGACAATAAAAAAACTTTTGACATCTACGGTTTAGTTTCTGTTTAAAGGCGCACAACAGCGGTGTTAACGAAGATGCTAATGTTGACAAAAGGTACCAGCAATTATGCAAACAGTGTTTCGAAAGTCATAGCAACACGAGACCGTACACACTTGTTTAGCTTGGCGCTCACAACAACCTTGCTGTCATTCTTCACATGCTTGTGTGTTATTTAAATCACAAGGTTTGATTAGACTTTTCGAGTTGCAAACCTACGATTAAAATCTCGTCTTTGTTTATTTTTTTTATTGTCAAACATCCCCTCACATCTTGAAGTTAGGAAAGGCGCGCTCATTTGTCGCACATGCTCTGTTAGCGTTCTTGTGTGAAGATTTTCATTTTACACAAGGCTGCTTCTATTCTAGTTTCTTTTTTGCCACGAGTTGCCGCTTGTCTTTGTCGGTGTGTTAGCTTGACAGTGTCAACCTTTTTGTTTGGTGTTTGTTTGCCGGCATCTGTTGATTCTCACGCTGCCGCCGAAATGGTTTGATCCTAGTTTGTAAAGCACTGAGCTTCCTCGGGATCAAAACGTATGTTAATTGAGTCTCTTCTTCCTGATCTCGTCATATGGCAATGTGATGCGCCGCTTCCTGTGGATTCCCGGGGTGAACAAATACCTGTTGTGTTATCTCTCACACACACGCACGCACACACAGAGGGGCTAATGAACATGTCCAACGACAGATTAGCGAGTCTCTGGAGACGGCAGGCAATTGCACAGTATAAAAAAACGTGGCCGTTTGATCAAGCCAGACATCATCAAACGATCCCGGCACCGAGCATACAAGGAGCTAAAATGCCAGACGCCCAATTGTCGTCATCGCCACCGTCGCAGTTCAGAACAAATTCTTTCATGGCCTGTTCCAAGCCTCATATGTTCTTGTGATTGTGTGATGGAATCTCGCTGCACTTGTGTGCGTGTGAGCAGGTTTCATGTCATGGCAAAATGCTAAAATCGTTCAGCAATGCGGTGACATTTTCCAAAATTGTCTTGTATGAAGCCAAATGTTTGAATGTCGAGCGTTTTTGTCGCAAAATGGCATGGTGTAAACGTTAGCATTTATAAATGAATGTAATGGAAACTTCATGTTGATGTGCTAGGTAGCCTTTCGTGTATTTTTGCTGGCCAATGAAAATGATTTAATGTTTCGGTAAAATATCAATAATCTGTTATGTTGTTTATTGTTGATCAGTTTTGTTGGAAAATAACGATGTTGGCGTATAAAGTAGCCTATATGGAAGCATGTTAATGTGTTGGTTAGTCTCAGTGTTTCGCGCATCACCACTATCGATGAAAAACATTTGACTCAAAATGTTGATCTTTAAAAAATATTCTGTTAACCTTTTTGTCAGAATGAAACCGGAAATGTCAGTGGTTGTAAATAAAAATGGTAACTTTTTTGTGCCAATGTACTAGCTTGCCCTCGCAGTGATTAGATACCTTCACCAAATATTGCCTTTTTACTTTACCCAAGAAAAAGATTAACATTAGCGTTAGGAGAGCGAAAGCTCCATGTTATCTTTTGAACCGCTTTGACTTCCTATTTGAGAACATGCAAAGGTGTGAAAGTGTTATGCAAATGAGCTCCCATTTAAAAGCGACGGTTAAAGCAAGCAGCTGTTGTTGTTTGGAGCTCACACAGAAAATGTTTTCATGAGCGACTATGTCCATGTGAAACATTTATTACTGTCTATATTTGACGTTAATGAGAAGATCTATGACTTGGTTTCTGCTCTGAACCAATCCCAATTCCTAATCCGTTTACAATTTCTCTTTGAGGTGACTGACTTCACATTCATCAACATGTAAATCATATCAAAGCATTTGTACTGTACTACTTAAAGGTTGAGCATGGACACAACGCTATCTTTTAGGAATTGGATTAGGGTTTGATATCAAGGTTAGAGTGTCAAATTAAGTTTTCAAAATCAAATTGGGGTCTCAAAACAGGATTTTAAAGCAAGATTACAACGTCAAACACGGATTGGGGGTTTAAAACAAGATTAGGGTTTCAAGATGTAGGCTTTCAATATAAAGTTTAAAAAACAGGTTATGGTTTCAAATTATGATGGGGTGGGGGTTAGGAGTTAAACAGGATTCGGGTTTCAAGAAAGGAATGGAATTTCAGATTCAGTTTTAAAAAGAAATTAAAATAAATTTAAAAATAAAAGGAGGGTTTGACGGTTTTAAAATGAGGTTTAGGTTTCTAAATGGTATTTAGTAATTTAGGTAAGGGGTTCAAGAGTAGACTAGTGTTTTAGAGGGTGGCAGGGTTAGGGTAGGCCATTTTTATTCTGTTACCTCGTACACAACGCGGAATCGAATTAGCCTTGTGTGGCCTTAGCATGTGGGCTAGTGTGAAGTTGTTAGCTGGGTGTGAGTGCGTCCTCGCTCACGATCTGTGTGTGTGTGTGTGTTCATCCTGTACCCGCCACCACGAGGTTGCTGAGATTGCCCAGATGGAGTGAAAATATATTCCTTTTTTCTTCAAGTCCATCCCGCATTAGGAACCTTGTTGCCATTTGTGTTACATTGACACTCTAATATGGAGGTTACCATGGTGAGTCAATTCACCTTTGAAGTGGACCAAATTTAATTGCACTTTGTCGAGATGGTATTGTCAGTAAATCAATCAAATCAAAAACACTGTACTGCCTCAAATCGTGGCCTCTACTTGAATAGATGTCATGCCTCCATTAGTTCCGGGCATCCCTCTTTAAAAGGAACATTTCTAAAAGATGAGCAGTAAGGGTAAATATTAGTTTTTAGATTCCCCAATAACCTTCACAGAAAACCTTTTAAGATTCGTTTTAAAAAAATTGTCAAGACAAATTAATCGCCCAGCCCTTGTTGCTCATGCTAATTAGCTTTCAAAGTAAGTAATAAAAGGATCACTATTTTGGGCTAGTAGCATTAACATGCTAATTGGTCATTTGCTTTGAAATTGAGAAAACTGTTGAGTTGGCGCTAAAGACTTCCCAAAAGACACATTGAGTGAGTCTTAACCTCCATTTTGATTGTTGAGAAGTTGCCATTAAAGGACACGCACCACATGTCACTCGCCGTGTGTTATCTTTGCTAAAATTAGCTCCGGGTTTTGCGGCGTAGGAAGTGTTCACGCAGCAGGAGGACAATGTTAGCACGCTACAGGAAGTAGCGCCTCCTCTTTTTCTGTTGGCCAGTCCGTCATCAACAACTCCGCGACCCCTCCATCTTGTTGGTCGCACATAGTACATAAAACGTAGTAACGCATCGGCAGCAGTTTAGTGGACGTCAGACAATTTTAGTCTTCAGCAAACCTAACATACATTTTCATAAACATTACAATTTTGTTTGTCAATACCAGTTACAAATTTCAATCTGTCTACATAGTGAAGCTCTTTAAGAGAGTTCATACTTTTCTCTTTTCAAAAAATGTTAGCCAGGTGGTCATTGTTAAAGGGCGTTCATTATGTCTGTGAGCCAAGAAGAGGAAATGGTGCGTTGTAAAGAAAAGTGTGTATGTGCCGGTCCTGTTTCCTGCTGTTGTTCGTCGACAATGCGACCTCAAAAACTAAACAAGAGACACCAAAATACAAAAAAAACAAAAAACATTTAACTTATCAAACAGAACTCTCCTGACTGTGTGCCTGTGAAGGCTGCTTCCTCTCCAAAGAGGAAGTGCCTTAGTCGTTATGCTAACAACAAAAGCAACGTAAATCAGCACCCACCTTCAAAGAAATGCAATGTTGAAAATGCATTTGTCACCCAACTTTTCACCATCCTTGACTGGGTATTTGTCTTATTCTTTGTTAGAAAGGTCAAAGAAAGTTTAGATCAGTGTTTTTCTCAGCGCTGCTTAATTTTCCATGGCACTCTATGAGAGCCCCTAATGTTTGCCCGCCTGCCCAATGTGTTTGCTAGCAAATGCATTTGGTCCATCATCTAACCAAGCGTGTGCTTTCCAAACGTAGAAATTAAAATGATGCTGCCTTTTGAGTGACAGTGCCTGGGGGGGGGGGGGGGTCTTCATTTCACCCTCTTCAATAATAAGCCCGGTTGTGTGTGTATCACACTATTCATAACAGTTAGGTGACGCAAAGGTTGAGCTGCTGACATTTCATGAGGAAGATGACATTTAACCACAAAGATTGGACAGCTCATTTTTTTTCTACATTCAAGGTGCAGTCAACATTTTTTTTCCTAATGTGAGGATTAGCACACACACACACACACGTCGCCTCAAGGAAATGGAAATATATATATTTTTAAATCTAAATTAAGTGCAACGCTGACGCAAGGCCGCATCAATAGGGCGCCAATAATCCCCTGTTATTGACGGGGAGTGATGACAGCTGATGCTTTTTGTCTCTCAGTGCACACTCGACTTTGATGGGTAGCTGGTGTCCCGCTCGCACATTAAGAATATTACCTCGTAAATCACATTGTTGCACCATGACAGCGTTCATGGTGCTTACTAGTCCACATCGGCCTGGCATTTCGTAGACGGTGCATCTCATATTTGCTCATTTGGAAATTATTTGGAGATGTCAGATAGTCGGTATAAATCTTAGATCTACTCAGACTATGTCAAACATCAATTCAGGGTAGACAAACGATCGGATGTATTTCGTTCATAAATATGTCAACAGCGGGCATCAAATCCTCTGAATAATTATCTTTAAGAAATTATTCCATGGGTGGTATATGAATGATCGGCATTGGGGAAAGGGGTGGGGTATGCAGTCTCCACCTTCACAGCGCAGATGTGCTTCCACCATGTCAAGACTTGAGTGCGTGAGAAGTGTGCCACATTTTGAGGGAATAAAATGAGCCACTTGGACTGAGTGGCTGTGATTGAAGTCTGCTCTGATCACTCCCACAGTTGTGCAGACCTCCCTCTCACAGACCTGCCAACATGTTTGCCTGTAAAATTACCAATAATGTGTCTGACGCGCATCAGCACAGAGATACAAAAATGTGAACCCATTATTTTATGGCTCCATTTTCCAAAATGTTATCAATTATTTTGCTTATTTTGCAAAATTGTACAAACAACACCAAATGACATCACTTTGGATTTGAGATCGGTTCAGCCATGTTGTTTGTGCAAGCAGTGCACAAGGAGGACACACTTTAAAGTACAAAATCTGCTTTTAAAAAAAAACCTCAGTAACTAATCTTAATCAATTAAATGAATGACTGTTGCAGTGTGCTCCATACATTCCCTGTGGGCAACAAGTCTGTTCGTAAACATGAGACAAATTTTATCGTAAAACTCGCTCCCCGGGGAGGTGATTACTTTAAAGCCTCGTGCGATGCATCATTTCATAATTAACATTTGCATACCTTGCCGTTGAGGAGGGTCTCTGGTGGGGTGTTATTGTGGGGTTGCGAAACAGGCGGGCAACGCGCTGGCTCTTTTATGCTAATTAATTGACATAGAATTAGCCTGCCGCTGAATGCATGGGCGGGGCTATGAAGGGCCTGAATATTCTGTGAAAATCGGGGGTGGGGGGGTGGGGGCGATGTGCGCGACCACCTCTTGCATGTCAAAACAGTCGACTCATCAGGTTACATGTGCAAAAGTAATGGGACATATTCAGGAAGTGAAGCAAAGGGAGAATTTGTAAAAACACAAAATCGAGACAAGATGTCAAACTACGTGAAGAAAATGTGGGACATGGGAAAATGACAAAAGAATTGGGACTTTTGCAAGTGAAAAAGGTGACATCCAGACAAATCTAATGGGGCATGAACAAATAATGAAGAGAGATGACAAAATAACTGGTGCGATTACCTGTGTACTATGGACAAAAGTATTGGGATGTTGACTGGAAATGAAGAAAACATGAAAAGTATCGGGACACAGTATCGGAAATAGAAAAAGAGCAAAATATTGACCCAAAAAAAACTAGTAAAATGTTAAATCCTCGGTTCATAACACGAAAACAAGATGGCACCGATGATGACTTTCATAACGCACTTTTGGATCTGGACCCACAGTTAATGATTTACTCCAGCATTCATCACATTCTCATTAAAATCCAATCAACCGAGTTTAGATAATAAACACCCACACAGTATAATCATGCTGTTAACAACTGGAAAGATCATTTGGTTGATATAATATTCAAATAAACATGTAACGAGGTTTGGATTGCCTCACTTTCCATTTGGCACCGAGGGTTTTGTCTTAATGTAGTTGTGCGTGTGTGTGTCTGTTGTGTAGTATCATGACTTTTACTCGGACACAGAGATGTGTTGAATCCAATGTCCAATGTAATACCTTTGTTTAATCACCGCCGCAGGTCAGGTTTATAATAAAACTTGACAAATATTCACTTACAAAAAGGAAGAGAGGAGACAAACATTTCCTTTGGAATAATGTAATCTGTGCGCACCTACTTGTCTATGAATTAGAATTAAGCAGATTAATCAATTAATTTGACTGACATCTGAGAGGGTTGCCATTTTGTCTCTTCGGTCGACGGAAATTGACGTCACGTTGCCCTCGGGCTTGCATTGAGAGCGTTATGAGCCTGAAGGCGCTTTGATGTCGATTACAGTCGACAGCAGAGGGCAGAATAAAACAAAATGGCAGCTCTCTGAGATCGATTAAGAACTGGTGGATTCATCAGATTACATTTGACATTGTATTACACATTAATCAGAATATTAACATGTCCCCAATAATTCATGAAATATCCAAAATAAGAAAAATAAAGCAATCCAAGAAGATCCAAATCCGAAGGCATTGAGTGTAGTTGTAATGTCACCAAACACCACTAGATGGCAGACATTTCCCTATAATGTACTACAAACCCAATTCCAATAATACAATACAATAATTTACAAGAATGATAGTTTTGTGCTGTGCAGCAATGATTTTTTTTTCATGCAAAAGTTCTTTCCACTAGAAAAAATAATCGTACTATTTGGTTATGTTATGTTTGCTTCAAATCTTTTGGGGGGGGGGGGTTTCATGAAGTTTTTCAAATGTCAATATAATTATCTTGTTTTTTTCATGAAGTTTGTAATTTTTGTTTAAGGACTTTTTTCACAATTATTCAATGAATGAAAACCTATTACTATTGAGTATGCCTTTTGTAGATGAATCCGCAGCTTCAAATTGCGTGTATTTTTAAATCTTTGCTACCACACAGCTCCTCAAATTGATGTCATGGGGTTGGAACTTGTTGCGCTGGTCAAGACACCCAAACATTGTAGAGGACACCTTGCTTGTCTTTTTCATTTCTCCTTTCTGGAGGCGCGTTTGTCTGGTCGTGATGCACTCTGGCAACCGAGGACTAGGCTGGGAAAAGCGCTGCGGGTATCGGAGGCGGCTCTCTCCACAGAACTTAATTAGCACTTTCACCTCCAACGAGACCCGTCGGTCCGGCCAGATGGGCGTACGGAGCCCCATCAACATGGCCCACAAGCCTGTTATTTGTGGCGCAAATGGTTTTGATTTGTGAAAATATCCCCGATTAGCGGCAAGGAATGGCCAAACTGCTCGAGTACTGCCTCGGTAAAAAACAGTGATAGTTCATGCGAAAACGCCTGTGACCTTCCTGTGGCACTGCACTCTCCGTGATTTGTTTTTAAACATCAAAGGCGATTTTTCAGAAGCGTAATATTGTTAGCCTAATAGCATCATTGCGTTAGTCCATTTTGGAACATTTTCAGAAGAAAAAAAAAACATAATAATAAAAAGGCTGTTTGCCTCAATTCAGCCTTTGCAATTGTCGTGACCTGAATAGGAGACAAAAACTATTTTCACATCTAACAATATGAAGGAGATGAAACATTCGCATTGAATCACAATAATGGCCCTCCAAGGGAAGCCGCAAAGCCTTAGTAGTATAACATGGCCTTTGACAAAAAATGAATGTGACGCCTGTGATTGAAGATAATTTTGAGTAATTACTTTAATGATTATGTACATTCAAGACAACTAGTAATTTTTACATGCTCGTGTTTATTTTATTTTTTTGGGCGGTGACAATGAGCTTCCAAACAACAGTCTGCAGGATTTAATTGGAGTCACAGCTGGATGAACTTGATTTTTCTGAATGGGCTTGCTGGCGGCGATCCAGATGCATTCTGGGAGATGACGGAAGAGGATGACGTGTTGAGAGTGCTCATACGCCAACTGTTCCAATATTCTGCCGTCCAAGGGGGAGGGGGGCTACGGTCATCTTGTTAGTTAGCGATGCACTGCTAATGACTCTGTGATCAATTCGCACATCATGTTCTTTGATGTGAAAATGTCGGGGGAGGTTACTGAGAAGACGAGAAAAAAAATAAATGGATGCAAGCACACACACGTACATCTCTATGTATATGCTCTGTGTTTGTGTCTGTGCGTACCTGTATACACTGTATGCGTTTACATTTCCAGTCTTGTTTTGGAATAAAAATGTATTTTAACATTAAACATTTTTGTCAAAATTACCTCCAAAATTAACAAAAATAAATACATTTTTAAAAAATCATGAGCTGGTGAGTGCTAAATCACATCCCGCCATCTGAAGTGATCTGCACACGACTATTTTGTCTAATTTCTCAACAACGCCATTTGGCCAAAGGGAATGAGCAGTCTTGAGTAACAGTTGGACTGTTTGCTTTCCGACTGCTGTTTGCAGTCATTCTGTCGCTGAGTGACGTGTTGAAAAATGAGATTATCCAGCATGTAAATGGATTACAACGCAAGCTGCTGTCAGTGGGAACTATGCCGATGAGGATGATGGTGAGGAGGAGTACGCAGGAAGTTATTCGGATTAGTGACACAGGAGAGGCGATTACATTTTTGTCGCATAAATTTGGGGGTCTAAAAACAGGAAGTGAAAAATGGAGTAAATGTGAAGTGAGTAAACCAAGTATTGGGAAAATGATCGTATAGTATGTGGACACCTGCAGGGCTGAGTGCTAAAACGTGTCCCAATACTTTTGTCCATGTTGTGCACCGTTGCATGCTGCAGTGTGTAAACGAAGAGTAACATCATTATTCTTTTGTGCATCAGCTTTTCATTTGCTCCATTGTTTGGGTTTTTTCCCCTATTTAATTTGGCTAATCCTGGTTGAAAGACGTAATTATGTGCTGAAAAGATCTCCATCATCGCCGGGGAAATCAGACTAATCTCACAATACTTTTTTTGTTTAATTTATGAGATTGGATTTTAATTCGGCCGTATAATCAAATCTAATGAAAACTTCCGTGGAGATTTCCCGCACCCGGACGGCATTTTAATCACGTGGGCGGCATCTTAATGACACTGTTTAAAAAAGGACTCGATTATCTCGAGAATGCCAGCGTGTGTTTGTGTCATCGACACGGTTTGGGTTCATAGCCTGAGATGACGGCTACTGTTAAGCTGCTGCGATTCTGGAAATAATAAGATTAGGGTCCTTTCGAAGCCATCATTCAAACCGCACATCAATAACAGCGCTTCCACTGTACAAGATACTAGAAGACTGCAGTAAATAATACAAATCTAAGACCTTGCGTCTGATAGAACATGACAATCAAGATTACAAAAGGAAGAACTTTACACTGATGCAAGAGCGACACAGTAACTACTGAAATATGAAGAACTAGACATCTTGAACTACAACACATTGAAGATTTGAACAATGAGAACTGGAAAATGAAGGGTAAAAACCTGGAACGCTAAGACCTAGACACTAAAGACTTCAACATCGCAAACTAGTCACTGATTCTCAAGACATCTACAAACACAGATGGAAAGGTTTAAGGGCTCAAAACCGAAGACTAAGATTGGGAACTAGACAACGAAGATGCTAAACTCTAATCTCCAGACTGGTTTAGCTAAGAAATGTTAAGATAGGCGAGTGTGCGTTGTTCAGGACTAGATACCCAAGACTACAATACTCTAAAGCAGAGGTGTAAAACTCATTTTTGTCGCCGGCATTGGGGACAGACTAGACACTGAATACTCAGCGTTTCACTTGGAGGGCTGTTAAGACTGAACCATCTAAAGAAGTCAAGAATAACTGTTGATTGTACTATTGTTTCAGTTACCATCATGGGGGGTTTGGTACATAGGAGAATTAAACATTTTGGTCAACCTTTTTGAAAGGATCATGGCAGTTGACATGTTTGAGCTGCTTTCGCGGGCCGCATAATATGATGTGGCGTGCCAGATCTGGCCCCCGAGCCTTAAGTTTGACACCTGTACTCTAAAGTCTTTAACACTGTGAACAAGACAATGAAGACAAGAACATTAAACACGAAAAACTAGTACATTCTTAGTAGAGCACCAAGATTCAGACCCTAATACAAGGTCACCAAAAACTAGTCAATGATTCTAGACCACAAAGGCTAGTCACTGATACTCAAACACAAAGTACTAGACACTAGTACTTGAAACATAAGAATGAGAACATAACAAACTAGACACTGAATACTCGTGCGGGGAAGGAGCAGTACACTGTCAATAGAACAAAAACTAGACGCCAAAGAGAACACTGAGGCCTTGGTGCTAAAGACTACCACCCTGAAGTACGAGACACCTGAGCACCAAGGCACCAAAGACTACGATTCTTAGAACCAGAAAATGACGGGCAACGGACTAGGACGCTAAAAACAGACTACCAAAAACTAGATAAAACTAAGATCAAGAACTTCACGACTGCAATTCTAAGGACCTGACTAGAACTACTCGCAAAGGACTAGACCCCAAGAACTCGACACACAGACTAGTACATGAGGCCACTTTTATGCACGTGGGCATGTTTGTGCTATCGTCAAGTAAATATTGAAGAAATCATATTTGATATATTTTGCAATGATGGTTTAAGATTAGGACTCACCTGTTGGGGTGTGTGCGTGATAACCTTCAGTATCACCATGGAAACGGCTGCTATGCGCAGAGTAGGCATTCAAGGGGCAATGGGCCTGTTCCCCATGGGGGGGTGGTTGTCAGAGGTTTTTTTCCCCCCTGAGGTATCCTGGTCGCCGTGGCGACACAGTAGGCAGGTAGGTGACTCCCTCAACGGGGGGGATTACAGATTAATAACACGGCAACTGGGCGAGCGGTTGCCGTGGCAACAAGGAGCAGAGAGCGGAACCTCATTTGGCGGCGGACAGATGAGGTTCCCTTTGAAAAGGGGCACGTCGCATATCGCGCGTCTCCAAACGTATGCGAGGTTAGCTTCCGCGCGCCAATTGCACCGTTTTTATTTCTGTGTGTGTGTGGGTGGGGGGGGCTGGTTACTTATCGGCTGTGCTGTCATGCAAAACTCATCCACTCGTACGTTCATTCGATTAGCACTCAACTCTGAGGTGCTGCTGATGAGGCTGACGGATGCAAAGAAGTCAATAGATGACGTAGTACCTGTCGCTAATGGGGTCAGTGTGCAACCAAAGCCGACACTACAGTTTGTCCATATTGGGAGGTTGGCATACATTTCAGTAAGACCAGATCAACTCTCTGTTACAGGAGGAGGGCGCAAGGTTTAGGGTTCCAATGTTACGATTCAAAATGAGGGTCTCTCGCCTGGGTTCGAGGTTCAAAGTACGATTTCAAGGCAAACTTTGGTTTTGTGCAAGGTTTCACCTGTTGCCGTTTTAAAGTAACGTTTCAAGACAGGATTTGGGTTTTAATATCGTTTCAAACTTTCCTCTATTCTCCAAAAATTATCTGGCTAGCAGACGGCACAGAAAAAAAAGGTTTTTGTGGAATTTGTGTCGAATAATGAATGATTGAAGATTAGAAAGATGAAATAATAGCAAGCATGATTAATCCTCTCCAAGTTAAATGAGCTTCATGCTCTGATGAAAACTGTCCGCTCATTTCAATGTAGAACATTTATCCCAAAGCAGGTCTTCACGCCTTTGAACAAACATTTCCGACATTTTCTAACATTTGTTGTCCACATGCAGCCATCACAATCGTTTCATAATTTTTTAGGTCACATCATCCAGACTTGTATAAACTCTTCGGCGGAGGCAAAATCGTCTGCTGCATTTCATCCCCTCACGCTCAATAATTGATGTGCTTTTTTTTTTTTTTTTTTTTAAATCGAATAGCAACAGCACATTGAGAAGAGGCCCCATTGCCGCTTCTTTCCATCCATTCCTGTGCGACGGCGCGATAACAAACGTCTGCGCCAGATCAATAATACCCTTCTCTCGCCTATCCTTCACTTTGTCACCTCAATTTCTCTCTCGTTCTTTCTCTCTCTCTCTCTCTATTGCGCTCGCATCCTCTTTGCAATGTCACTCGGCCGACAATAAATCGATGGCGTTGAGAGAGATGTCGCGGTAACGCCAGGAAATAACAGACCTCACGAACGCGCGTTTGTGCACGTGCGTGTATCCGTACATGTACTTTGTTTCCAATCTGAACTGTCAGACAAGTGTGTGTGTGTGTGTGTGTGTGTGTGTGTGTGTGTGTTCTCCACTGATTCTCGGGCTGCAACTATTCGAAAATGTTGATAATTAATCAGTTGGTCTTTTTTAAAATTATTATTAATGAATCAAATGGCTTTTTTTTCTCCATGTCTTTAGTTTTTGTATATTAGATCCAGATCGCTTCTCATGACTTATGACGGGTGGAAAGTGACGTGAGAAAGACGAGTCCATAAACGACAGCACGTCACGCTTGGCCTTGAGGATTTATAATGTACAGGGAGAATGAAGACTTTCTCCGTTACTATTATTTGGAAGATTCATTGATGCGCTGTGCGCACAAGGTCGACGTCTAAACTTGAGAAATTTTGTTCGAGGTCCTCTGGTGTCATGGAAACTAGGTTCTGTGTCATCAAAGACAAATTATTGAAAAAAAAACTTTCTATGAATTTCTATTCCCAGAAAATGTTCATTTGTGTGTTTTTACAGGACACAAAGTGAAAGATTGTTCTAATGATCCTCTTCGCTCGAGCCATTTACAGTCCACCATTCGTCTTTATTACTTCATATTCATTGTTTTTAGGACACAACATAAACAAAGAAATAAACCCTGCTTGCCCTTCCAATACTTTTGGAGCGGTCACAGCTAATTTGCGAAGCTATTTTGTCTTTACCATCTCATGTGGGCTGAGCATAGCTTGCTTTGATCATCATTTGGAGGATTCACCCTGGAGGAAAAAAAAAAGTCCTCACTGCTTTGCTTTCACTTCCTACCGCAACCCGTTTAGGCCACAAAACTCACTTTGTTCATCTGAAAATTGTCTCGCCGTAATCATACGTCAGCAATCGAAGATGATGAATAGGCCCACTCATTCCAAAATTGTACATTTGGACTATTTCATGGCAGAAACGTAACTTTTGGTATCCGATTTGATTCGATCCAATGATCAGAGGAGGCTCGAGGGCGGTGAAAGCGCAACGGGTTGTGTTTCAGCGCCTCGTTCACGGGCGACCGATCCATCGACTGGGCAGCCTGTCGAGTTTATCAGACACAAAAGACGCTTGAAGCTTCTCACACCTCTAACCCGCCTCCTCTCCTTCATCCTCCTCATCCTCCCGCCGCCTTTTGTCCCGGGTGGGATTGAAAGCGCCGCGCCTTGACACCAGGCATCACCCTCGGAATAAAAATGAGGCGAGGCGGGTGGAAAATTGAACATGCCAGGCCCCAAGTTGCTTTTTTTTGAGTGATTTAGGGCGTGTGGGCTGCTCTTGATTAGCGTCGTAGTGAGCTTGGTGATGCGAAGAAGGCGAATGTTCGCCGAGGTTATTGCTGCTGGAAATGTTCGACTCATTTTATTTCACCGTCTTCATATAGAGGCACGATTATTCCAGCCTTTTGAAATATGAGGAAGAGGGAGTTCACATCTTCAGACAGCTTGAAGTTGTGTTTTATGTACAGTGCGGAGATACGGCGGTGCCATTTTGGGCAGTACGATAAGTGGAGTGTTGCGGGAGAATTAACATGCATTCAACGAGGGTTATGGACAGACACGGACACATTCTGTCTTTGATGCAAGACATCTGTAGGTTGCAAAATAGCCTTAAAATTGTTGCAACTGCGCAAAAGGTCCAGGAGGAGTTTGACTTTGAAGATTCACTGGAAATGGCCAAAGTGACCCAAAAGCTTTGAAACAAACCGGCTGACTTGCTGCATCTTTTTGAACATTGCTTGCTGAGACTTTTTTTGCTGGGCCTACTTATAGTCGACTTGTCTACCCAAATTCATGTGGTCAGGTCAAACTGGCTTTGAGAGCTGAATTCCCCTCCCCAAATTCATGATCTGAGTTATTCCAAGAGTTTCCTGTTTTATGTCAAGTTGTGAAATGTTGCCTCTAGGCTACACTCACTCTTCAAAACTCCAAAATGAGCAAAATGACCTGAAAATGTTTGAATGTGTTCCTTTTCCAGGATGGTTTTCAAAACTTTTTTTTGTAGCTCTACTCATGATGTATGCTGATACCAAATTTCGTGTTAAAAAGTGATCATTTACAAGCCAATACTGGATTTTTGTGTTGTATGAGGAGTCATCAAAATGGCCCCCCCCCCACCCCCCACACCCCTCCTCTCTTTATGGCATTGGTCTTCGTGACTGTTTTTGTAGGTCTAATTAGACATGCCGACCAAATCTGCCATTGCCAAGTGAATCTTGGCTACTGGGACTGAATTTCCCGAAGATTCTGGGTGGTGTTAGTGTGCCAATTTTTATAGGTTAAGCCATTGACCTCTTCACATTTTCACCAGAATGAACACATTCAGAAAATGTGGGGTATTTTGTGGAGTGAGAAAGGTTTGAAAATTACATTTTTTTGTTGTTGTTGTGTGTACCAGACAATCCACACCAGGCCCGGATGTAGCACACCAAGACAACACGCAAAGTGTTGCTTTTATTATTTCTGTTTGGTCCGAGTTCACATGTCACTTGTTGGCACCAAAACTGCTTGGTGCCAAGCGGCGAGGGCTCCGAGTGAAGCCGAGCCCTGTACCAGCTCCAACAGTGAAAGCCCCAAGAGGAAATTTCAAACAGCTGTCCCTAAAAATACGGCGCCTCTGGAATGCAAGCCACTGAGTTCTTTTCCCCTCAATCTGTCTATGAACGTTTGAACCTCAATGTGCTGCACCAGGAATCTCAAACTTTTCTCTTGGATGATTTGAATATAGAAATATGACATAATACAATAATGTCAGCTTTTATTTAGTTCATCTTGCGATGTCTGCGATGAGACTTTTTGTTGCCATGTTGTTGAGTCAACAGTATGTTTTTGGGCTATGTTAGCCTCTTGAGTGTTGGCAAGATATGTTCAACTGATTTTGGTAGCATTAGCTCGTAAAGCTAAGCTAACACTCATTGTGTAGGCCGATAGTCTCCAACCAGTGGACCGTGATGCAGCACTGTACGATGCTATGCTAAAATGTGCTCAGAAGCTAAATTACTGTACATTTTTAGGACATATTAGCCTTCAAATGTAAAGTAAAGGGATGCTTATTCTTTTCTGCCTTCAGCTTGTCCTGTCAGACGTCATCCTTAAATTAAACTAAGCTATGCTAAACTGTCATATTCTCAGGTTACTGTAGCTAAGAAATGTTAAGCTAGGTGAGTGTGCATTGTGTGCATTTCTGTTCAACCCCAGGGATGTTCCTAAAGACTCTTACTTTAATCAGAGTATAACTGACGTCCCCCAACTTTAAATTCAAGTAGAAGTACAGGTGACGGGCTGACTTTTTTTTTCTTTTTCCTTTCCTTTCCAGCGGGTGCAACTGACTGCAAAATGGTCGACTTCATTTCCCAATTCCATCTATGCCTTTCAGGCTGTTTCATATGCCCGTTTAAGTTAGCCAAATACAACCAATTTCATACTGATTGAAGACTTTTTTTTCCCCCCCAAAGGCAATTTTTTTTTTCCGCAAACTTTTCAGGGAGGCACAAATGAGCGCAAAACGATAACTTTCTTTGTGCATCTTGTTATTATGGGCCATTTCGACAAACTTTATGTTGATCGGAGAAATTTGTGTCATGGGCCGATTTATTTATTTATTTTCCTGGAGGTTGCGACTGATTGCATGCTTGCGGGTGTGTAATAAAAGGTCTTATTTTTAGATGCATATATTTTACATATGTACACACAGAGTGGTTTGTGTGAATGAGAAGCCTGTATGCCGCCATTACTGCTCGCCACCCGTCTCCCAAAGCTAATGGATCACTGTCAGTGCCTCATGTAATTACTGCAACGTGACTGTGTCATTACACAAATGCCACCCTCCTTCCATCCTCCGCGTGTGTGTGAGTGAAGCCTCACTGCCGAGATACATAAATGCACATGTTGATGACGATACAAGGGACAAGAAAATAACATCCTTTATCTCTCTCGATTTCCTGCATTTTTTCATGTTTGCCAAACATTTCATGAGCTTTTCTTTCCTTGGGGAAAGTTGGGCAAAGGCCGGTTTATTTTGGGTAGCGCACATGTCAGACTAACAATAACACTGTGAACTATTAAAAAATGTGGATCATCTATAGCAGGTCTCAAACAGTCTAAAATGTCAGAGAGGTTTTATAGTGGAAGCCTGAGGCAATTGACCAAACAAATGGTTTTAATTTGGATCGAATCTAAACACAGATTGGAGAACTCTGTATCAGCATGTTTTGTTGGGACTTTGGCCTCTACTTGCTGGCCAGAAGCCATTATTTTTTTGTTTGGAATTTTTGTTGATTTGATTTTGAGGTTGTGATTTTAATCTGGATTCTAAACGGATTACATGTAAATCAAATCAAAGATCTCACATTAACTTTGACTCCAGGCTTGTCTAGCTGTCCTCAGTCGATGCTTTATCATTTTATTTTGAATTGGATTGGTATTTTTAAAATGGATGACAGCGCATTCTATTAATTGATTAAGTCTACTTTGTAGGAACAGATCTATGCCTAACTGATCACCTCTGCTTTATCGTGTTACACTCAGTCAAGAATTTCCTATCTGGACTGAGTCCATAGATGACCTTCAATAATATTATTTAATCTATTTATTTCATATATCAATCAATGTAACTCAAGCATGATTACTCTCAGGACTGCTGTATTTCTGTGTTGGGTGTGTGCATTTAAGGGGTGCGGCCTACTTGAGTTGGCCAGGTTAATCTGCATGTTCCCCACAAGCAAGGGGACCATTGCAAGCCCGTAAGCACTTTTTATTTTATTTATTAATTTTTTTCCCCACAGGTTTTTATAACATCAGAGTATATGTCTGACTGGGGATAAAAGCCTGATCACAGGCCAACATGTGAGTTGGCGACGTGTCTAAAATTTAGTATGAGCAACAACAAGGCTGAAGGTTGTGTTGACTTGAAAGAAATCTGAACACACATTATGCAAGTTGAGGAACAAATATGCTCTTTGATCTCCTGCGATTCAAACGCACTCTGTATTTGTTCCTAAGAATACTTGAAAACCACTAAATTGAGGGGAACGCCCCCATCCCATGAGACTTCCTCATTTGTTTATTGTCGTTTCCACTGAAACGTGATTTCATTTGGAAGCCGCGATTATCATTTAAATCTTTAAAAAAGGATATAGCAACATTTCTATGAACTTATTTATGCAAATAATGGCCAGGTGTTTTAGTCAGGCCTGAAGTTGTGGGCATCTATGTGCATTTTGATACAATTCCAGTTTTCTATATATATATAAAATATAGTATACACACTGCTGTTCAAACGGTGAAACAAAAAAAAAAAACGAGGTCCAGATAAATCGGTTCAAAACTTTTTCCCAAAGTTAGTGTGAACTATTAAACTGTACAACTCGATTCATAAAATAAAACTCTTAATAAACGGAATGACAAACAACTGAACTTTATTTGGGGTTCATCAGAGGCATGTGAAATGGTGGCATTAAACATGTTTGAATTTGATGGCTGAATTCTGAACACAGCCAGATCACATCCCCAATTATAAGAGGGTGTGCACACTTATGCAACCACAATACCTTTTTTTTTTTGGGCTCTTTTCAAGACTCTGTTAAATCATAGTCAGCACCCAACAACCACCATCTAAAGTGCTTCTGATAACCATAAAGTTCAGATGTACTTGTAGGCTTTTTTTCCCCTCTTCCATTTGATTTATTTACAATTTAGTTCTGCAGTCTGTGGAGGGAAATAAATGGAGAATGGCTAAATGGATGTGCAGATGATCGATGATCGCCCGCTACAGCACGTCTACTGAAACACTAATCGTCATTTTATACGTCATCTCTACATAACAAACTCGTTTGTGCTAACATAATCTCTCAATGATCGCTGCTTTAAAGAAATGTAAAGGGGGTGGGGGATTTTGAATCACGGGCTCAGAGCTTTCTGGGAAACATAGACAGAGCTCACAGATGGTTAGACCAGAACTTGACCGTCGTTCTTCACGTTGATGTTAGGGCTTTTGTCAAGTTAACCCGATTTTCTCCTAATCAGCATCCATCAATATGGCAGAAAGTGTTATTGATCCTTGATTTAAGTTCAAAATGGTCAAAGGACAAGATCCATTCTGGCTCATCCGCCGCTCTCAATGTGATTAGTTACTTTTCACGACATCTCGTATTCATCTTGGGGAACATTCAGTATCTCCTATTGTCTTGAGTGTTTTATCTCAAAATTCATAAAAAATTGTCATATGAAATCCATTTTGCTGCGCCTTATTGCACGACTGTCTGTGTCCTATGTGTTGTGTTGTGTTGTGTTATTTTGACTTCAAAATGGCGCCGTGTGAGTGGCTGCATTTCCAGCAGCTCCTATATTTTGTTGCTCTACTTCTTCCTTTCATAACTTTGCTCCTGGGAATCGGTAATTTCTCCATTGCGAGACTAATAAAGGTTTTCTTATCTTAACCCTTTCAGGAACTACAGCGGACAGCTTATGGTATCGGGTAACAGTGTGCATGAAAGGGTTAATGTCACAATAGTCATTTCGTGTCACCCAATAATGGCTCACATTTATAATGTATTTCACCATCAATAACAACTATGTTAATAAAATATTGTTTATTCAATTTCAATGCATTAAGTTGTGATATTATATTGTTATAGGGGGGAGATACATTTTGACAGTTTAATTCAATTAGAAAAGAGGAAAAACATTTTGTTTGTTTTTTTTCACATTTGTATTCAAATTAGCGCACGCGTCAAGTGACCACCCAAATGAACTGCTGCAGTTACAATTAGTGTCACTTGTTAGCTTACTGACAAAATGTGATACCCAGCACTGAAAATGCCATGGGATTTTTATGGGGGGTTTGTTCGTTGTCAACGTAACCAAAGTCGGCAACACGACTGGTGACTCATTTGCGGTGGAAAGGTCAGATAGCACAACAGGTTCTGTTGTCAATATATTACGAACATCATCTGTCTGAAAAATAACCTCTGTCGCTGAGTATGTGATAACCTGAGGTTGTGGAAAAGCTGTATTCAATAGTTGTGTGCTAGTACTCGGCACGGCTTCAGGATTTGACATTGGGGGACTGAGAAAATATTTTGAAAGAGTCATTTTTCAACCAGTGTTATCAAACGTATTTATTTGGCTATTTTTTTGTGTGTGTATTTATAAAACATATCTTTGTTCATCTATCTATGCCAGTGACTGATACAGACAGAACCAATAACTTATGTTCTATTTGATGGCAGAAAGAATATAATTGACATGTATAGCCACACTTTGTGACTTTTTTGTTTGGTGATGTGCTGTGAGATTTTCAAACTTCAAATATGTGCCTTGACTCAGTGATGGGTGGGATTCACTGTTTTATTTGGGGCTATACAGATTTCTGAGGTGGCTATAGCCCCGTTTCGCCCTGGTGTAGCCTCATTCCGGGCTAGTACTTTTCAAGGTTGGAATCAAATGTTTTCATTTTTAAAAGACGTTGCGATACATCCCGCAGCCAACACTTGACTATGTCATCATGTTCTGCTTCACCTCGGTTTATAGTACAGCAATCCCTCTTTTATCGCGGTTAATGGGGACCAAAACCACCCGTGATAAACAACATCCGTGAAGTAGCGACCCCCCCCCCCCCCCCATATAGATACATAATATAAGACCAAATTTAAATGTGCTGTACAGTATGTGTAACATACAGCACAGATTAAATTTCTTCCCTCTCAACAAGAAACAGGAGGATGTATAAGTTAGGTTAGTTTCTGAATAACAAAATACAGTAAACATATACATGTAGTACTGTATATGTTGCTCTATCTGACTCACTGTTTTGCTGATTTTCGCTGCTTCTCGCGGACCGTTTGCGGACTTAAAAAAAATTATGAATATGTTTGAAAAAATATCCGTGATGCACTGAAGCCGCGATACACGAACCGCGGAATAGCGAGGGATCACTGTAACTTGCTTTCCATGTTGCATTCACCACCATCAGGCTACCTCAATTCAAATTTGTCTAGGGGTGCGGCTTTGACCCATAGAGAAATTTATTTTTGGGGAGACGTTGCTCACAATAATGTGTATTTTATTCAATTTATTAATATTATAACTTCGTCAAGAAGTCGTTTATTATTATTAAACTGGATGCAACTTAACTCACCATCGGCGACAATGGGACAGTCCACCTCCAAAATTAAGTTAAAACGTCACCTTCATGTTTATCACCTGTGGGTCGTATAGAAACCAGAAGTGGCTTGTTAGCTTACGAAGTCAATTTACAGCGGTCATTTTCACACTTTGAGCACTATTTTTTTATTTGTTTCGCTGTCGGAGAGGAGTCTTGAATTGGTGTTGAAAGAAAGACTGAAACTGTCCAAGGTGAGATCGTTTCGTGGTTTAGCAAAAAGAGTGCAAATGGAATAAAGTGAAGGAAAGGGAGACGTATTGGTTGTAAAACTGATGGCGGAAATCTCTCAGGGTGTTCCATCGCATGTAAGCGCCTCGCTCGCGTTCTTCGGTGGCCGCCTCGCAGCTGGATTTGTGGGAGTGGAAATTCCACAGTTTGCACCCGACATCGGCGCCGTGACGGATGGAGAGGGGGGCGGAGAAAAAGCTCCGGAGTGAGGAGGCGACTGAGCGGGCGATGCCGTCTGCCTCAGCGAGCTGACGAGTGGGTTGCTTCTCCCCGGTTCGCCGCTCCGGATTTCCGACGGCCGTTTCTGGAGGAAGTTTCTCCGGTCACCGAGGCTCCTCTGCGGGTGGGAACCCGCGTACCTGTCGCTTGGACCTTACAGAATTCCTCCTTTTATTCCCGCCCCTTCCCACCTTTGGATTATTCACCTCCCAGGACCTGTCAAGTTGAGGATGGACCTCTTACTTTGAGATCATTTCCTCACTTTTTATTTATCAGAATTATTTTTATTACTTTGTTGGCGACATCTGACAATTATTTTGGGGAAGAGTTTCTCGGTCGGGATGTTGCAGCGGAGCAGTAGGACGCGCGTTGGACCGCTTTGGGTTCTGCTCCTCCGTTTCCTGCTCACCCAAGGCGTCCTGGCGGCTGCGCTCACTCAGACCAGTGCGTTCCGAGCGGGTTCCAGTCAAATGCATGTCACCGCGGCATACGCGTAATCCAATTCTGTTTTAAAGTGCCACTTAAAACACATTCAAGTGTCGGAGGAGGTGCCCGCCACTGTCATTGTGTGTGCATGTCATACATTTATGGAGTCATGTAAAACGTCCAATAGTGACATTTACTGTGATATTTCCTTCCAGACAAGTGCGGCGGAGCCATCGACATCCACTCCCCGGGCTACCTGACCTCCCCGGGCTACCCTGGCGCCTACCCACCCTCGCAGCAGTGCGCCTGGGTGATCACGGCACCCGAGCCGGGCCAGAAGATTCTGATCAACTTCAACCCGCATTTCGACCTGGAGGACCGAGACTGCAAGTAAGACGTAGCGCGCGCCTGCACGTACACGCGCACGCACACACGTACAGTACTTTTACCGTTTTGATACCGCGGGTTGCTCTGCCACCCATTGGTTGTCGGGCCTCACTGCAGCTGTCACAAGTAGGTGCAGGGTGAGTCTGGATGAGGATTTTGGGGAGGGGTGGGGGTGCACATCTGCAGAAGGAAATGAGGTTCGGAGGATTCTGTGCTTCCTGCTTGATTGCAGTGGATAACAATGTCTTTGTTTGGCTCTTTGGTGGAATTTCGAGATCATTTCAAGGTGAACATTCAACCTTTAAAAAAATAACTGATAATGCTGACTTCAGACATTAAGCTGTATTCATGTCCTGTCCTACCGAGAGGTTTTTACAGAATTTTGATTGTCTTATGTAGGTAGATGAGTGTTTCAAAATGGTGTGCGACCCCCAAGCTCAATTCAGGTTGTCGAACGGAACAAATAACGGAGGCGTCGCTCCCCTCGAACATTATATGAAGAGCCCATTTGTCAGTCTGCTGGAATGCTCATAGTTGTTGAGGACTCTGTTTACATGATGGCAAAAAATAAGGCACAGCGGGCTCAAGTCATAAATGGCATCACATGGCTGCACAAAACATTTGTAGAGCGTCCAAATTTCTACTTGAGGAAAAAAAGGGATTGTTTTATCAAAGCATTGAGGAGCGCAAATTAGCGGTGTAGCTCTCCTGAATGCAAACACTTTTGGAAACAACACTGTGGAGTGACCACTTGTCAACAGTCTACTTGTGGAAAAAAAAGGGGATGTTATGCAGAGATGATGTAAAATGTCATGAAACTCGGTGGTCTCTTCGAACTAACAAGTGGCATCGCATCCTGGAACATAAACGCAGACCCACACAACATTTTGGAACGACCACACTTCAGCGTGTACTGGGGAGGGGGTGGTCTATTTTGGGGAAATGGGCAGACGCTCTCATTTGTAGAAAGGTTGCGGACTAATGATCACAACGAACACCAAAGTGAACACAGAGTTCATCTGAGAGCTGTTGAGGTGCCTCCTTTGGTGCTGCATTTTTGATTCGCAACAGAATTCCAACGGATCAGCAGTTTTCTCTTGCCTTAGCAGCATTAACATCCATTAGAAATGAAAACCAATGCAGTCTGATTCATCAGATTGTAGGTGTTATGGCATTGTTGCACTGTTGCTCACTGCGTCGCCCACGCACGCACACTGGATCATTACAAAATATGAGAGGGGAGAAAAAAAAACAAGTACAAAGCGTCTACGGCGCTAATGCTTATGAGTCCCGCGGGTCTGCAACACGATCCGATAGTAGTGGAGGGGAGACCATCTGTGCGGCTGTGATTTACTCACCAGGTCTTTATGGAGCCCTTTAAAAGAAGATAGAAGAGTCGCCGTCAAAAAACAAGAGCCCCTTCTTTATGGACACGCTCACACACATGTATACACATTCACAGTTCATAAAGAAGGGCTCTTGTTTTTTTTTTTATGTCATCTTCTGTGTGTGTCTGGGGTCAATGCGAAGACGCGTGAAGCGGAGGGGGTAAAGGTAGGTTTGATCATCACTACAGAACAAACAAGATGACTTGCTTTTGGCTTTGGTGGTGAAAAAAAAATGTCTGATTTCATGTATTAGGGCACCTAAAGTTGGGAAGAGTTTGGACAAATGTATTGAGACACCAGAAAAGAAGGAGTTTGGGTAACACCTAAGAGAAGTAAACTAAAGGACTCTCTTTCTTACTACTAGTTACTTCCATAACTTTGCTGCTGTGAATTGGGAATTTCTCCATTGTGAGACTAATAAAGGTTTTTCTTCTTCTTCTTCTTTCGACTTTTGATTAAGGTCCGTGTTCCAATACTTTTGTCCTCTTGGAGTCATGGGTAGCACGTGCTTCTTTGAAATAATTTCACAATTGCAATTGGCTTTTAGTGTTCAAGTCGTATGTATGATTGTTCCAGCCCACCCAGCAGCTCCTTGTTTGAGGGAGCCTCCTTCATGATTACATTGTTGTGTGTTTGTGTTGGATGATGAAGCCAGCGTGTAGCTCGAAGCTCTCTGACTTGGCGGCACTGCCGTTATTTTTGGGAGTGAGTGAAATGTTGCAACTATGACGCAGAGAAGCGAGGGGGGGGGGGCAAAGACGAGATCAAGAGAATCTTGCTATCTATGCACTGTATATCACTTCATCTTGTCATGATGATCACAATTTTTCTTACGCAAGTCACTCATTGTCATTCATGTCATTCAATGTTACATTTTTCTAGCTTTCTCGCTAGCTCGAATTATATCCATATGTAATTGGTGGCAATTGTGTATCTTTTCTGTTTTACGCGCTCTATCTATCCTGGTGTTTTCTTCGGGGAAATGTACAAATTAAAAATTTCCCCACACAACAACTGTGTGATTGTCCCAAATGTTAAAACATCCTGTGTAGCTCTCTTTATTCCATCCAAATTCAAATAGTTGGTAATATTGCCTTCAGGGGCAGTCCGGGAATCTTGGCTAGCCACTCACCATATGAGCAAATGCTTCAAATGTCCTTAAATGTTTTCTTCAGGGACAGTCTGGGAATCAATGAATCTATTATCTTATCTTATCTTATCTTATTTATCTATCTAGCTTGCTTGCTAGCTAGCTAGCTACATGAGATATTTAAGCGGCCTTCAAGACGCGATTAACGCGTTTTGGCTTCACCTTTTGAAATAAACAAAATAAAAATTGCGTTTTCTTCCGGTGATTCCCTTCTCAGTCAGTCAAAGTTAAAAGCGAACAGACGGCGGCGGTAACACTTTGGTCTCATCGCATATCTGAAATAGCGTCGTCGCCAAAATGCTGATCCTCGCTGAGCAGCAGGGGGGGCGGAAAAACGCGCATGTGCCCGTTCGGGTACATGCGTCGGTGGCGGGATAATTCAGGATGTCTTTTTTTTTTTTTTTTGTATTTGGCTGAGCCGCAGCTCTCCCCCATGGGAGGCAGCGTCAATCCCAACATAGATGCCAGCAGACGCTAAAAGGACAGTGGATTGATTATGCGCCGATATAATCCAAACGACTCAGCATGAGTTCAAAACACCCTCCTCCTTCTTTACCGTTCCACGGCTACTTCTCAACACTTTTCAGAGTTATTTTTCGGTTACTGGCCTCCTCTCCTACTTTCTATTCCTTAAACTGGACTTCCTATTCCTCTTCACGTGCACTTGTCATGCCTTCAGGATATCCTGCTGCAGTAAAAGAACATTGCCACACTTGAAATTGATCAAAGTTCCCCCCAAAAAAGACTGAAGATTTCAAGGTTGACAACAATTGATTCATTGAAACAAATGGATTATTATATGGACTCTCATGTGGCAGTCGCAATCAGGCTCGGCTAAGTCAAAAGATATCTTCTAATGGTTGAAGAACTGTTCAAAACACAATTTAATCATCCAAAATTGACGGTTGATAGTTGGTACATAAAACTAAGTAATGATGGCCTGAAAAGCTCAATCAGAGTTGGTTTGGCAGATGTACATTTGTTCATAATATGCTTACATTATAAATTCATAATCTGAAACTACCAATCAATACCTGTCTTCTCAGATTGTAAATGCATCAGTCGGTCTGTTAAGTTTCATTGCTTATAGTTGGATCCGAACATAAATTTACAATCACATTTTTTTGTTTATCTTGTGAGTCCTGATCTACTCTAAAACATAAATATGCAGTTCAGACTGTTAAGGCAGTAAATTTAGTCCAGTCATGAGACGCTTACTCTCTTATCAGGCCATCAAGAGTTCAAGTCTTGACTTCTTCATTCTCAGTCATTTTAGAAAAAGAAAAAAAAAACAAGATTGTAATTCAGTGTTGACGCATGGCATCTGGTGCAATAAAACAAAGTGATGATGAGCTGAAAACATCAGTCAGACTCTGTTTGGTGAAAGGTTTAGCCCTTGCGATCCGCTGGCGACCAGTTCAGGGTGTGCTCTGCCTACTGCCCAAAGACAGCTGGGATGTGCCCGCGCATGCCAGAGATTCTCTTGAGGATAAGCGATTTGGAAAATGAATCGGTGGATGGGGAAATCACGTACAGTGGTACCTCTACTTACGAAATTAATTGGTTCTGGAAAAAATGTCTTCGCTTGAAAACTTTATAAGTAGAGACGCGTTTTCCATGTAAATGCCCTAATTTGTTCCAAACCGCCCACAAAAGTCAGACATAAATGTTTCCCAAAGCATCAAAATATGTAACAAATACTTGATAAAATTATATTATTGCACAATAAATGTGAGATAAGCATAATGTAAAAAAAACAAAGAATAAAAATGTTCTCTCTCAGAAGTGTTTTTTGCCTGGCGTTTTGTAAAGAACTGAACCAAGGACGTTTGCCTTTCTCTGCTTTTAACAATCCTTCGAAGATGTCCAAAAGGCAAACATCAGCATAGTGAGCGACTGGCCGACTGGTGGACACTTTTTCTGAGTGATTCACATTTACGTAAAACTATCGGAATTGCCTCATGGCCCGAGGTGCGAATGACTAAGACGCCGCATAGACACATTTTTCGATCTACACATATGGAAGAAGTCCCTCTTAGCCAATGGGATGATGTTCAGGAATAGCCAATGGCAGAGCAGCTTTAAGTATGTTGCGTTCAGGAAACTCGTAGCTGCGAGTAGCAGGCCATACTGTATTTTTACCTTTTCGGATCTGGAAATTTATTTCGTATCGAGGCAATAGTTTCCTGTTGATACGTTTCGTAACTTGAACATTTCATATGAAAAGTCATTCGTAACTAGAGGTACCAATGTACTCAAAACAAAATTTCACTGTCCAGTTCAAAATTTGACAGTTCTGTCATCGCTTACTGAAGAAAATGTAGTTTAAACCTTTATTTCATTTAAAAAAAGAAACGTTTTTCATACTTGTATTATTTTGTTTAGTTTATCTTCATAGCATGCTACAAAATGGCTTGCTAGTACCTGGCCACGGCCCATTGGTTGGGGACCCCTGGTCTAAATATTTGGTTAGGACTGTTGTGGCAACAATTGTAGTCCAATCATGAGACTCTTAGTCTGTTATCACGCCATCAAGGGTATACAGTAACTCTTGACTTCTCTCAAATAAGGATGACTGCAAGGAAGAAGCCAAAATGGTGGTCAACAAGTGGCATGGACAATCAAGCTTTGTTTTTGCTTCCCTGGGAGAGGAATGTGTCATGTCTGTCTGCTAAAAACGCCTCAGGGGTGACCTCCTGTCGGGAAACGGACATACACATACACACGCAACACACACTTATGCACGGTCTCTCCCATCGGAGATAGTTGAATCTGTGTCGCATTGTTAACATCACAAAACATGAAACAAGTCTTTTTCAAAGTCCCTGTAAAGTTATTTATATATTTTTTTAAATCAATTACATAAAACAAGGCATCTTCCCCCATTGAAAATGAAAGGGAATGCTGTTTCTTGTAAAACAAAAGAACATTTGTAATGCGTTATTCAACAAGAAAAATGGCACACGATGATATTACACTTCAATGGACTTTGTGCTGCTCCTTCTGGTGTGCATGCATTCGCTATCTGAGGACAGTATCATACAAGGTACAAGAAAACGGTCTCGGCTCCTCAGGAAGCTGCAGTATTATTTTGTTGTTCTGTGTAGAGGCTCAAGGATATATGCGAGTGAATATTTTTACATAATCTGTTAAATATCCTTTGCTAATGCTATTTGTTCCTCTTTATTTTGATTAACAGACTTTTTAGAAGGATTATTCACTGTCTGCCAAACTGAAGCTGTGTGAAGCCAGTTGAGTTGAGTTCACTGCCCGGCTGCAACGCTCATATATCAAGTGTGCGCTTGCAAGCCAAAGCAAAAAAAAAAAAGGGGAAAAAAAACGGTCTGAAAGATGGTTCATATCTCAAAACTTGTAAGTCGGATCACTTGCATCGCTGTACATGGATTCAGAGGATCAGAACTTGGTTTGTGTGAGTGTATTTAGTATGCTTATTAATATCACATGTGGCTGGGGACCTGTTTATTGTGGGTATCGGATGGAGATGGTCCAGACTTGTCACAATGAAGTGGGAGTGATACACTGTTTATTGCTTTGCCCTCCTTGGAGGGCAGCTGATGACTGAGTGTTGTATTACAAAGACCCTTTTTTTTCCCTCGCAAAACACACACACACACACACAGCTTTTCTTGACATTCATCGGTGTAAAGTGACCACGTTCAATTGGAATGCAATGACAAATTATATGTCTGATTCATCTTTTTTTTTCCCGAATGCAATTCTAGAGCGTTAATGACGAATGACCGATGCGATTTCTGAGAAACGAAACATAGCTTTCAACTTGGCACTTATGCTTTCTTTGTCGTTTTGAACATTTAAGTGTGAGGCTGAACCAATATTG
Organism: Hippocampus zosterae; assembly: GCF_025434085.1. Lineage (NCBI taxonomy): Eukaryota > Metazoa > Chordata > Actinopteri > Syngnathiformes > Syngnathidae > Hippocampus > Hippocampus zosterae. The sequence continues at coordinate 9,969,361 of NC_067465.1, forward strand.
TGATTTACTTATGAACGTTGTCCATTTTCCGAGTAAGAATTATCTGAACACAATATTTGGTGCAATGTCCTTGAAAATGTCCATCCATCCGTGCATTTTCCACAGTGTTGGTCCTCTCTAGGGTGGAGGGTCAACTGGAGTCTCTCCTTGATAACTTCAGGCAAAAGGCGCCGTGGACCATTGTTGCTTGGCTGCCATATTTCTTGCCTACTGGGACACACATCTGCATTTGCAAGTTTGGCTGAGCCAGGCTGTGCTCCCTAATGTCACTGCGCTTGATTAAAGAGTTTGTACTTCCAGCTTTAATTCTTACGGTACACGCTATATGTTATGTTTGGCCTCATCAATTGTAGCGTGACACATAGAAGCAGCCCGTCTCACACAATCGTGTTCCAAAAAATACATTCTTGCACTGGCCAGAATGAGAACAGATTCCTCGTGTTCCTCCTCTGCTTGCATTTTGATTTCAGGCTTCCTGTGCACGGACGACACTTGGCACACTTTATTTTGGAGGGTGAGGGGGATATTTAGGAGGCACTCAAAGTGATCATTGTATTCCAGATAGTTTGTGTCAGAATTATTGATTTTCAAGGTTAGTGTGTTTGTGTGTGTGTGTGTGTGTGAGTGTGTCGTTGGGTTGATGCCTCAATGGCGTCCTCTTTAATGATTGAACATTTTATGTCAGCCTTTCCGGACATGGGGTTGTCTGAGTTGTGTATTCAACACTTTGATTGCATAGATGAGCTGGAAATTGACTGAGAGCATCATGGTGGGAGTGGAAGGGGGTGGGGGGTCGGGGGGGGGGGGGCATGCGCATGTGTATGCTTGAGAGAGAGCAAATGAGGTGGGGGGGTTTTCCCCCAGTGATCATGCAGGGGATGAGAAATGAAGAAAGATGGACGCGTGCGCGTGTTTTGATGGCAGGTGGCGCCGTAGTGCTCACAGACACGCACACGCATGCCATCTGCGGAGTTCCAGCAAGGCTTAGATGGACAATGATACACAGACGCCACTTGTAGATGACAAGATCGTGTTGCGTGAGTGTAAAATTGGAATGAATCGTATCGCATCGTAAATGGCGTGATCATATTGTAGCACATCGTCAGTGGAAGTGAAGTGTATCACTTTGGAATCTAAGTCCCTCAGAACGTTTCGCCGTTGAAGTAAATCGTAAGCGTCGCGTTGAAAGTGGAGTGAATCATATTGTCATGAAAGCGTCGTGGGATGGTTATTGTGTTGAATTAGGATTTGAGTGAATTATATTGTCTCGTAACTGAAGTCGATCGCAACGTCGAGTCATTTCGCATTTTCATCTCAGGAAATTAATTACAGAAAATATCGCATCTTGAGGGGAATCGTATCGTAATTGGAGGAAATGATATAATTGAAGCGCCTTGTAGTCGGAGTGGCTCATCATAAGACAGTAAGTTGTACTGTAATTGGCGTGAATCGTATCACAATTTCATTGGAATTACAGTAAATCATTCTGCATTGTAATTTGAGGGATTTGTGTTGTATTTAGGGTTGCCATGAACGATTATTTTAATCATCAATTAATCTGTCAAAATGTTTTGATTAATCATTGAATTGGATAAAAACAAAAAAAAACGTAGGTTAATTGCCATCCGTTTCTTCACAAAATATCCTGACATTTCAAACTGTCAGTGCAGGAAAAAAAGTTCGATCATTGCTCTTGGAAGTAAATATTTACTGTTAAATTTTGAGAATTTCATGATAACTGAAACTACGTATCAAAACGATGAATCAATCATCAAAATGCATTCGATTTGTATTACTTGATTAATCGTTGCACACTAGTTGTGTTGTATCTCATTTGGAGTGAATCGTACCATAGAAAAAATTGAATGGCTTTCATCCTAATTGGAGTAAATTGTTTTGCTTCTTCATTTAAATGAGTCGTATTGTCATAACTGGTGTTGATGGAATCTTAATTGGACTGAATTGTATTGTGCCGTCATTAAGAGTAAAGCTCTTCACATACTCATTGGAGTGAATCATAATCAATAATGTCATAATTCGAGACGAATATCATGATCAATGTGGACCTGCGTGTATTTGGGTAGTTTACAGACCAATCCAAGTCACATCGCCAACTAAAGGTCTGGCATGCGTATTACAACAGTTTCCCTCTTTTTTTTCCCTTTTTTTCGAAACCTTTTACAGTAATTCCAGTGAAAGTGGACCAGTGTGACTCATAGCGTTATGTGTGAGTTGTGTGGTTATGCCTTCCAGATGTGCGCCTCCTAACAAGTTTGCCTCTCTTAACTGCACTTAAAGTTCCAATCTGCCATTTCCTGATTTGCCTCACACCGCTCAACACGCTAATTCGCTAACAGTCTCCCCTTGTTGTCTCATGAAATCGGCCGTTGTTTCCTGTGTCTTTGGGGGTGTCATATGACTTTAGCCCACTTTTTCTCCAGCGAGGCCTTCTTTTATTGATATCGATGCATTTTGCATTGACTTGAAGAATGGCACTTACTGTCTTCAAGAATGTGCATCGTCATAAGACGACAAGGTTTGCCCAAAGGTCCGACCCGAAGGTATTTTCGGCCTTTTGTCGGGCACAAGCGGCTGCACTTGGGAATTGTTTGGGTGTGCTGAATTGATAATGAGATCCTTGCGTTGTGTCACTTCTTTTTTGTGAATGTATAGGTATTTTTTTAAACAAGGAAATATATTTTTTTCCCCTTGAAGATAATTTATATTTTCAAAGAATAAAATGGTGTTTTCGTTTGAGGAAAAAAAATGTCAAAGAAAGAAGTCCTATTTCAAGGAAATGTATTTTTGGGGAAATAATTTTTTTTTGTACCCACACTAATCTCCCTGCGTGTCACCTTCAGGTATGACTACGTGGAGGTTTACAATGGTAAGGATGAACAGGCACCCATGTTGGGCAAATTCTGTGGCAAGATTGCACCCTCGCCCATCATCTCCAGCGGCGAGCAGCTCCTCATCAAGTTCGTCTCTGACTATGAGACGCATGGAGCCGGATTCTCCGTACGCTACGAGGTCTTCAAGACAGGTGTGTGCCAGTGAGTGAGTGAGTGATTGACAAAAACATCCGTCATAGAGAAGGCAACCTCATAGAAAACGTTCCTGGAAGAAAAAAAAAATCTATTGAATATTCATTCTATAGATGAATCAGGATCATATAAAGCAGCGATATAGAAAATATAGAAATAAAATGTAGAAAATATAAAAAATATAGAAAGGGTTAGGAAATAATAAATGAGGAAAAACAAAGGAGAGACACTGAAGAAGCCCCCCCCCCAAAAAAGGAAAAAACGGGGAAAAAAACATTATTGAAAATAAGAAATGGAGGTTAAAAAAACTCACACACAAAACAGAATGAAATTCAGAAAACCGATTAAAGCAGAATTAAAAACAATCAAATATGTACGGTTACAGTATATAGAAATACATCCGAAGTGACATTATGGTAAACGGCAGGCACCCCCCCAAAAAAACATTGCAAAACCGTGATGGACAATATCTCATCAACAGCGGACAAAACGTGAAAGAAAATACCGGTACAGAAAAAGCACCGACAAGAACAATTTTGGATCATCGCTGCAACAATATCGAAAGCAACCAAAAACCTGAATTAAAAATCAACACGATGCAAAACAAGAGAAAAGAATGTGAAAAATGGCGCGCTCGTGTATTAGGTTTTTCCTGTGGTCACGCTAACTGAACATGATTAACGAGCTTGTGCAAATGTCAACGTCTCCCGCTGCCTTTTCGACTCGTTGGCCTCCCTTGGGATCGATCCTGCTTTCACCAAGCTGCCACTCACCAAATATCACCGACATATATTTAATAACACCGTCGAATGACCAAAAATCTGCTCTTAGAAAGATATGAATGCTCAAATCTGATAAAAGATGACCGTTTTTGAATACATTTCCCCGATGAGGAGCTGTTTGCGTGCCTGCGTGTGTTTGTAGCAGGCAGGTGCGCGGGATCCTCGGCCCGCTTGGCTAATGGTCAGTTTGTCCTTGAATGCAGCAGGAATGACCTGACAAAGAATGCGGCGGTGTTGAAGAAGTTGGACCGCATGAGAGTGTGTGTCGATTGCAGTGTATATTTCACCTTTACCATGGCGCCATCACACGATTAATGATGTCTATCCCGTGGTTTCCCTTTATTTGCGTAAAGAGGGAAAATGTGTCAAAAGATCTTACAATTTTACATCCCAAAAAAGTTTTTTTTGGATTTGATCATAACTCGTCTTTAGTTTGTATCTGAATTTAAAATTCTTTTGTTAGGTCAAATATTGGAGCATTTCCTGTAGGCAGTTTTCATTTTAAAGTCAATCTTCTGCTGTGTTACAACATAAAATAACACAACTTTTCAGAGCACAGAAATATAGAAAAAAATAATCAAAACAAAACAGTGATATGAAAAACGTCATCGAAAATACCACGATTGCAAAAATAAATATATACACGCAGTGTGACAGAAAAATAACATTGTGGGAAGCGGTGCTAAGAAAAAAATATGCAAACAGAAGGCAATAATTGATGAAAAACCCTCAAATAAAATGATCGAAACCAGCAATTTAGATAAAAAAATGTAAAAATGATCTTTGTCTATATTTCCACTTCAATCACTTTTCAAATGACAATTTTCAGAAGCATCAATTTAAAAACCTTATATATCCAAGCCGAGTTTTTGGCCTACTGTTACACCAAATTTAATCGATTCCACAGGAAAATTGTTGTGTCGGGACCATCGGTCACAGTTACACAACATAAACAGTCAGGTCATACTGAAGGCAAGGAAATTGTGGGTTCCGTATCTCATCTCCACCCAGTTCCTCCATGCTGAGTTTACACGTTGGTGAGCCGCCACATAAAGACGTTTAAATTGAAGTCTTCACCTCAGGGGAAAAAACAAAACAAAACCTCACCATGGACTTCGTACACTCAGTATTTGCAATATACTATTTCACCTCTTCATATTGTTACATACAGATTTTTTTTCTTTTTTTTTGCACTAATAATATCATTCCTTTATTTATATATATATATATATATATATATACTGTATATATTTTTTGTTTTGTTTTAAGGTACACTCTGATATCAAGCCACAGTATGTGCTCTTAAAAATAAATAAATAAATAAATAAATAGATGCAAACGGCCATAAATAAATGGTAAATAAGCGAGATTGGTCAAGAAACATAAACACAGAGCATCGTAAAATGTATATTTGACAACAATCGCTGTATCTTTAACGATAAATGTCCCTTTTAGTCGGGACCAAATTAAAAAAAACGTTAAAAACACACTCAGTGGATGGTCCGCGACTGCATGATGAGTCACACATTAAAGTGAACATTCCCACTGGGAAACATGCCCCAAGTGTGACTCTTCTCGAGAAACACACACACACATAATAGCAACATGTCTTCGGAATGCGTCACATGCTGTTCGATACAACTGAGAAACCAACTGACTTAGAGCTTAGGACCCGAAAATGAAGTCAAGACCCGGTGGAGTGTCTCACCCCAAGTGAACGTGACTCACACGCGCGCGCACACACTACTCCATGATACAGGTGGTGTCATTAAAATGGCGGCGTGGTGATTGATGAGAAAAGTTGATGAGGAGCGACCAAGCAGAAAGGCTCGGTTCGGCATAAGGCTCAAACCAAACGCAACACGCAACCCGTTTGCTGCCGCGGTGTTGTTGCGAGAGTTGTGGAAGATCTGACTGTCTTTGAGACCCTGAAGGTATCTGTGAACGAATCCAGCTGCAGAAGTGAATCTGAACAAACAGCAAGAATAGTTGGCGGCATTATTTCTGTTGTCACAAGAGAGAGCTGTAAATAAGAGCTGCTTCCCCCAATTAAAAGGCAAAGTGACATTTATGTGAAAACATGTGTTGGCCCTTGGGGGGGTAGGCGGTCACCCAAGCATCAATTTTGTTCCCTCCCAAACACACACTTTGACACTTTAAACACCCTTTCCCCATTTTAAAAACATTCCTTTGCATCTCATTCCCGACAGGTCAGGAATGTTCCAGGAACTTCACGGCTCCCTCGGGGGTCATCAAGACGCCGGGTTACCCCGACAAGTACCCCAACAACCTGGAGTGCACCTTTATGATCTTCGCTCCCAAGATGTCCGAGATCTTGGTGGAGTTCGACAGCTTCGACATGGAACCCGATACCACACCGCCACCGGGGGCGCTGTGCCGCTATGACTGGTTGGAGATCTGGGACGGATATCCTGCGGGTTAGGATCTAGTTCTGATAAATGCCTTCCTCATAGAAAAGCTTCCCCTTATCCAAATGGGGAAGGGGCTAGATTGAAGATAAATGAACACCTCCCTCAAACAAATGGGTCCCCTTTTTCATCAGGAAATAAACGCGTAGTAAGTGTAATGATTTACGATGAGCGCCTCCCTGAAATAGGGCGGCCCGGTGTTTAGCGCTTCGACCTCACAGTGCAGAGGTACCGGGTTCGATTCCAGCTCCGTGTATGGAGTTTGCATGTTCTCCCCCTGCCTGTTGTGGGTTTTCTCCGGGTACTCCGGTTGCCTCCCAAATCCCCCCCCCCCTCTCAACCCCCCCAAAAAACATGCATGGCAGGCTGATTGAACACTCTTAAGTTGTCCCTCGGTGTGAGTGTGAGCGCGGATGGTTGTTCGTCTTTGTGTGCCCTGCGATTGGCTGGCAACCGGTTCAGGGTGTCCCCCGCCTACTGCCCAAAGACGGCTGGGATAGGCTCCAGCGCGGATCAAAAAAATGGATGGATGGACCTCCCTGAAATAGATCCATCCTTTTTCCCAACAGTATAAGCAACTGGTAGTAGCCGTAATTAAGATAAATACCTCCCTTAGCCACGCAAGTTAAAAAAAAAAAGAAGTTTATTTAAGAAAAATAAACACCTCCCTTAAATACACTGCTGCTTTTCCCAACCAGGGAAATAATCGGGTATCTTTTATAGTAATTTAAGGCAAATGATAGAATCTTGTCTTTTATCTTCGGTGCATAATTGTTGCATCGGCAACAGCACGTAGGCTGGCGGCGTGAATGCCGCGCTCCTGATAAAACTGTCGTAATTCCACGTATAATCCGTCACAGATTGTGAACGGCATTGCTTGCAGCTGGCAGCGATGACGACATTAATCCTCGCAGATTAGCGGAGCTGCGAGTGTGACAATGCGTTAAGGGAGATGCCGCCAGCTGGCATGCAAACCTCGTTGATGACTATGACGAGATTTCTTTTTTTTTTTTTGAAAGATAATATTTATCATGATAAATGACATGATGATCGTCGGTTTAAAAATAATTACTAATTTTGTGTTCATCTCAATTAATGTGCAATTGTCACATCCCGAAGTGAAATAAGAGTGCTTCTTTCTCGGAGTTTGGAATATGCTTTGAAGTCTGGATTAGTTTCAAAGTATGTTTTCAAGACACGGGTAGGGTTTTAAAGGAAGTTTACAGAGCTGGGTTAAGGTTCCAAGCAAGTGTTGGAATTAAAAAGTACGATGTGAAGCCGGGATTAGCCAGGGAGTTGGTGCGTTACCCCGTGAGTGAGTCAATGCAGGTTCACTTTTTAGAATTTTGATGATGTCACGGTCACTCCAAATAGTCCGAATCAAAAGAAAACATGGATGTTTTTTTTTTAAATTTGTGCTTCGTGCTCATCAGTGGGTCCCCACATTGGGCGCTACTGCGGACAGACGTCTCCGGGCCGCGTCATCTCCTACACGGGCATCCTGTCCATGACCATCACGACCGACACGGCCATCACCAAGGAGGGATTCTCCGCCAACTACACCATCAGAGACACTGGCCTCCCCCAAGGAAACACGCAACAAGGTGATCTTTCTTCACAGTCCGGTGTCAAGACTGCATTATCATTTCAAAACCAATCTAGGCACCTTGATACAAGGGTTAGGGTTTCAACCAAAAGGGAAGTGTTTCATTCACAGTGTTCCAAACCAAGGTGAGGCTTTCAAATTCAGGTTTCAAGACAGGGTTCGAATTCAAAATGAGGGTTTAAAGTCAGGGTTAGGATTGCAAGGCCTAGATAGGGTTTCGAACTAGGTTTCAAATTGTTTCAAATTAGGGTTTGAAGACAAAATTTGCTGAAATTTGTTTTCAATTTGGGATTTTGAAACAGAGTTGGGGTTTCAAGTTATGGTTTCAGAGAATAATTAGAGTTCCTTAGCTATTTGTTAAGATAGGTGAGGTTACGTTTTGACAACAGGGTTTAAAACCAGGGGTAGCGTTTTAAGCCGTCAATCAGGTTTCAAACAAGGGTTTGGGTTACGGCGGCCCAGTGGGCAAGTGGTTAGCGCATTGACCTCACAGTGCAGAGTTATCGGGTTCAATTCCAGCTCTGGCCTCCGTATGTGGAATTTGCCCTGCGATTGGCTAGCAACCAGTTCAGGGTGTCCCCCACCTACTGCCCGAAGACGGCTGGGATAGTTCAAATTGGTGTTTGGTTAGAGTTTAAAAATTTGGTCTGAAGCCAGGGATAGCGCAATGCAAGAGTTAGGTTTAGAAATTAGGGTTCCAAGGCCAAGTTAACCTTGCATTTTGTGTCGTTGCCATTTGCACTGAACGTTGTTAGTGTGAAAGGGCCAACTGGCAAATGCCGAAGCCTTGGCGGAGGTCAAAGCCCTAACGTTGGCTGCTGTGTGCTTGTGTCAGAATTCACGTGCTCGGAGCCTCTGGGTATGGAGTCGGGTGAGATTTCCTCCGAGCAAATCAGCGCCTCGTCGCAGTACAACAATAACTGGTCGCCGGAACGCTCTCGCCTCAACTATCAGCAAAATGGATGGACGCCATCCGGTGACACTGTTCGCGAGTGGATCCAGGTCAGTTCCTCCACCTTCTGATTGCACTGTTCAAATTCGCGTTTCAAGTGGAAGTTAGCGTTTGAAACTAGTTTTAGGGTTTCAAACAAGGGTTGGGGATTCAAGCCTAAGTTTGGGTTTCAAAATTGAGCCAAGGTTTCACAGTAGGGTTTTGACAAAAAGCTTTAGGGTTTCAAACATGGGTTAGGGTTTGAATTTGAGAATTAGGGTTTTGAAATTGCCGTTTCAAATGAAGGCGTGTGTCATTTTGGTCTCAAGAAAGGGTTAGGGTTTTCGAGGTAGGTTTCAAGCCAGAATTATAGTTTTCAGACAGGGTTTTGGTTTAAATTAGGGTTTCAAGACAGGTTTTCAGTTTCAATCCTATATTAATGTTTCAAACTCTGTTTAGGGTTTTAAATTAGAGTATTAAGACAAAGGTAGGATATTAGATTAGCATTAGTCAAGTCAATTTGAAAATTTGGGTAGGGTTTCAAAGTTTGGTTTGGCTCTCAAAGTCGCTGGCCATCGATTCAATGAACTGGAGAATATCGAGAATATCCTCAAGCATCTCTCAAAGTGAGCTTTCCAGTCGTCAGATGCTCTCCACCTCCCAACTGGATTAAAACTAAAAAAAATGACAACAGTAATTATGTCATTTTTTGGCCAATCCTCGGCTTGAAGCCAAACAACACCGTAGAGATTTTGTTCACATGCGGCGAGAACATTGTTGATGCAAAACCTGAACATTGTTCACTCATTTGCAGCATTTCTCCTGCACGTTAAAGCGGAAAATCTCCATGAAATTTTCATGGCGAAGCTGCTTGCCATAGCATTGTCTGCGCTCGCGCTCGTTCCTGTTTACGCGCATGTGGCACTTTAGCTTACAGTCACCCTGAGAAAATTGCAAGACCGAAAAGCAACCGACTGGATATGTTCAAGCACCCCAAATGGGAATTTAGTTCCCCGAATAATATGCCTGAATAGATCTAACTTTTTTTATGCAACTGGATATTAGCGAGACTGTCCAACTACATTCGGTCCGAAGGGTCCAACAGATATTTTTAAGGATGATCGGCCCTTGAGACGGAGGCGGTCTCGAGGCCTGCTCCCATTGTGCAAGTCAGGAACTCATCGAGGAAGCCGCACAATGGCGAAGGAAACAGGAAATGGACAGGAAGTTGGCGTGGGTAGAGTATTAGCGGTGGTGCTGATGCTCTATTGTCTGTCTGGGGACTTCTCACGGGCTACTGGGCCCGAACGACCCTCTGGGAATTGAGCGGACAATCAGAGAGGTTAAAAGGTTTGTTTCTCGTTTTCAGGGCATTTGGCTGGACTTTTTTCTGCGTGTGTCATCATTTCATTTTGAAACATTTATAAAGCCCTCTAGTTTGCTTGCACCATTTTAAGTTGATGGAAAGTGACATCGCTGAAACTGACTCAAGTCATTGGAAGCGAAGCGAATGCTTTAACATGGTTATAGTCATAATCTAATTGGAACTCTTAACTCATTCACTCCCAAAGACGTTTTTAAACGTCTTTTCAGACTTTGTCCGGAACTGGCAGCTCCTGAATGAGTTTTAAAGTGTGTTTCCTGTCAAAGAAAGTGAGTCAGTTGAATTTACAGAATACATGCACGTCATGGCATATTGTCAGGACGGTACCACCTCTGCCTCAATTTAAGCCAGGAAAAAAAATTAAAGTCTGAGAGTGTGAAAATTGTTTAGTGTAAACCCAGCATGAGTCAGATGCTGATTGACTGGTGTCTAATCCAGGTTGGTTGTCTACCAAAATTAAATTTAAACTCCTATAAATGCCCATTTGTTAGCCAACACAAGATTAAAGCACGCTGAACTCGATTGCTGCTTGAACTTTGTGAAAATGAAATGCATTTTTGTGAACTGTAATTGTTTCATTTAAACAAGCAAAAATGAATGACATCATTGCTATGTTACAGTTTGAGTTTGCAGCACAGGCTTTTAAAGATTGAGGTCAACTCCTCCGTTCTTATGTGATCATCAGTTTAAAGATGTCAGTGTGACATCACCGCAACATTGTGACCGCTCCACTCGAACTAGTTTCCATAAAACATGAATGGCGCTCCATGAATTATTCGCATGTTTGTGGGTGAGGCGAGGAGAGCATGTTAGCGGGCCATTGCAACTTTTACCCTTCAAGGAAGATGAATGAAGAGTGGTCGCCCAGGTTCGCCATGTTGTGGCCTTCGCTGAACAACACGGGCAATTCTTAGCTCGGATCCATTCGAGAGACTTTTTAAAGCAGTGGTTCACAACTGTTGTCAACTAGGCTACCTACGTTTTCCTTTTGGAATTAAGTCGCCACCTACTTTTCTGTAAATCAAGAACAATTACGAAAATTCAGCTCATGGCTTTAAATGCTGGACTAAACGATTAGGTAACAATGATAAGGATTATTTAGGGAGAGTTCTTACATTTGATCAAAGTGACCTTTAAGGTCTGAAAAAGTCTCCGGTCTTGAATCTTTAGCATCGCACAATTACATTGCTATTGTAGCCACAATGCAAAGAAAGCCCAGGAAAGGCTTCCTTTCCCCCACTGAACTGCCAGAGGTATTTATAGACGTCCTGAGGATCTCTTTGACGCCATCAGGAAGATGTTGCCATCTGGAGAAGATGTTTGGGCCTCGTGTGTGCACCGCCTTGTGAAAAGTTCAACTACCAAAAAAAAAGCCTCCCATGAACATTGTCAAATGTCACGGCCTGTGGAGAGTCAATGTCCAAAAAGTAACTTGAATGAACTTGTATCAACACAATTCAGAAATAAATAAAATAAGTATGTCATAAGTGCTTCCTCTGCGGCAAGGGGGGGCGCTCCCCTTTCTCAACTCTTTTGAATGGTTAATTGGTATAACAAATGAAACCATACAAAATGCCACTTGCGCAACAGTTTTACATCCCCTCTCCGCCACCCTGCAGGCATGACCATTTAAGCCATGCTTAATCCAACTGTTACATTTGAATAGTTCTTGAAACAGAACATGAATGGAGCAAACCATACATGTACAGCCACCGAAAAAAACGTGGCTCAAATGTCCCGTCTGTAGTGTACTGTTTTGACAGCAGTAAACATGATCCTCAACCGATTAACATTATTCTTTTATCAACAATTTAACAAAATTAAATTTGCCATCAAACAACATTCATTCATCTTCCGAGCCGCTTGATCCTCACTAGGGTCGCGGGGGGTGCTGGAGCCTATCCCAGCTGTCTTCGGGCAGTAGGCGGGGGGACACCCTGAATCGGTTGCCAGCCAATTGCAGGGCACACACAAACGAACAACCATTCGCACTCACACTCACAACTAGGGACAATTTAGAGTGTTCAATCAGCCTGCCACGCATGTTTTTGGAATGTGGGAGGAAACCGGAGCACCCGGAGAAAACCCACGCAGGCCCGGGGAGAACATGCAAACTCCACACAGGGAGGCCGGAGCTGGAATCGAACCCGGTACCTCTTCTGCACTGTGAAGCCGACATGCTAACCACTGGACTACCGGGCCGCCCCCATCAAACAACATACTATGTTATTGCGAGTTACCATATTTAGCGATATTTCCATAAAGAGAACGACATCACGATACAGTGGTGCCTCTAGTTACAAAATTAATTGGTCTGGAAGAAATTTCTTAACTAGAAAATTTTGTAAGTAGGCGCATTTTCCATGTAAATGCCCTAATCCGTTCCAACCCTCGCGAAATTCACCCACTTAGCTTCATGTTCTCTCTCAGAAGTGTTTTTTGCCTGGCGTTTTGTAAAGAACTGATCGAAGGACGTTGGCTTTTGTCAGCTTTTAACAATCCTTCGTAGATGTCCAAGGCAAACATCAGCATAGTGAGTGACTGTCCGACTGGTGAACATTTTATCTGGCTGATTCACATTTACGTAAAACTATCGGAACACCCTAGGGGCGAATGACGAGGTCGCTGCATAAACACACGCGCATAGACACGTACGGTAGAAGTCCCTCTTGGCGAATAGGATGCCAGGAAGATGCTATATGGTAGCCAATGGTAGAGCAGCTCGAAGTATGTTGCATTCAGGAAATTCAGAGCTGCGAGCAGCAGCCCATCCTGTATTTTTTAACTTTTTTATCTGGAAATGTCTTTTGTAACAAAAGGCAATATTTTCCTGTTGAGGCCTTTCATAACTTGACAATTTCGTATGAACAGACGTTCGTATGTAGAGGTACCAATCAACGTAACATGTCCGATGAAAATCAGAAGGAAGGAAAACCATACTAAGCACACAAATATCAAAAATCTAAAATGATTTACATTAATTAAGTGTTTAAATAGCCTTAAAGAGATGTGTTCCGCAACAGTATCGTCTAGAATCGCGGGTCTTACAAGAAACTTCAAACTAAAGCTTTTTCTCTCCCTATCACCAGAGGCAGCATCCTGTTTTGGCAGGAAGAAAAGCATTGTTTTGCTTTGTTTTTTTTCCGTTCCATTTCGCCATGTTGCTAGCGAGAGCCGCCCGTATCCTGCGCTACTTGAAAGTGTGTACGTGAGCCGCGACGTTGCCAAGGGTTTGAAAGATGGAAGATCAATTAGCCTCACTGGATGGATGGGTGCAGGAACTGTTCGGAATGTAGTTCCGACCTGCTACCGTACTGAAACGCAAAATAACGACGGCAACAGCTGGCGGGCAGAGGAAGATGTTGCTGTCCCTCTCGCAGAGCTGCTTTTAAAACCTTTTTTGAAGACCACTTTGATCAAATTGAAGACCTATCATTCACTAAATTATTGTGGGTTTTTTTGTTTTTTTTTTTAAATTCAGCCGCCATTTCACTTAGAGACAAGAGTGTTTGTTGACAAACCCACAAAAAAAGTCGCAAGAAGCCACACCCAAAGACACAGGAAGGCTGTCATTTAAAATTTTAAACGCCGTTTTAGGGGAATTTTGGACAACATTCAGGGCTCCTGCAAAGACTAACTCTTCAGATTATTTTCCTTTTTTAACTCGGGCACTATGCTGAAATGAAGGGAGGCCAGAGCCCTCTCTAAAAGTACTGGAGATTTTATCCAACTTCTGCCAAATTTGAAGTTCTTATCTTATCCTTGACAGAAGGGCAACACCCCAAATGGTGAGTTGCTGCACGCCGCCAAACTTGGATGACTGAAAACGGCATGTATTTCCATCCAAAACACGGCGTTTGTAAGATGTAACAATGACATAATAAGGACATATTGGAGACTCTTGCGTTTCGACAGTACGATGCACATGTCATGTCGGAAAATAGATTAGCTTCAGCGCAAGCGTGAACAGCATCTGAGGAAATGTTCAGCGATAAGACGGGCGCTGGGAAGCCCGCATTCTCGACCTCGTGAAATATTCCTCATTTCAGATAAGTTATACCATTTGACTGACTGACTGATACTGCATATTTCATACGTCGTCTTTGATGATAAATATCTCTCTCTTCTAATCCGAGTAGATAAAACATCTCCAGCATATCTGGCGTTCTTCTAAGATCACATTTTCATTCCGTGTGCAATAAAAATGTAGCCCGGAGTCGCTCTGATGTCATTTTTCTCTTGTGAGCCATTTATTTTAACAGGACATACTTGTTTTCCGTGTGTTGACACGCACAAATACACACAATTGCATGCACTGTGGGAGCGATGGCATTATAAAATAAATGCCCTTATTTTGCTCACTGCCAAGTAAAGTTGATACAACAAAAGCTCTCAGTCTACAAACACACACACACTCACACACATTCTAATGCATACAAAACAACACGTGGTAGAGGTCAGGCACTAGTCATTAGTGATGCGTGCAGACAGCCGTATAATTGCTGCAGAGTTCGTTCCCACGCATGCATGTACAGTTGTAGCGGGCGACAAACTCCCGCACATTGCTCTTATGTGACACACACATGCACGAGCATCCACTCACTGCATCAGAAATGCATCACGACAAGCCTTATGGCATTTACATTTCTGCCAGCCGGGGGGCGCCTTCAGGTCGGCATTATGTTAATAGAATTTCATGTTGCATGGTGATTTGTCAAACTTGGGTGCCATGTTCCTCCCACAAGAGATGACAGAAACGCAAATGTTTGGCAGTTAAGCACTATCCATCTGTGTGGTTCAAATTGATGTCGTGCTCCGATAGAATCTCTCGGCCAATTACCGTTGCTGTTCTTCTTTAGGTGGATTTGGGCTTCCTGAGGTTCATCACGGCCATCAGCACACAAGGAGCCATCTCGAAAGAGACCAAGAAGCACTACTTTGTCCGGTCCTACAAGGTCGACCTGAGCTCCAACGGCGAGGACTGGGTGACAGTGAAGGACGGCTCCAAACAGAAGGTCAACCTTCACTCAAGTCATTTTTTTGGAGCGCGGAACCTCGGTTTTCATGAGTTGTCCCTTCCAGAAGGTCTGACTAAAACCACATTTTACAAAATCCCATGTAAATGTAAATCTGAATTTATCTGTTCCACACAGCCAAAATAGTAACAAAAAATTAATTTAATAGAGAGTAACTGTAGCTTTAAAAACAAAACAGAAAAAAAACTGAGACTCAAGGCAATATCAGGCCTCCCTGTTTGATTTGTCACACTGAGACAAATTGTGGCAACATCGGCGTCACATCCTATCAAAAGCCAAGCCTTTTAAAATAAAGGCATATCTACAACAGTTTCACCAATCTTTTTTTGTGGAGCTGTGGTGCTTTAGCAGCCACACGCTATTTTTTGCTTGTTTATTGAGTGCAACTGTTAAATAAGCCATCATGTGATCCAATAGTGTGATGAAACTTTTTATTTTTCTTTTTATTTGTTATAGTTAGACAGTGTACATGAATTAATTTAAAAAATGTAAATGCTCCCCCCCATCCAACCCCCACACCCATTCCCCCCGCCTTAAGGAACATGGCTGATATAAGGCGACGACAACAATGACAATGTAACATGAAAGCAAAATACAATCAAAATCCAGATACAATCTTAAATACCACACAATGAACATTACTAATAACCCTATGGGTATTAATGTTGACAAATTTGGTTGTCTATTATATTTATTATATGCTGCTTTTATTTTGAAGGTCTGACCTTTGACAAGGTGTTGGGCAGATGTTGCTTGAGTGTTGCAGAGCAAACTGGGAGGCTTGACATTACCGTGTTTTGTGAATAAAAGCTTCAGTGTAGAATTTGACGTATGCTGAACCCTTTCACACAATTTACAAAATGCTTTGGCTGAACGCTCATCAATTCTGGGAACTAAACAGCCGAGTTATGCAGTGTTTTTTTTTTGCACAAAACTGAGGCAGATGTCTGAAAAGTATTTTTCGACAAAAATAAGAAAGAAAAACTCACTGAAAGGCACATCGTACGAAAACTAGGACATACAAAAAAAGTTTGACGCCCAATTTTGATGATTATTGAACACAAAACTCTAATAAGTTATTTTGTGAATTCCTGGAAAAGTCAACGCCCTCAGCTATTTTGACTTGGCAACATGAAATTTAGCAGACATACACCATCAACAGTAGCCCCCCCCCCCCCCCAAAAAAATGTAGAAGTAATGTTGAGAAACAAACAAGAAGCTAGTCATCTTTTTTCAAAGTGGCCATTCAAGGCTCATTTTGGTTGTTTCCAGGGGTCCTTCAAAGACAAACATGTCCAAGATTTTTTGTTTTCTAATTGCTACCAACACAGAATGACGTTTATCAGATTAAAGACTAACTCCAAATTCCCTTCCGCCCCAAAAATTTGACTACACCTTTTAACCATCTGAGATAAATAACATTGCTTCCATCTCACTTTCAGATCTTCCAAGGGAACCACAACCCGACAGACGAGGCTCTCTCCTTACTGCCCAAGCCGACTCTGGCCCGCTACATTCGTATCCGGCCCATGTCCTGGCAACAAGGCATCTGCATGCGCTTCGAGCTCTACGGCTGTCGAACCTCAGGTCATCCATTTGCTAGTTTTCTCATCTCTCTCAAATGAAAAAACTCCACACCAAAGTGATGTGTGAGTGTATTTGCTGGAAAACCAAGCGTCCACTCTGTCGAACAGATTGAAGAGTAGCCTCTGGGTCGAGTGGCCTCGAATGCAACAGCCAGCAAGTCTGTTCGACAGACTGAAACGCCCCTGAGATGACATTTCAACTCGCAACATGTTCTCGACCATATTGATGCTCTCGATTCAGACCGACCATTGAAATCAGACAGTGATACTTTGACTTACAAATACCACAATTCAGGAGTTTTTACAGTTGTGTGTTGCAGCAATGAGCCAACTCACTCAACGTAATGTCTATTATATATGATGTCTGTGCCCCAGACAGTCCAATTCAAGAATTCCTCCATTTTCTTCCCCATGCAGACTACCCATGTTCAGGAATGTTGGGCATGGTGTCCGGTCAGATCTCGGACAGTCAGATCAGCGCCTCGTCCTATGCCAACCGAGGCTGGGTGGCTGAGAACGCCCGTTTGTTGACGGGCAGGTCAGGATGGACCGGCCAACAGACCAAGCAGCCTTTCAAGAATGAATGGCTCCAGGTGATAACCTTACCTGACTATGTTTAGGGTTAGGGTTTAGGGATAAGAGTCGGGTCTGTTTTTTTGGTTTGAGTTGATATGGTTACAATTGATTGAGTTAGCAGTAATGTAAAACATTTTCACAGTGACTGCTTCATTTTGTCAGGTGGACCTGGGCCAGGACAAGATGGTCACCGGCGTGGTGATTCAGGGTGGGAAACACTATGACAAGAATGTCTTCATGAAGAAGTTCAAGGTGGGACACAGTCTGAATGGAGAAGACTGGACCATGGTCAACGAGGAAAACACCACCAAGTCTAAGGTCAGTCCACAGAAGCTGAAAACAGTGTGCTTGTGTCCGTTTAGCTTCGAGTTTAACATTAGCCCATGTTAGCCTTTGTCATTTATCTGCACTGTTTTTTTTTGTTTTGTTTTAATTGTCTTTAGCTCTGTTTTAACCTCATAGTAGCTTCTCTTAGCTGTGTTGTAGCCTAAGCTAGTCACTCTTTCTACTAGTTAGTCAGTTTCATCTGCATATCTAACTTTGTTCTTAGCTGGCGTTAGCGTCAGTTAGCATGTATTAGCCGATTATGTGTGTTTTTTAAGTTGTGTGTAGCTCCAAACCTGTCGGTGTCTCATTTCAAACATTTTTTGGACTCACATTTCCAGAATCGGCGACATAAAATTGACATTGAATAACTCTGGTTTACCTTCACGAGGACTTTGGAGTTTTGTTTCCCTTGGTTCCTTAATCATCTCTTCATCTTTCATGTTTTTTTAAGCGGCAGTGCTACACTAATGCCAAGAGGGAGTCCATTTTAGATTAGAGTTGGTTGACGTGAAACAAACATCTATTATTCATGGCACATAGACTCGAGTCCAGAGACGCGGTTAAAAACATGTCAGCTGTGTTCTTGGGAATGTTAATTTCTCACAATGGCTTCTTCCATGCGAGTTAAGACAAAGACTTGTGAGAGGAAAATGTCAGGAATTGAGCGTTGGATGCACGAGGTATAATGATAACAAGTGATGATTGTGGAGAAATTAGCTCTCAGTGACGCTCTTCTGTCGAAATAACATTTTAACTGTGTAAAATAAAATGTTCGCCTCTCTTAGATATCTTACCATCTTCAACTCATTAACCTCGGGGCCACCTCTCCATGCTATGTTTTTGCCTCAGTCTTTACTTTAATCTACTAATCAGTTTTATCTGCTGCATTTGTCTATTACAGAAATCTTTAGCTGTGTTTTACCCTTTACTGTATTAGCCTTGTGTTAGCATCTCTTTTAGCCTCATTTTATCTTCTGTTTTATAGTTTAATCTGTAGTTTTTGTCTGCTTTAATATCTTTAGCTTTGTTTTAGATTGTTTGCCTCGTGCTCCGCTTATCTTAGCTTTGTTTTAACCCGTCTAGGCCTCATTTTAGCCTCGCCTGGCTGTGTTTTAGCCTCTTGTCTTACACTTGAGTCACATTTATCTGTTTGTTTTAATATTTCCAAACAGCGTTAACATCGCTTATCTGCGTTTTAGTGCCCGTTGGCCTGCTGTTAGTCTTTCTTGAGGTCAAAACATGGTTGTTCTTGCAACTGTACACCATAGTGGTTTCTGTTGTAGAATGAGGTGTGTACATAACTTGATTGACAGGTGCAGTTTGTTTGGAATGTAGAATGAGCACATTAAATAAGACCCCTGAAAAAGGCCCTGGGGTCTATGGAGCTGCTTTCATTCTTACCCTAGAGAGGAAATCTATATCATTGCTTTGCACACTCCACTACATCTCCTGGGCCCGCCCTTCTGGAACCACATCCTGCTCCATGCCTTCCAGATGGTGGCGCCGAGAGGGGGATGCTCTGTAGGGGGTCTTGGGTGTCTCACTCCCGCTGGTAGACTGTGAACTGCATGTTCCTCCCTCATACTGACTATCCAGTAATATGCTCTGTACTAGTAAGTACTTTAAGGTAGCCTTTCCCAAATTTTATAAGTTAAACAATTGTCTCCAACATTCTAATGATGGCGCACCCCTTGCAGACAAGTCTTTTTTTCCAGTTTATTTTACTGTAATTCTACACCAGTCAACGTTTTAAGGCAGCGTTTTGCAAGTTTTTACGATGCACATCCCCTTCAAAATCCCGACAGGCGTTATACACGTTTCTTCCGCAAAAGCTGAGTGAATTATCAGTCATGAAATCCCTGGTTAATTTGTGGCCGTTTCTTCTGTGGTCCTTAGATCTTCTCTGGCAATCAGAATCACGACACACCTGAGCTGAGGTCGGTGGGTCCTCTGCAGACCCGTTTCATCCGAATCTACCCGGAAAGGGCCACCATGGAGGGGGTGGGCCTACGACTGGAGCTGCTGGGCTGCGAACTGGACGGTGCGTAAACATGGATGCAAACGAACGTCATTGTTGCGAAAGGCTGTCTTGCGTAGCCCGTGTTAGCCTTTTTTAGCTGTGTTAGCCAATGATAGCCTATCTTTGCTGAGTTCTTCTTAAGTGTGGCAAAAGAGGTTTTTCAAAGCGATATTTCATGTTTTTGTCATATCACAGCAGATAATTCTTTCGGTGAACAATTTTAGGCTTCATAGGCATCAGGATAAATTGTGTCTGACTTTTTTTGTTTGTTTCTCTTCAGAAATCACGACCACGGCCTTGCCCACCACACCGATCACCACCACAGTCCCCTCCACCACATTTGGAGCGACCACAGTGTCGGCCCAAACGGTGCCCGTCACCACGCCGTCTGCCAACACTGACACAGACCTTCCCGTCTATGACTCTGCAACAGGTCAGCTTTTTTTTTTTTTTTCATGTAATTGGCTTGCGATCAATTCAGTGTGTATCCCTGCCTCTGGCTTTAAGTCAGCTGGGACAGATTCCAGCTCAACTGAGGAAACACTATTAAAAATGCCAAGTCACCAAATATTGCCATAGTATATCTTTTTAAAGATTAAGATTAAGATTAAGATAACCTAATACAATTATTTTAAGATTAAAAATGCCATACATTGTTTTTTAATAAAAATTGCAGAGAATTTGTCTTGTTTGAAGTAAAAATATTTTTTTAATAAAAAATGGACAAGTACGGTTTGAGAAAAAATATATTTTTTTTGAAAGAAAATCAAATTTTTTGAAAGGAAGTTTTTTTTCCGGGAAAAAAAAGTTATGATGATGATACTAATATATTCACTATCATTGTCTACAATGATGTTTGTAGTTTTTATTTTTTGGCAAGTTTTTCTTGAAACATTTTCAATTTTCTGACGAGACATCTTTATGAGGAAAAAAAGAGTGCTTGGGAGAGTTAAAAAAAATGGTTCCATTTGTTAGTGGAATTTTTAAAATATAATTTCTTAATGATTTTGGAAAGATGCTGGGATTTATTTTTTCAATTAAAATTATTCTTATAAAGGAAAAAAACTTTACTTTTCCAGAGAACATATTTTTTCATTCTAGAAAATTATGTGAATCTTCATGGATTAATTCCGTTTATTTTCGAGAAGGTTACTTATTGTATGTCTATTCACTGGAAGAAACATCCATGGTTTTTAAAAAATTACAAAGCACTGACACTTAACGGTGTCTTTCTTGTGTGTTCCATGTGCATGTAGCAGGAGACGTCATGCCCCTTGACCCCGAGGTGGACTTCCTACCAGGTCAGCTTCCTGCCGCCTTTTCCTCCATCTTGATATTTAGATTGAACTGTTCCATGCCATTAAGAGCAGGGCTGGCCAAACTTGTATGTCTTAACTTTACATTAGATTTTTTTTAAGATAAAAAATATGCAGAAAAAAAGTGGTTTGCACCAGCAGAGTGTAAAATCCTACCTGACATTTCTCGACCCTTTGTTTGTTTGTTTGTTTGTTTATTGAACATAAAACATATACAGTAATAATTTGACAGAAAATAAGGTAGATAAAAAAGTAAAAAGAAAGAAATCAGTCTTCATTCAACACAGTTATTATGTTCAAGGGAGTAGGATGAAGTAAAAAAACGTATCTAGTCCTACCCCGTTATGTGTTTCTTTATTTATCAACTTAGTTCTGATTTATCATTATATTTAATGTTTAGAATTTATCATTTTAACTCTGATTGATGTAGGTTGTTTGTACTATTTTTTTGAATTTGTTTTTGAAATCAGCAGGCGATTTACTCATTTTTAGGTCAGTTTCGAGATTATTCCACATATTAACACCTTTGCTAGATGCACTTCTTTGCTTGATGTTTGTTCTTGTTTTGAGTTTTTTTAATAATTTGGTACCTCTTAATTCATAGTTGCTTTCTCGAATTTCAAAAAACTTCTAAATGTTTTGGCAGAGCAGGTTATTGTGTGCTTTGTACATTAATTGACCCTTGACCTAAAAAAAAAACTAACAAAAAAAAAAACCACACACACACTATTAAAGAGTCTGATAAAAAGACAGCATTTTGGTTTAGGTTGTGATTAAGTCTTTTGGGTTATCAACACGCAACATGTTCAAAGTGTCCCAATGGGACACAAACAATAATAACAGGAAGTTGGAGAAACCCTCGGGACGTCCCCGAGTTCAACCCTTGCTTCTTTTGAATGTTGAAAGTTTGAACAACAAAAGAGTAAGAAAGATGGAAGAGGTGAGCAAAATGCAAAAGACAAGAGAAAAGCTGTGAGGTTTTTTTTCCTCCTTAAGAGCTGGATGAAAGCCTCCTGGGTATCAATTAGAACAAGCCCCAAGCTCTCTGCAAGACAGCAGCCCGGATTCAGCAGGACTTGAGCAGCTCATCCCTGCATATTCTTAGCAAACAAAACACCTTTAAAATGGCAACAAATGTACAGCAGAATGTTTTTGGCTGTCTGTACGTTGTCCTGGCTTAATGTCAGAGTTGTGTTCCGACCCGCAGTGATGTAACACGTATTTGTATGCTGGTGGTAATGTGCCACAATCAATCAAGTGTATTTATTGGTCAAGTGACAATTACCTCAAATATTTGTTTGGGAAAAAAAAACAAAAAACAAGTGGCGGCCAAAGATATAAAACAATCCAATGAAAAATAAGAAATTGAGCGTAGCCTCGTTTACTGCATTCTTACGCCGCTTGCTTTGATTATGCTGAAATTATTTGTTTTGTCCCTCAAAAAATACACAACTCTCACTTTTATAACCTTTTTCCTTGAAAAGGAAATCTGAAAAAATATGATTTAATGATGAGATTTGCACGACTATGATCCATAAGGGGAAAAACCCAAATCATCCATCCAACCACTTTATCCTCACAAGGGTCGTGGATGTGCTGGCGTCAATCCCAGCTGATTGCAGGCACAAGGGATACACCCTGAACCGCTTGCCAGCCAATCGGTGGGCACACATAGACAAACAACCATTCACACTCGCAATCGCACCTCCAGACAATTTAGAGTGATCTATGAACCTACTGTGCATATTTTTGGAATGTGGGAGGAAATCTGAGTACCCGAAGAAAACCCAAGCAGGCAATGGGGATAACATGCAAACTCCACAAAAGAAGGCCAGGAACCCATAAAAGCTCCACTTTGAGGTGGACGTACTAACCAGTGGTCCACCGTGCCAATTTATTCTTAACGAGAGTTGCATTACGATGACGGTGATACAACTCAAATTAGTTTGTAGGCAATTGTTAATTCCTAATGAATTTGATATTTGTATGTCACTGGGTTGATTGAACGCTGGTGCATTTGGCTGCCGCTGCTCAACCCATATTGTTTTGTTTTTGGAGTGTCCTTGGGTGTCTTGAAAGGCGCTTATAAATAAAATGTATTATTATTATTGTTATCATGTGTCATATCGTCACGCTGATAGCATGACTGTCGCACTAATTTTGTGTCTTTGAAACAGGCACTTTCGTAACATCTGCATTTGACTATGGAGAATAATTTCCTGGAAATAAAAATCTGACTTGGGCAAAAAAAATTGAGTGAGGCAATCATGTTATTAGCATGACGGTATCAAGTGTGCCCATCTTTGACCTTTCATGGAGTGTCTCTGCTCTCCTCGCCTCTCTGCTTTGCATCTGCAGAAGGATTTAGTTTTTCCTATGACACCCACAGACCTTTCCCATCACAACCGTAAACATGGAAAAGCTGTAGAGCACTTTAACACCACTGACTAAACATTGTCTGCCTGGACGATTATGGGAAAAAAAATCATGATTATTTTGACTGATAGTAAAATCGCGCAGGCAGCACGGAGGACAACTGGTAAGCATGTCGGCCTCGCAGTGCAGATGTGCAGGGTTCGATTCAGGCTCAGGCCTTCCGGTGTGGAGTTTGCATGTTCTCCCCATGCCTGTGTGGGTTTTCTCCGGGTACTCCTGTTTCCTCCCACATTCCAAAAACATGTGTGGCAGACAATCTAAATTGTCCTTAGGTTTCATTGTGAGCGCATATGATTGTTCGTCAATGTGTGCCCTGTGATTGGCTGACAACCAGTTCAGGGTAGCCCAGTGCCCGAAGACCCTCGTGAGGATAAACGGATTAGAAAATGGATGGCTGGAATTAAAATCATGCGTCATCAAAATTATTTCTAGATTGCAAAACAATTTCTTTGTCTTTATATTTTGATGCAGCTGGTGTATCTAATGAAGTGTCCAGTGAGCATCATGTGTGTCCTCGAGCCTTTGTGTCCGTCAAACCCAACATTTCCGCTGGCTTCTCAGTGTCAGCTTCCATGTCGTAACCACTTGTTGTTCTTGTGGCTTGCAGACTACTTATGGTTTGCCTGTAACTTCGACCTAGCCTCCTTCTGCGGCTGGACCTCGGAAGTGGGCTCGGGTGCCGAGTGGCTGATCCAGACTGGCGCGGGAGCTCCGGCCGCAAGCAGAGCGCCGACGCTCGACCACACGGGTAACGCATGCGCTTGGCTTTCTTGTCATTGTTGCTTTTGGCTCTCTCAGGAAGCGGCAAGAAGCTTTTTGAAAACGGCAGCTCAGGAGGAACAAACTGCTGCGCACAAATCTGAACAGAAAATTGAAAAGAAAAATATTTGATTGTGTGTAACACTCATGTTAAAACTTGAAAGTCTTGTTTGTCGACTGGTTAGCACTTTATCCACATTTTCTTGACTGTTTCACTGTGTGGGGGTGTGTCCCAATACTTTGTGTCCACATTTTGAAAGGGCCTTTGGCGTCCCAAGACTCGAGTCCACAATCCCTGACTGCCTCCTCAATCTGTTGTTCTGTGCTGCCCCCTGCAGGCCTCGCGGGTAACTTCATCCTGATGCATCTGACCGCCTCTCCGTTAAGAAATGCCGAAGAGGACGGAGAAGACACGGACAGAGTGGCCCGGTTGTCCAGTCTGCCCGTGATGGCGCCTCATGCCGACCTGTGCGTGTCCTTCTGGTACCACATGTTGGGCCAGCACCCCGGTGTGCTCCACATCAGACAGCAAGAGCAAGAGGAAGAGGAACAGGGGCTGGGGAACATCCTGTGGACAGTTAGCGGTCACCAGGGGGCGCGGTGGAGGGAGGGACGAGTTTTACTACCCAGATCCAGTCGATCTTATCGAGTAAGTCTCAAGATCGATCAATTTATCTGTCCGTCCGTCTGTCTGTCTGTCTATCTCATCCTTGTGCTGCCTTCAAGGAGAGTCTGAAATTATGATTCCTTTTTTTTCTGGCACAGTAACCCGGTGGTTGTGGCAATTTTCATATTAATAGTCAAATGAAACTAAAATGTATAAATCCATCGGTCTAAAAGCTGGTAATTCCAATCTGCCAGGTCAAGTGCTTCTTTCATCTACAATTTAAAATAGCGGCTTTAATGACAGGTGAAACAACTGAGCGACTGTTTCCTGTATTTCTAAATCAACTATTGCCATCAGGTGCATTCTTAAAACTGTCACTTTCTTTATACAACGGGTGATTTTTCTAAATCTCTTTTAACAAACTGTTAGATCATCTCTTTATATTTCTAGTCTCGGTTTCACCTTCAATGACATTCTCAAACAAATCACAAATTTTCCTCACACAGCAGTGTGTCATTGTTCCCGATTTTTCCCCAACTGACTATGACTACTGTTGACTTCAGTGACAGTCTGAAACGGTAGCTTTTATTACATAATAGTTACCTCGATTATCACGGAATGTTTCTATTTAATATCTGTTCACAGATGGCCAACAATGACCGTCTTTCTTCGCCAAACAACTGCAAAGTTGTTGCAAATGTTATGAAGTTAGGTGTTATGCAACGGTGGAACAGTCAATAATAGTCAATAAGCTTTCTTAATCCAACAAGTCATTAATTGTTCATTTATTGCTCTTGATCTACTGTAAGTCTAGTGTTGCATTCCTGTGACAGTCTTAAATCAAAGCTTTCCTTGCACAGCTACCCCATGATTTTTCTAAAAGTCTGGTATTTGTTTTAATAGTGAAAGGTTCTGTTCAACAATTCGTCTGTGTCTCCAAGTCAGGTGTTATCCCTCATGAACTGTCTGAAATGTTCATTTTTTCCCCACACAACTGACCGTTGATATATCCCGGAGCTCATCTTGGCGTTGCCTTCACTGACAGTTTGAAATTACAACCTTTCCCCACAGACCTATTAATTTATTGTTCCGAGTCATCATTGGATGTTTGTAAATCCAGTGCTGCCTTCAGGGGCCGTCCAAAATCCCATTTTGACATTTTGGAATAAAACGTTTGCAGGTGGTGGTGGAGGGCGTGGCGGACAGACTTGGCACAGGCCACATAGCCGTGGACGACATCCAAATTTTAGATGCACTCGACGCCGACCACTGCAAAGGTTTGGATGACAACCTCCATTTTCAACACAAACACGGTATTTGTTCTGTCCGCTTCCTAACCGCTTGCGTTCCTCCTTTTAGATCCAGAGGTTCCTCCATCTCCACCCACGCAGATCATCATCCTACGTACGTTCAGACCTATTTAATTCTGCCTTTGCATCAGTGGTAGTGGCTTTATTTACTCAACTGCAGAGGGGGAAGGCATCTATGATCATTATTTTTTTTTACCACTACGTAAGATGTGGTAACACTCCACATTTGAATTAAACAGATGTTTTTTTTTTACATGCCATCCGGGTAGGTGATGCTGTTTTATTCATTAACAATAATGGCGGAGTAAATGAGCCATATCCTGCTTCATCCTGATTTCATGATCCCTGGAAGCAACCTTCCCGAATGCATTTACAGGACAGTCAGCAACTATTTGGAGTAAAAGGGGCATTTGGTCTTTTATTTGAATTGTCTTCTTGGTGTTGCCTTCAATGCCCCCCAAGCCCCAAAAGGCTGCAATTTTTTTTATTAATGTCTTGAAATGCTTTTATCTTAAGTGTTGCCTTCAGGGGCTTTCTTGACAAAACTAGCTAATTCGTCAACATGTGATTAAATGTTGACTTCAATTCTCTGTCCAGCATTTTAGTGTTGCCTTCAGGAAAGAAAAAAAAATCTAGCTCCAAAAGTCAAAAAATGTTCGGACGTCAGGTGTTGCCTTCAGGGACTGTCCGAAACTGTGGGTTTCCGTGAACAACTCTGGCCTTTTTTTTTGCCCACTGTTTCCTTATGACCTCATTGTGACACTATGTCCATTTTTTTTTTGTTAAGCGATAGACTCGCTGGCAGAGGGGATTGGTGAAGTGGGAGGCGTGAGCACGGCAGACAACATGTTGAAGACGTTGGACCCCATCCTGATCACCATCATCGCCATGTCGGCGCTGGGCGTTTTTGTGGGCGCCGTGTGCAGCGTGGTGCTGTACTGCGCCTGCTCGCACGCCCCGATGGCCGACAGGAACTTGTCGGCCCTAGAGAATTATAACTTTGAGCTGGTGGACGGCGTCAAGCTGAAGAAGGACAAAATCAACCCACACACTAACTACTCGGAGGCGTGAAGGGTGAGGCCCGGCGGTCGGTAGGTGGGGGCGAGGGAAGGGGGCTGCCGTTGGACTTCAGGGTGGGCTTTTCTTTCTCAGGAGCGGCAGCGCAACAGACTGACCTGAAGGGGGCACTGTGTACAAATTAAATGTACAGCAAAGAAAAAAAAGATGATCTATTTGTTTGAGGGTTGTTGTTGTTTATCTGGGGTGTTTTTTGAAATGTTTTTTTTTCCTCATGCTGGTGATGAGACCAAGTCACAAGTAAGCTTGTGCGTGTGTGTTCTAACAGTGCCTTTTTTCCCCTCCACTTTTGTAAAGTCCCCCCCCCTTCTTCAACCACCACGAGTGTATCATCCAGGGTTCCTAAACACACACACACCAGAGAATGTCTCAGCATTCGGTTG
The DNA here is from genome assembly GCF_025434085.1 of Hippocampus zosterae. NCBI lineage: Eukaryota > Metazoa > Chordata > Actinopteri > Syngnathiformes > Syngnathidae > Hippocampus > Hippocampus zosterae. The sequence continues at coordinate 9,996,970 of NC_067465.1, forward strand.
AAACCTGAAAACCATATGTCAGCATCCGGTCAAAATGTGAAGACAGTATCTCAACTTTCACTTGAAACTTGAAGACAAATGTCCCAGCCCACAGGCCAAACGTATAGACAATGTGTCAGCATTCTGTCAAAAATGTAAAGACGGCGCCTCACTGTTTAATAGGAACGTAAACACGATATTTCCGCTTTCAGTTGAAACTTGTAGGACAGTGTCTCAGCCCAAACATAGAGACGATGTCTCAACATTCAGGCAAAATGTGAAGATGATGTCTCAGGAGTAACCTTAAACCTGAAGACTGCATCTCCGCATTCGGTCAAAAAGAGGATGGCCATGTCTTAGCATTTGGCTGAAGGTTAAGGACAACGCATAAGTGTTCAGGTGAAGACAATCTCTCGGCATGACGTTGAGGAAAATATCTCCACATTCAGTCAAAACGTGAAGACAATATTTTTGTATGGAGTTGAACACTGAAGAGAATGTCTCAGCACTCAATTGAAGACAAAATTCTCTGCGTTCAGCCTCTCGCTATTCATTTAAAACCTGCAGGCAGTGTCATAGTATTCAGTTAAAACGCGGCGGTATCATTTCAGCATGCGGTCGAAGCATCAAATGTCTCTCAGCATGCAGTCAAAACGTGACGACAATGTCACATTTGGTTCAAATGTGGAAACGGGCTCTCAGCATTCAACCAAAGTGTGAAGACAATGCCTCAGTATTTGTTTGAAACCGAAAGAGCATCTGAGCATTCGATTGAAACTTAACCAACAGCGTCTCGGCATTGAATCAAAACGTGAGCGCGAAGTCTTGGTATGGAAAGGCAGATTTGGAAAGAGGCTGGGAAATAATGTGAAGGTATTCTGGCTTGTGGTCTTTTGCGGTCAAAGTCTCATTTTGTGTTGTGCGCGTGCGTGTGTGTGTGTGTTGATCGATCATATTGTATATAGTTTTAATATATTTCTATCAAAAGTTTTTTTTCAACACGAGACAGTGCAGCAGTATCCTTTCTTGATCTCCTCTGTCGTTTGATCTGCGCCACACATACACACCGTGACTGTGTCTCTCTTTAATGTCGTGTGTGCGCGCGCTTGCGCGTGAACGTTTGCGGAGTTTGCCGCTCACTTTCGTACAGGGTAACACTGGAACCCCCCCCCCTTCCCCCCGGACAAGGAGGAGCCAAGACCTCAAGTGTTTCCTTCGTCTGTTTTAAAATGTAGGCTGGTCGTGACGACCGCTCTTCTCGCTGTATGGGTGACGCTACAAAATGGCTGCAGCATCCTCACACACGCGCACACACACACACACACACACACACTTAATAGGGCTTACTCTTTACTTGTCAATCCCAGAGTAACCTCCAAAGTGGAACTCAACCCGTTCTGTGCTTGAGTTGATCGGGTTTCAAAACAAATGCTTCTGTGTGAAATTGTGTGACCCAGGGTCAAACTGTTACCACCCTCAACCTCCCCCCACCCACCAAAAAAAAGTGTGCAGGGCCAGGGGGATTACAAAGTGTAAAAAGTTAACTGTAAATATAAATTTAAAATGGAGTCAAAATGCTCACCAAATGAAGACTTTTTTTTTGTCCCCACTTGCTTCCCCGCTCTGTTTCATGCTAGGCATTTCACAGCCGTTTTTCTTCTCGCTACGTGCCATTTATATTCGCAACTGTTTGGGGGAAATTGTTTTGTGCGCAAAGGCTTCTTGTCCCAGTCTTTTTGTCACCTTCAGGGATGTTATGATAATCCGTTTTTCCTCACAAAACAATCAAGCGAATATTCCAAATTAACACTAGCGATGCCATCAAGGACAATCTGAAATTTTAGCGTGATTATTTATTACCTTGTCATGAGATAACTTCCCGCTATGTTATTTCCATGAGGACTTGTTCAAAAGAATGTGCACATGTCATTGCTGTTTGTTCTGAAGTTATGCAGGAGTTGGCGAAACCACGCGGGACTATGCTTGAAAGTCGCAAATTGTTCAGACTTTTGGAGGTTCCGCTGTAGCGAGTAACACAAATGGACTTTAGTGATCTGGTGAATGAGAGGATGCTGCAGCACTGGGTATGATTAAATAAAACATCTTGCACTGAAATGTATAAGTAACACAAAACATGACTATATGATGTAATATAACAAGATGGTGTTATATGTTGTTTTTTTTAATTAAAAAAATGAAAAGAAAAAACGCTTTCACATGAAGATGTACATTTTTCCACAGGAAAAACGTCTGTCAGAGGGTAAAATGGCAAATTGCTGTCAAATCAGTGATGTTTTTTTTTATTTGTCATATTTTACTTTTTTGTTTGTTTTCAAACCTGCTTCTGTAATGTTGCCAATATGAAAGATGGAAAAACAGCAATTCAGCCTTAAAAAGTGTTAAATGATTAAAGAAGAAGGGGGTCGGGGGGGGGGGGGGGGAACTACAGTAGTTTGTACTTTCTGGTGGATGTCCAGATTCACCTCGTCTGTGTTGTTGCAGATCATTTGGACTTTACATTCCAAACAATTGGACAAATAAATGTTTGCATTATTTGTCAAGAGTAGCAACTGTGTGTTTTTTTTAAATTGATTTATTGATACGAGCAATCATACTGTATCCCCCAAAAGTATTGTGACACCTCCAGGAAGTAAAGTTTCAATTCGTCAGTTTGGGTTTGTTACTGTGTGTGTGTGTGTGTGTGTGTGTAATCAGATTATGCAAATGCTGCTAATTAACAGCATTACTAGTTGAGTTGTAGCACCATTCAGAAACTTTTTTTTTTCAATTGAATGAATCTCTCTGCTAATAATGTCATAATAAAATGCACTGTTAGCCTGTAAATCTGATAAAATAAGAAAACCTTTATTAATCTCACAATTGAGAAATTTCTGAAAGAAAGAACAAAATATAGGCGCTGCTGTAAAGGCAGCCACTCTATATAGAATCAACGCTTGACATTGCATTGACGTGTAGCAAAAAAAAAAGCACCCAAATGTTTTTGCTTCCATGTCTGTTAGCGTCGATTTGGATCGGATTGTGATTCAGATCGAATATCTAAATGTTATTGCGAAAAGTAAACAAGAGAATTCCTCACAGCTGTTGTAAAGATGTTTGAGTGAAGAGGAGGAAGCAAGCGAACCTCTCGACTGCCAGTTTAGCTGTCGGTACCTCTTCTTTTTCTGTGGATAAAAAAAGGACATTTAGCCATAATACATGTTGTGACTCCTAGAACTTGGGTGTCAGAACAAGGTAAGTGTTATGAGTTTTTACATACTTTGAAAGTAGACGTTGTGTGACGACCAAAGAAAGAATGTGCGAAGATTTTTGGCTGTGGATTAACGTGACGTAACTGGGAATATGTTGACGTCGTTCCTTCATGTTCACGTTTTACGTTCTGGGTGTTTAGATTTAGCAAACATTCCGCCTCGAGTTTATCGAAGAAAGAAAAACTACACTTTAACCAACGACAGTTCTGACTTGACATACGACGTCTTTTAATTTAAACCACTTTCCCAACTTTAATGATCTTTCCCAACTGGAAACAATGGAAATGAAATGAACGCATTCCACCCATCGCACCTAAGATGTGATGCGTTTTTAAAATTGAAAATAGCACCGTCATATTTACTCTGAAAAATGAACAAATAAATAGAATACAGAATTGAATCGCTGAGGATCATGTTCCCTAATCCTTTGTGGTGTGCGCGAATCGAACGCCAGGGGGCAGTATAATACAGTCACCTGCAATAAAATAAGATATCATTTATTTGTCCCACACTGGGGAAATTTACAGCCTCCAGCAGCAAGAATGTAGGTAGAAAGAAGAAAGAAGAAAAAAAACAAACAGTTCAATTAAGTGCAATATAAACACAAAATGGATGAATCGCAGTGCTATTTACAATCGTCTTTCACATTTAATTATAATAATTATTATTGTTGTTATTTTTATTCAGCAGCCTGACAGCAGTCGGTAGGGACGAGCGTCGGTATCTCTCCTTCTTGCAGCGCGGGTGTAACAGTCTCTGGCTGAAGGAGCTACCAAGTGCTGTCAGGGCGGGCTGGAGGGGGTGGGAGGGACTGGCCATCATAGTTTTTAGCTTAGTGGGCATCCTTCTGTTGCCCACCTCCTCCAGAGTGTCAAGGGAGCAACCCAGGACAGAACTGGCCTTCCTGACCAGTCGCTCCAGTCTCTTTCTGTCCCGGGCTGAGATGCTGCCTGACCAGCAGACAATGCCATAATGGATGGCCGAGGCCACCACCGAGTTATAGAAAGTCTTAAGTCAAGTCAAGTCAAGTCAACACTATTTATAGAGCACTTTCAAACAGCCATCGCTGCATACAAAGTGCTGTACATGGAGCGATTTAACAGAGCGACCCCTGAACCCCAAAAGACCTCAGTAATAATAGTCAATAGACTCAATAATAGTCTTTTTTTCCACAGAAGACAAAGAAATATAAGAAACATAATTTAACTATATATATATATATATATATATATATATATATATATATACACAATACATATATATATATATATACAATACATATATGTATATATATAGTTTTTCTGTTTGTTTCCAGATGTATCTCTGGCTAATCGTGCTGGCGTCCTTGTTGGCGCTTCTGAGTTTCAGTCTAGCGGGGCAAGGTAAGACTCATGTCCAGAAATAAATGGGATAAGGCCCTTCTACTTCAGGGACAACAAGTAGCACTATCACCACTTGTCATAACGTGTTTTATATTTGCACATCTTTTGTACAATTTGACTATTTTGTAGGATTAAAATTGACTACTATTTTTTTTATAGTTTGGCCCAAATGCATAGAAAAAGTCATTTAAAACTCTCCCTGCTGTACGGCTGTGTCGTTAGATAGATACTCTGTTTAACATGATAAAGACGTATTGATGAGTGTGAATGTCATGAATCGGTTTAGGGACCAACAGGTGGCACTGTAGGGCTCCCCTGGCAGCTGCAGACCTGTTGGTCATAGGTAATCAGGCCTTTAAAAGGACTCCCAGCCCGAACACTCAGTGTCGGGTCATTGTAGTTTCTCGCTACTGTCATGTGTGTTGCTGGTTGCTCTTGTTTTCTGTCATGTTTAGTTCATTGTTATGTTTTAGATTATGTCATGGTTTTTGTTTGATACTGTTTGGACTTTGTGTGTTTTCTTTGTTTTAAATACAATTCTTCAAATACACCCCGCTCCTCCCTCCTGCCTGTTTTTTGGGGTCCACCGCCACCTTGCTACGTGACAGTGAATTGTTTGCTTGTTCCGTTATTTTTTTTTTTTTCAGAGCCGAGCATTTGCATCAAGGCTAACGCTCGCTCGTGCGATGAGTGCATCCAAGTGGACAAGTCATGCGGATGGTGCGCAGAGGAGGTCAGCTGCTTGACTGAAAGAAACGGGTCACGGCCCTAATATGTCAATATCTAAAGGGGAAACCCTGCTTCGGTCCAAAAACCAACCATCAAACCAAAGCTCAGTTTTGAATCTCGATCATCTTTCCTGTTGGAATTAATTGAACTGCGATCCACTCCAGCCCCAGAAGGTTTTTTTTTTCAATATTTGAAAAAGCCTATTTAGTTTAAATTACATTGGGTTGGATAAAGTAACAAATGTATCCAAATCCTTGCCAATATTTAACGTATTCCCCTAATCTCATTCCACACCCTGCCCCAAAGTAAATTTCTGTGCATTAATCTTCCAAATCACTACCTGCTTAAACTCCCTTTGTGTTGTATGGTTAGTTTTTGTACTTTGGTGAGCCCAAATCTACTCGCTGTGATGACGTGGAGTCTCTGAAGGCCAGGTGGTGCAACGTGGTCAAAATCGAGAATCCTCGCGGTAGCATCTTGATCAACAAGAACAAACCCTTTTCCAACCGGAAAAACGATGAGGAGATCGTGCAGATTCAGCCCCAGAAGCTCAGCCTCACCCTCAGATCTGGTAGATCCTCTCGAGAAATCTTATTGTTAAAAGGCATTTCCTGTATACTGACTTGGTGGTGATTGGTCCCGCAGGTGAACCGCAGACTTTTGATCTAAAGTTCAAGCGAGCTGAGGACTATCCCTTAGATGTGTACTTCTTGATGGACCAGTCCTTCTCCAAGAAGGATGATCTGGACAACGCCAAGAACCTTGGCATAGATATCATATCCCAAATACAAAGCTTCACCTCAGACTACAGAATCGGTGAGGAAGATGTCATTATTCATGCCGCATTTCCACCGCAGTGACGTTTCTCCGCATCTAGGAAACTTTCTGTGTGCTTGGACTATGACAACCATGGTTAGAATTTAGTTCTGGATCCCTTTTGAGAGGTTGAAAGAAGACCCTGCCGTGGGCTAGTTCTTCCCTTTAGTTCCATCAATTACTATGACCAAGAAGTAAAAGATCCTGAAATCTTCAGGAGAGATAAGGTTTTAGGTCATTTCTGCAAACGTGACTTTAGTTCCAGTAACTACCTATACAAAGTACACAGAAATAAAAGTTGTCTTCTCCTGCAGGGTTCGGCTCATTCGTGGGAAAGACATTGATGCCGGACACCAGCGTCAATCCGTCCAGCTCCCAGAACAGCGTCAACTACAAGAACATCCTGCAACTTACCAATAATGGCGACCAGTTCCACCAGCTGCTCAGCCAGCAACCGACCTCTCGAAACCTGGACGATTCCGAAGGAGGCCCGGATGCCATCATGCAGGCAGCCGTGTGCGAGGAGCAGATCGGCTGGAGGAATTTCACTCGTCTCCTCGTCATCGCCACAGAAGCAAGATTCCATTTTGCGGATGGAAGACAGGACAATGGCAAGCTCTCCAATGATGGAAATTGTCACCTGGAGAATAACATGTACACCATGAGTCACTCCTATGTAAGAGATCACTTCTTTATCTTCTGACTGACTGACACTTAATTATTACTGGGACTGACTTAATTTTAAGACTGATTGACTGACCGACACGGACTTACTGCTAGGGCTGGGTGAGTCATCAGGGTTATCCATTTATTCAAACTTATTTGTCTGGAAAATTTAAAAGTGCCAGAGAACCTCAGGTGTATCACAGGAAATTATCCAGTGACACTAAGTTTTTGGAACTTAAATTGGGAAATAGGAATGAAGTTCCACGAACCGAGGTTGTAACTGTTTTAGATTTTTATAAACTTGCGACTAACTAAAAGTACCAGAATGAAAAACGTCATGGAATTTCAGGTAGGAATGTGGCTGTAGTTCCAAGACCTGAAAGTTCCTGAAACTTCAATTGGAAATTGGAGCCTTAATTACAAGAATAACCTCACGTACATGTGACTATGGGTGAAAAAAAATATATATTAAAAAAACAATACCTCGAAGTCACAGTTCCTGACATTTTAGTTGTCGAAATATAAATATCCATGCATCCGTCCATCCACTTATCCTCACCTGCGCTGCGGGCTTACTGGAGCCTATCCCAGCTGTCCTTGGTTGCCAGCCACTCGCAGGGCTCACTCACATAGACAAACAACTATTTGCACTCACACTCACAGCTAGGGACAATTGAGAATGCGCAATTAACCTGCCATGCATGTTTTTGGAATGTGGGAGGAAACCAGAATACCCGAATGTAACCCACACAGGCACGGGGAGAACATGCAAACTCCACACAGGAAGGCCAGAGCCTGAATCGAACCTTAACACATTAATCAATCCTCCACCATGGCGCCAGAAATATAAGTTAACAACAGGAAAAAGGTTCCTGGAATTGTAGATGGAAGTTACCCACCAGATCCAAGCGACAGCGCTATTGGGTGTATGTACCTATGGCGTCACCCACTTTGTAACGTGTAATACCGCCATCTACAGGAATTGACTGGAACTTTTTTCAACCCAGTCAGATGCTTTTGCCTTGGTGGAGGTCCAAACGCTACTGTACCAAATTACATTGTGGTCATAGTGATTGTGCCTTTTTTCACCAATTACTTGAAGGGTATTCCTTGAAAGTGACAACTTATGGAGATAGTTGGGTGGAACGACATTGGATTGGTCAATTTTGTCAGTTTTAATGGAGTAGGTCAAATGCGGTATAAATATCTTGTGCATGTGTGATGTAGCCTAGCCTATGTGTTAATATTTGTTTTTTGTTAAATCAGGACCATCCCTCCATCGCCCAGCTAGTCCAGAAACTAGGGGACCACAACATCCAAACCATCTTTGCCGTCACAGAGGAATTGCAACCGATTTACAAGGTGCCATCTAACAATAACATGCATTTATTTGCCACGTATATTTGTGGTAAGTCCTACAAGTTTTTTTTATTTGTGTACAGGAGCTGAAAAATCAGATTCCCGGATCGGCTGTAGGCATGCTGTCATCTAACTCCAGCAATGTGATCAAACTCATCATCGACACGTACAACGTGAGTCTAAAGATTAACTTTCCAGCCACCTGATTCTTATTCCATTTTTTTCATTTCCCTTTTGACAGTCTGTGTCGTCTGAGGTAATTCTGGGAAACAGCAGGCTCCCAAAAGGAGTTTCCATTGCCTACAAGTCCATCTGTAAGAATGGCGTGGAGGGAACTGGCGAGAAGGGCAGGAAGTGCTCCGACATCTCCATTGGAGATGAGGTACTTGGAATATTAAGGATTATTTAAAGGTATTTTTAGAACATTTGAAGAGGTATTACATTTAATTTACGAAGACAAATAAGATCCCGACTCATCCCACGATGCATAAAAATAGCATTCGAGCTTTAAATCCGATGGGTATCATGAGAGAAAAATGTATGGTATGGCTGACATCATTCCCTGACAATTACCATATGAGGGATATATAGAGTTGGAGGAAAAGCGGATAAGAATTCTCAGGGTGGAAATAATTAATGTTTATCAAATTCAGTGGTCATTCCTTTTTTTTTTTTAATCAAGGCCAATGGATGCTAAAAACTATTTAAAATGTATACATTATTTTGAAGGTGGGCTGAAACAGGTGGCAAATACAGAAGAAAAGCTGCCGCTGTCAGCAAATTCTTCGGTTTTTGACGCACTCAACTGAAGCGGGTTTTGAGCCATCCATTCATTAATTGTGTTTAAGCAATGCACTTAACTGTAATATTAGGACTAAAAGAAAAATTAATTCTGGTGGTCATCTGCATCGACAAGTTCTATGGGATACTTTCAAATAACATCTCTAAAACGAAGCATGTAATGCGCAAAAGAGGATGGGCCCTAAAATTGACCCTTGAGTAACACCACCGAAACGAGGGACAGACTCTGAATTACAGTTGCCAAGAAGTGGAGAAATTATTTTATATCATGCTTGTGTTCTTCAGGTGACGTTCAAGATTTCCATCGAGTCCGAGAAGTGCCCGTCGCCGTCGCATGGCAAGCCAAAGAGCATCAAGATCAAACCGCTGGGCTTCACCGAGGAGGTGGAGGTGATCCTCAACTTCATCTGCAAGTGTCAGTGCTCGGCCCAGGGAGAGTCCAACAGCAAGAAGTGCGACGACGGCCATGGCACATTCGAGTGCGGCGCCTGCAAGTAAGTGCCGACTTGTTTTGGGGAAATTTGTTTTCTACTACTGCTGCTTCCATGGCCAGGGATCTTTTAAGTGCGGTGCATGCAAGTGAGAGGCAATACATTTTTTTTGGGGAACTGCTTGTTCTCACCTGGATCATGGCTGTGCTGGAGCCCATCCCAGCCATAAAATAACATTTGAATATGAAAAAGATTTTAAAAATGTAACCGAACTAGATAATGTCATTCAAAGGACACACTCATATCATGGAAATGTTTTTTCCTCAGGTGTAACGATGGTCGCATCGGACATCTGTGCGAGTGCAGCACGGACGAGGTTCGGACGGAGGATATGGACGCCAACTGCCGCAAGGACAACGGCACCGACATCTGCAGCAACAACGGCGACTGCGTGTGCGGAACCTGCGAATGCAAGAAGAGAGAGATCCCCACTGAGCTCTACAGCGGAAAATACTGCGAGTGTGACAACTTCAATTGCGACCGCTCCAACAACAAGCTCTGCGGAGGTCGGCATGAGTGGTTCTCGTGTCGACAAGTCATGCAAGCAAAATGGGTTCTTTAAAAAAAAACACACAAAAAAATTTTCCTGAGTTTTTTTTTTTTTATTCTTGAAACTCAAGACTAAAGTCGTATGTAGAGGTCCTGCGTATAGGTTTGTGTTTTTGTGTGCGTTGTCAGGCCACGGCCGTTGCGAGTGTCGCGTGTGCGTGTGCGACAACAACTACACGGGCAGTGCGTGCGACTGCTCGCTGGACACATCCACCTGCCTGGCCAAGAACGGACAGATCTGCAACGGCCGGGGAACCTGCGAGTGTGGCTTCTGCAAATGTACCAACCCCAAGTTCCAGGGACCCACTTGCGAGATCTGCCCCACCTGCCCCGGACTCTGCACAATCCACAAGTAAGTGCCAAGGAAAACCCCTCTATTTGAAATATATATATATATTGTCTTAATGTTACTATTTTCAACTTGCAAAAAATATTCTGAAGCTATTCTCACATTATTCATATACACTAGCAAAATGACATGTTAGGAATTCAATCTCTGTCAAAATGTTCTTGTGATACAGTGTTATAACTGAAGTCCTGTGAAATGGGGACTCTCTTCTTAAAATTGTCATTTTTGTTGTAATAACGTGAGCAGCATTTTCATAAAATTGAAGCTTTGTTTTGGTGAATTCTACGAATATGCCAGCTGCCGGTGCTGACTTTTTATTATTATTATTATTATTGATTTTTGTGGTTAGGGAGTGCGTGCAGTGCCGAGCGTTCAAGACGGGCGAGAAGAAGGACACCTGCGAGCGTGACTGCAGTGACTTTGTCCTGATCAAGGTGAAAGGCCACGAGAAGCTTCCTCAGCCAAATGACCAGAGCTTCCCTGTGATGCACTGCAAGGTGAGGGACGATGATGACCAGTGGTTCTTCTACACCATCGCCATCAGGAACAACACCAAGGAGGTCCACGTGGTCGAGATGCCGGGTACAAAGCACACTGTACTTCAGCTGTCCACAACCTTTTTTGCCCCACGGGCCGGTTTACTGTCAGACAATATTTTCAGGAACCTACCTCTTAAATACAACAAAGTAATATGACATGACTTGCATGAAACCTGTGGTATTTTCTACACATAATAATAAACATAGGCGGCCCGATGAACCACTGGTTAGCACGTCGACCTCACAGCGCAGAGATCGTGGGTTCCTCTGGCCTTCCTGTGTGGAGTTTGCATGTTCTCCCCGGGTTTGCGTGTGTTTTCTCCGGGTACTCCAGTTTCCTCCCACATTCCAATAACATGCGTGGCAGGCTGATTGATCACTGAAAATTGTCCCTGGATGTGAGCGTGTGCGCGGATGGTTGTTCGTCTGTGTGTGCCCTGCGATTGGCTGGCAACCGATTCAGGGTGTCCCCCGCCTGCTGCCCGAACCATGCCTTCAAAATAAGATACACCGCAAATACAAAGTGCATGAAAAATACGACTCACCATCGCAGCATATTATGCGGAGTGGCCTTGGTGCGTGGGAATCTCCCTTTGAGATAAATCCATATTTTCAGTAGGACGCCTGATACTGTCGATTCAATGTGGCCTTCTTTTTCTTGAAAGTCGTAGGCTCCTCTTCTGTCTCCTGGCTGGGGCTTTTCCCCTTCCCAAAGTCGTTTTTTTAAACTCATTTTGCTTGGTCCCGGGCTCCATTTTATCAGTAACCTATCACGTAACCGAGAAGCCCGCCTTTACCTGAGTCAAGAGTTACATGCTGTAGATGTCTGTCATAGAGAATCCGGTAATTTTTCACAATAGAATAACTTTCAGATTCCGAAATGGAAAAAAACGGAAGTAATGCAAGTTATTTAATCTTTCTTTCTGTGCGGCCCGGTACCAAACGACCCATGGACCGGTGCCAGTCCGCGGCCCGTGGTTTGGGACCGCCGCTGTACCCTACAGTCTGCTCCATCATAGCTCTATGATGCCAGGTTTTTGTGACACAAAGAAATGAGACCAAGAAACAGTACAGCAACTCCACCCCCCCCCCCCCCATTTCTCTCGCATGCATTAAGTTCCAGGCTGCCCTTGCAATAACATTCATTCATTCATTCATTCATCTTCCGAGCCGCTTGATCCTCACTAGGGTCGCGGGGGGTGCTGGAGCCTATCCCAGCTGTCTTCGGGCAGTAGGCGGGGGACACCCTGAATCGGTTGCCAGCCAATCGCAGGGCACACAGAAACGAACAACCATTCGCACTCACACTCACACCTAGGGACAATTTAGAGTGTTCAATCAGCCTGCCACGCATGTTTTTGGAATGTGGGAGGAAACCGGAGTACCCGGAGAAAACCCACGCAGGCCCGGGGAGAACATGCAAACTCCACACAGGGAGGCCGGAGCTGGAATCGAACCCGGTACCTCTGCACTGTGAAGCCGACGTGCTAACCACTGGACTACCGGGCCGCCTCCTTGCAATAACACTACTAAAATAATATCCACAAACCTTTTCACTGTGGTGTCTGTGACCTTGAGTGTGTGAAATTAATGAATGACAGTGTAGTTGGCTATCGTTAGCGCAGGTTAGCTAGATTTTTTAGCTGGTGCATTCGCGGTCCACTTTTGGTAATGCCCAAAAACTTACATATGTTAAAAAAAATTCAAGTCAAGCAGACAGATGGGGTGTTGACATGCATTTGCAGGGTGCACCACTGATCTAAAATCTTTGTGTGTTGCATGTGCTTTCAGCAAGAGGTGTCATGTCCATTGGCCTGGTGACGAACTTCAAGGACAGCTTGAAGCATCGTGTCCCCTCTTCCTCAACTGTTCTTTCCTCCATCGTGATGTTTGGAATGACCAAATGGTTAAATCTCCTTTGTCTTTTTTGCAACCTTCTCTGTCGTCACTCCTCTGTTTACATGTTAGCTTAGCCGATCAGAGTTCCCATTGAACAACCAGGAACAACGGAGGATCGTCAAGCAGATGTTTGGAGGAATTACATGCTTACTATTCAGTTCTGTCATTTTATGGAGAGGGCAATTAAAGATGACCTCACGTCATTGGTGTATCCATGTCACAAATCAAATGTTTCTGTCTCAATTATAAATGGCACAACACTTGTCCACTTTATGTTTCCAAGTGGAATCAATCTCAAATATGATTAATGGTGTACCCAACCATCCATCCATTTTCTAATCCGTTTATCCTCACAAGGGTGGCGAGCTTACTGGAGGTAGAACGTGAGTGCTGGAAACAACTTGAACGCCTAACTGAAATCAACAGGTGGGTGGTTGGGTTTACACAGAAAACTAGCAGTGGTGCTTCAAACAAGTGGAAATATTTCATTAAAATCCCACAACATATTTTGAATTATAAAAACATATTGAAGGGCTCAACTGGGGCTACACAGATTTATGATGGGGCTGTAGCACCCTTTGCTCTGGTGTAGCGATGACCCTGGATTACCTATTCTAGCCCAAAACCACACTGATACTTTTCAAGAATACTACAATTTGCTAAAAAGTAGTTCACTTGGTTAAATGTCATTATAACATTTTACCTAGAGTACTGTTTAGAAAGCACCTTGTTGCATGTCAAACCAAACTTGTAGCCCGTCACATGGAGTTATAATTGAATATTATTGATAATATTCATAGTCATAATTAATGACTATGAATATTATTCTTGCATGAATCCGTTGCCGCCAACCTTGCCTTCAGCAATAATCCGACCTCTGACTCATCGAAACAATGTATATCGCTCAGTGTCACAGGTGCGCTATGTTGCATTGGCCGCTACGTGTCGCCGTAGAGCTGAGTGGGCGGGGTGTGGTGCTCAAGAAGAAGAGGTTTGTTCAGTTCATCAGTGGGGCACCTCATGAAAAAAATCTCCCAGGGGAAGGAGCAGCAGTGTCGAACGACCCGATGAAGACTCTTCACCGCGTTTCTATTTTGTAACTTCAGATGACTAAGTATTTGTTGGAAAACTAGAGCAAAAGTCTCCTAAAACTGTGGTGAAGTTGTCCGAGTAAAAGAGACTCCAAGCGAAGCCTGGCATTTTTTTTAAAGCTAGCCATCGCCCCGCTACTATCCTCTCATTTTGCTTCTGTTTGGGGGGCGTAAAATAATAAGACATTCTGGCGGATTAATAAATGTTATCGTGACTCTACTGGAACTAGTTGTCAGACCAAGGTAAGTTTTATTCCAAATAATTGACTTTGACACACTTTGTTCACCTCTAGAAGTTCATGTTGCCATTGTTAGACGACAAAAGATGGAATGTATGTCCTCGGGCGACTACTTCAGGCTGTGCTTGAACATGTGAAAGAAAATATACTTCTATAACCACACGCCTGGTAAAACGTTTGTTGCGTTGGTTTCATCTGGTCCTCAAAAGAATGTGTGAAAGTTTGAACAGAAAGTAGGCCACTGTGCCGAGCAAACAGCACTTACAGTATTTGTTCATCGAACAAACTGCTAGAAACAGATTCGCTTCATCTTAACCCTGACCATCCTTCGTTAAATTGCTTATTGAAAAAGTCATTTCGTTCTGTAATGTGGTTTATAAGAATCTTACATGTTTTACGTTTATTTATAAAACATTCGGAATCCACAAAAGTCTAAAAAAACAACAAAGGCCTATTGTTTTAATGTCTACACAACTTTATTGGAAGTTCTGATGGGGTTTTTTTTGTTCACGGTTTTGAGTAATTACTGTGCTGCTTGTGATTATATTTGATTACGGATTTTGACATTTGGTTGTTCGAAGAAGCATTTTAATGATTGCAACAGACTGCCTCCATTTAGTTTGGCCAGCCTATACTGTATTTTGTCAGTACAACTTGACGCATGTCTTTTTTTACTTCCTTTCGTACGAGATGCGTGCAACACAGCATGCTTTGCAAGTATCTTGGGAGACCGCAGTGCGGTTCTGTTACATTGTGTGTATCAAGTCCAGTGGTCCACATGGAGGTCTTGGCTCGTACTTTGTTGGTTAACCAAAATCTCTTGGTCAGACAGAACTGTAGATGTCGTCTTTTTCTTGGTCAAGTCGGGACTTGTCGGGTCTGCCTGGCTGACTTCCTGCTAAGGAATTGTAGCCTGAAGCCCTGTTTTTTTTTCCATGTTGACTTGTTCATGTCGACTAGCAACGAATAGAAAATAAAATCTGTAGAAGCTGTAGAAGGATTTGCTCTGATGATTGGCGACATCAGGGACAGTGAGTCATTTCCTTCACGACGCCTTAAACGCTTTTTCCAGAGGCGCCGTCAAAGAGTCCGCAGGGTCATTCTGTGTTACACAATCCAACACCACCTCATTGTCTTTCCTCCTCCTCCCCCTCGCCGAGTTGTCATCTTTGAGTCATGGATGGCAACACGTTCAACAGTGAAGCCTCCAAAGTGGAGGTCAGGCTGGTCAAGTTTTCAATTCATGTCAAGGAGCATTTATTTGTTGTTGTCATGAACAACTCTCTGGTCCTGCCACATTTGAATATTCGTAGCCAGGGGTGGGCTAACCTCTGTGCTCAAGGGTCAAATCAGATTTTTGGAAAGGACATCAAAATATTTCATAAAAAAATGTTGAAGTAAAATGGTTTGTTTTAATTCATTGTCATTTTAAACTTTAGTTCATACTTAATACCACATTTGCCCAGTATTTGAAATATTTTTTACAAATCGAGACTGTTGCGCCCCAAAACCCATGTGGCTCTGTTATTTTTACAAATTCTTGACCAATGATAAGTGTTTAATATGGCGCACTCTCTTTGAAGATGCAAAGTGGCTTCGCAAATATGCCGTACATCTTGATTCCCTGAAAAGCAATACAAGGATTCTGCCTGATGCCAGGAATATGAAAAAACATATATTTTTAACTTGGTGTCACACAATTCCTTCTCATTTGAAAATAAATCTAATTAAATAAAATAGATACAAAATTATTACGCATGATTATTGTTGGTGTGGTCAATTTAATATATATTTTTTCTGAATCGATATTGATCTGTCTGTGTCGGCTGTTTTGTTTATGGTTTATGAACCAAAATAGTTTTGAACAAATCTATTAATACTCTGTGTTTAAGAAGTGTTGTACAACTCTGCCGTTGCACACTCCGGAGGAGCTATGCAACATTATGTTGCCTCAAGATTCAAAGTCTGGAATTTTTTTTGACACACAATAATAACACGCAAAAATACTTTAAGCACATTTTGTTAAGCCTATTTTGTTGAAAATCGATAACTGTAATGCTTCAGTCCACTGGAAGTGGTTTGCCATGAAGGAATGTTGTGGACAGATTGGATTTGGCCTATTACACTGCCTCTGAGCTTTTATCTATTGCATCACCCATGGCTATCCGACCAAGGAAACGAAATCAGTCATTTGTTTCTGTGACGAATGGTATTTAGGGCTTTTTGTCTAGCCTGGCGGGGATTGATGACAGCGAACCTTGATGTGGGAGAATTTAGGCTTTAAATTAAAAATATGGGCAACTATAAACATATTTTGTGTGTGTGTGTGTGTGTGTGTAATGTAGGAATTGGGGGTTTTCGCAACCCCCCCCACCCCCCAATAGCGATGGTTCACTCGACTCGACTTTCTTCATCAGGCAGATGAAAAAAATGATGTCGTCACTGGAACATAATCAAACCAATTTGTGCCTTTCGTTCATATGTTGAGCATCACGGAACTTGGCGTAAACATCTACGTGACACAACGAGCTCCACAGAAGAACAACTCCAGTTCATTTTTCCAGCACGGCATCTGTAATATGGATGTGGTTATGGCGGAATGTATGACCTCATGCCTGAGAGGGGGTCTGGGCTCCGGAGATTTGGGGATCACCTCGATGAGATCCACTAACCGTCACCGCTTTGGTTGCAGACAAACTAGCCATGCAGCCATTCGGAAGGTTACATGCTCTGTTCTCATCCTAATGCAAACTTTTAAGACAGATTTTAACTTGTGCGTCGGAAATGTTGTCATTTTTGGGACCGCGTGAATAAGTCAAGATTCAACTGTTATGAAAATGCACTCTGGATACATTAGGCCTTTGACAAAGAGGGTATTGACAATGTAGTCGTCTTTGGGAAAAGTTACAATAAAACAAATCGGGAGTCCACCACACCCCCCCACATACACCTCCATTAACTCATTCACTCCCAAAGACGTTTTTAAACGTCTTTTCAGACTTGCTCTAGATTTGACTGGTAATGAATGAGTTTTAATTAGCCCTTTTAGAAAACTTGTATTTGATCATAGATTTGTTTTATTCCAGTCTGATTTGGTACAATTTGTTGTTTAAAAGCTGTAATAGCTCAGTGTCTAAACACATACGAATGTCACCATGGCCTATATTATTGGTCATCATTTCAAAGTGTTTGCATGTCTCTTTAAATAATTAAATGAAGGGTTGTCTTATACCAATGTAAACAATCTGATAATTGTGAGGTGACTGCGTTGTCCTGACAGAAATAAAAATGCTGCTGCTTGTCGTCTAGAATGAGGAATTGTGGCTGATCTAAGGTGTGGTTTTGATCTGCGGAATAATTGTGGAGTGAGGCCGGTGGTGTTTGTGTGTTGAGGTTGTGGGGGTTTCTTAAAGGTCTGAAAGTGAACCATCTCAAGCAGGAGGTGGGGGTGCGCCATCCGTCTGACTGGCTGGCAAAGTGAGAGGGGGGATGGGTGTACAAATGGTTAGGAGACCAGCACATGACCCGCAAAAGTCATACCCCTTAAAGCCTTCAAAATGTTCTTTAACTGTACTAAAAGAAAAAGAGCAGTGGAGGAAGTTGTACATCACCAAAGCATAACAGAGGAAGTAGGGTGGGAAAATCGTCACATTTGTTGCGGTAGTTTGTTATTAAATGTTTTGTTATTTTTAAAACATGCTACATTTAGTGTTACCAGGGTGTGCATAGTTGAACTTCTAAACTTTAACAGATGTGCTTTGAGGCACAACAACAAGCCGACATTTTGCGCTCTTTTATTAAGCCTAATGGCCTCACTTCTGTTGTCAATTTATCCGTATTTAATTCAAGTCAGATAAAAGTACAAAATGTGAGTCATGTGGGTGAGTGTCCTTCCTCAGATGTGATCAAAAGGCAGCTACACGCAGGTTAATTAACAATCCGGAGAGGAAGTGTCTGACAAAGACCAAGTAGTGCAAGAAAAACATCAAGGTGCAAAGAGCCACTTGTATGTTTGCTACGTGTCGCTTGCTGACATGTACCAGTCCCAATTTTGGCTAGTTTTAGTCGCAATAGTGCATACAGGAAGTTTAAAGATAAAACGGCATGGCATGCAAAATACGTATGAGGCGCTTTAGTCCAGCTGTCGCACTATTGTGACAAAATTATTTTTTTCCGACGGATGTGTATATTCGGTTGTCCGCTGCAGCATGTCCAAATTTTGTGGTCATATGTTTGACTCAAATGATCAAATCACAATAAAAAATATAAGGCGTGGCTACATTACGAGCACACCTCATTTGTGTGCCAACACTGTACCGTTTTTTTTTTTTCTTGCTTGATGCTGTGTTCCACCACTCGCCAATGGTGCAACTCGAATCAACACAAACTAATCCGAGCTGAACTGTTACGGTTTGTCGAAATGGGATTTTAGTTTGTAACTATACAGGTAAATTCTAGTTTCACTTCCATTTTAGATGTGTTATGTACAATTGTTAGTTCCAACAAATAAAAGCATGTACTTGTGCCTTGAGGTTTTTTTTCCTCACCGTGGTGTAACTCAAATCAGTCATCATCTTCCCCAATTAATATGAATAGAAATGTGAATTTGTTGGAGCCGTCTCCCCATAACGCAAACGTTTTTGCATTTGTAAGTTTAAATAAGTAGCACTCTATTATAGTTCATTCATTCATCTTCCGAGCTGCTTGATCCTCACTAGGTTCGCGGGGGTGCTGGAGCCCTATCCTTGCTGTCTTCGGGCAGTAGGCGGGGGACACCCTGAATCGGTTGCCAGCCAATCGCAGGGCACACAGAAACGAACAACCATTCGAACTCACACTCACACCTAGGGACAATTTAGAGCCCTCTTCCTCAACTGGCGGACCGCCGACCTCCTCAGTCCGGACCGCCGACCTCCTCAGTCCGGACCGCCGACCTCCTCTGTCAGGACCTCCTCTGTCCGGACCCTCGGCAAATTGTATAAAATAATAATTTATAAAGTGATTTTTAAGTTATACATTTTATATTTGTGGACTATAATCTGCGCATTACCACGATCGCTTGTTAAAATTATCCGTTGTATTCTTTGCGTGCACTAACAGATGTAATGCAGAGGTGTGTATAATGTTTGACTGACTGGAGACCCTGGTTGAGCAGGGCATGTCGGCGATAACGAAGCGCTGATTGGCTCCTCTGAACTGAAGGTGTGTCCATACATAAGCGTCAGCATATACGAGGCGCTGATTGGCTCCTCTAAATTTAAGGTGTGCCCATACATAAGCGTCAGCATGCGTCTATCGACCAGACGAACTGAAGTCCTTGCTGCTGATTTGTCTGGCCAGCTTTGTGATGCAATACAAAATGCAAATTGGGATTGATTTGTTTTGTTAAAGGAAATTGATATTTTGATGCATCTTCTTAGCAAGCACAACTTAACAAAATAAAAGAGTTCCTGTGCCTCAACAAAATACCTCTCATTATTTGCTGTGTACTGGCAGAGTGAATAATTGTTATTTTATATACGGTATGCCCATACTAAATGGGCATATAGCCCTGCTCCCTATGACCGCCATGCATGGGACTGGACCTTGGTCTTAATAAAAAAAAAAAAGTGGACCTCCAGCATTTCTAGTTGAGGACCACTGATTTAGAGTGTACAATCAGCCTGCTACGCATGTTTTTGGAATGTGGGAGGAAACCGGAGCACCCGGAGAAATGCCACGCAGACCCGGGGAGAACATGCAAACTCCACACAGGGAGGCCGGAGCTGGAATCGAACCCGGTACCTCTGCACTGTGAAGCCGACGTGCTAACCACTGGACAACCGGGCTGCCCTCTATGATAGTTTCATTCATTCATTCTCCGAACCGCTTTATCCTCACTAGAGTCGCAGGGGCAGGTGTTGGAGCCTATCCCAGCTGTCTTCGGGCAGTATGCAGGGCGCACCCTGAACCGGTTGCCAGCCAATCGCAGGGCACACAGAGACGAACAACCATTCGTGCTCACACTCACACCTAGGGACAATTCAGAGTGTTCAATCAGCCTGCCATGCATGTTTTTGGAATGTGGGAGGAAACCGGAGTACCTGGAGAAAACCAACGCAAGCACGGGGAGAACACGCAAACTCCACACAGGAAGGCCGGAGCTCGAATTGAACCGGGTACCTCTGTATTCTGAAGTCGGCGTGCTAACCACTGGCCCGCCCTCTTTGATAGTTTGCTTTATAAAATCATACAGCAATAAAAAAGAAATGGAAAAATAAAGACATTAACAGGTTTTGCCTCGTTATTGAATTGCGATTCTTTTTGGCATGTGCAACATAGCCACTTGGGTGCAGTGTCTGTGATTGGCTGTGGTGTACCTCAGCCAACGTCACCACCACGGAGGTTGCACGCACATGGTTGTTCTTGGAGAAATGTCGGGATCACACGGTGTGGTCCTGCCGCTCTGGGAATTGCAGTTTTACGCTGAAAATTGAATCCAGATACAAGGGACGCTCCACTTGGTGGACGACCGGCTTTCATTCAGTCTTGAGCAAAAACATCTTGTCAAGCTTCTAAATGCTTCCATTAAGTGAAAAAACACGTTGCTAACATGAGCTTGTAAACGTGATGCGCACGTGAAGAATTATGATATGATGACAACGCGTGGGGACTCCGCCTCCTCCAGTTTGACCACACAAAGGCTTGTTTACATCAAAGCTAAATATTAGCTTTTACTCAAGCTTCTTTTGTGGATGGACGACAAGCAAAGCGAACTGAACGATTGTTTTTTTTTTGTGAGGGTTTTTTTTTAGGTGATTGTCTCTCTCAAGGAGTTATCCAGTATTAAGAGTGAAAAAATAAAATGGTCTTTATGTTGATGGGAAGCGAGGACGTAGCATGTGAAGTTTACTCTTGACGCTGCGTTCATGTTGTCTGATGACAAGCGGCTGTGCCAGAATGTTGTACGGTTGGAGCAGCAGAGGAAGTATGCCTGCCACCAGTCGCCTTTGTGTCTGTCGAAGGGACTTGAACATTGAGGCGGTTGTTGAACGTCAGGCCTTCTGTTTCCTGTTTTAGCTCACAGCTGTTAGCTAGCGATCCGCAGGGATGGCCATTTTGTTGCTGTGTGTCACTGGGACGGCTGAGATTCAGTCTGACCAAATATGGGCACGAGACTCGTTGCCCTTTTTTTTTCTGTGATGGTCATTGTTTCCCTGATGTTTCTGTTGACTAATGCCAGAAGGACACTACAAATGATGAATTAGGTATGAGCACGTAAATATTTATTCCTGTTTTTATCATTTACATCATCGCAGTGGTTGTAATGAGCTGGCAGATGATGTCAACCAACTCCAAGCCGGTGGTGCTTCATCCTTATTTGGGCGTGTTGGTCCTCCATAGCTAATGGAGAGCAATGAGGTGTGATACATCCATCATATGGTCGATACGTTTTGAGCTTCTTCTTACTCTGTCTACACTTAGATATGGTCATGGTAAATATCATGTAAAAGGTGTCGTCCCAATACGCTACGGCATATTTTCTTTGCCTTTTCTGTTAACTGTAAGTGACATTCACTTTTCGCTTATAGTGGGTGTGCCAAAACCTTTGTCCAGACGCCGTTTCTACACTTTGTGTACACTTTGTGTCCCAATACCTTTTTGTCCACATTTTCTGTGCTTTTTGCTTCATTCGTGTGTCGCAGTGTTTTGGCCTGTTCGACCCACTCACCTTTTACGTAGGTGTACCAATATTTTTACCCAAATTCCACCTTTTCCTATGACTTCATGTAAGTGGAGTGCATTCCAATCTTTTTGTCCAAATCCCCTCATTTTCTTGACTTTTGACATTCTGAAAGTGTCCCAAAACCTTTTCTCATATTTTCATCACTTGTTTACTTTCTGTCGGTGTCTCAACATTTAAATGTAAATGTCATTTCTCCATTCACTGTTTGGGCCCCAGTACTGTTTGTCCATATCTGTGATACATTGGAATTTAACCCAGTGGATTGATTGATTTGTTGATTTATGTTATGTTTTTCTCACCAGATGGATCCACGGCTAATTGTACTAGCGTCGACGTTAGCACTTCTGAGCTTTAGCCGAGCGCAACAAGGTAAGACTCAGTCGGTGTATTTCAGAACCAACAGGTGGCGCTATAACATTTCCACATCACAACATAATGTACAATACTAGTGCAGTATTTGACCGAACTGCATTTAAAAAAAAGCATAAAAACATGTTTCTAGAGCATATGGTGTAAAGTTTGAAATGACATTGCAGTATCTATGAGCGTGAACGGTTTGCTTCTAGTAATTACTTGCAGCTGCCTCTTATGTAATTGTTTTTTTTCTTCTTTTAGAGGGAAGTGTGTGCATCAAGGCCAATGCTCAGTCGTGCGGTCAGTGCATCCAAGTGGCCGAGTCTTGCGGCTGGTGCACGGATGAGGTCAGTTGATTGATTGAAAGAATCGGGTCAGCACATGATGTTGTCATCGCCACGAGAGAACTCTGCTAGTGTTCAAAAACCATTTGAATTTTGTGTCACTGACAACTTTCTTTTTTATTTATTTACCCATTGACATGAATGGATATATGAATCTGTTAGTCGCCACCACAAAATATTTTTTGAAGATATTAATCCTTTTGATGAATAAGATAATTGAAAAGACTGAACATTTCTTTGCTTCAATTCAGTGAAAGTTGTCATACTCCTTCTGTTGTGTGTTGTACTCGACTTGATTCGTAGAGCACTTTAAAACCAACCTGAGCCGCATACAAAGGGTTGTGCATAAAATAAAAATCTGACAAAAAAGCAAAGACATAAACTCCCAACTTGAGAGTGTTCTCTCAGTCACAACATACTAGTTGGTGTGCGCTATGTCCTTGTACAAGTTCCATCTTGCCATTCCGAACAAGACAAATTCCAGCACCCTGACTCTTCTACATGCCTGCCATGTAAAATTGGAAGATATTTGAATGTATACCTGCGCCAAGGCCCAACAATCTTGCTTTGGATCGCCACCAAATTGTTTCCCTCTTAGATTCTCAACTCCTGTATATTTATGAATTTTGTCATGAATCCTTAGTGGGCATTATTCGTCATCATTTACCGTCCGTCGCTTATTGACTGGCCGAAAGCACATGATTTTACTTCCTTAGTGTGACATTTTCCAGCTACTCCCCTCAGGCGGGCACTACAGATCCATGCGCACCAAATCCAGTAGACACTTAAACGGCTTCTTCCCTCTAGCCATTAACTCCCTAAACAGTCACTTGCGTAGTCACTCTTCTTTTACTACAAATACTGCTACTGGTCACTCTAAAATGGCTCAATGATTTTCTGCACCAACTGTACAAACTGTCATAGTATTGTATTCTACCACTCTTCACTTTAGCTCTGCTTGATACTTTGCACATTGTCTCACAGTTGTCACTGGGTGGTACCACCGCACTACAGTTCACTTACATTACGAAATGTCCTTGCATACCTATTTGTCATGTCCTTGTTTACGATGATACTAATGCAGTGTGTTATACCGGAGACAAATTCCTTGTGTGTTCTACATACAAAGATGTATGTAGAACATAAAGATGATTCTGATTCTGACAGATGGGGTCCATTTTGACTCGATTTGAAAAGACCAAATGTCAAGTCTTGTCCTTTAACGTTCATGCATTATCCATTCTCAACATCTATGCCTGAATTTTGTCTCTGTTCCTTGACAAACTAATTTTTTGTCGCGGGCCACATTATAGTTACCATTTATTTCCCTTGGAGGGCCGTGATGACCGAAACTATATGAAGAAGTCAAGAATAACGTTTTAGTCAATTATTGTTTAAGTAACTGTAATGAGGGGTTTGGTAACAAGAAAATGCTTACAATATGTCACTGATTTAATACACATGAATATTTGACATTTTAGTACAGATTTTAGCAAGCATCATGGAAGTTGTCATCTTTGATTTGCTTTTGCGGGCCACTTACAGTAAAATGATGTGGCGGGATACATCTGGTCCCCGGGCCTTGAGTTTGACACCCACAAAATCCCCATTGTTTTATTTAATTCAGAAACTTAATAATATGTTATTCAACTGGAATTCCGCGTTTTAGCTGTCACAACATATCTATTCTTGAAGTACGTTTTTCAACGAGTAAGCGCTGAAGGTCTTGTCCTTGAAAGTCAGATTATTTAGTTAGTGCAGTGCTCCAAGTAAATTTTCTCTGCCTTTTGGTCAGAAACTGTTTTTGGTGAAACCAACCCATGTGTTTCTGCTCAGGATTAAAGAAAGGAAAAGGCTCGGACTAAGCCTTTTTTTCTCACGAAAGAAGAGTCTAATCTTTCTTTGTTGGGTCAGTGAGGGTAGTGAATTACAAATATGTGGGGGAACACTATTATAGCTGAGAGATCTTCTGATTGACTGACAGAAGTCACGTGGTTCTACTGCTTTAGGAGTCCATTTCGACTCAAGTTGAAGTGACCAAATGTGATTTCTGAAATCTCTCTCTGAATTCAAACTAGATGTCCACATTTATCGTGATCCTGGACAGACTAATGTTTAACATGATGTCATCTTTTGTGGGTGGGTCAGAACTTCCTATCGGAGGGCGAGTCGAAATCTACTCGCTGTGACGACCTGGAGTCTCTGAAGACTAGGAACTGCAACGTGGCTAAAATCGAGAACCCCCGTGGCAGCATCGTGATCAACAAGAACAAACCGGTCACCAACCGCAAAAAGGACGAGACTGAGAAGCCTAAACCCGAGCAGATCACACAGATCCAGCCTCAAAAGCTCACCCTCACCCTCAGATCCGGTACATGTCTGTTTTAGAAATATCATTTTGAAAAAGTAGTTACTGACTTTGTGAGCTGACTTTGGTGATTGATGCCGCAGGTGAGCCACAGACTTTTGATCTGAAGTTCAAGCGAGCTGAGGACTACCCCATTGACCTGTACTACTTGATGGACCTGTCCTTCTCTATGAAGGACGATCTGGACAACGTCAAGAACCTGGGCACAGACCTCATGAGGGAAATGCAGACCATCACCTCAGACTTCCGGATTGGTGAGCAAATCATCTTTACTTGTCCCGGAACCGTTGCGCTGTGGTCTGCGGCACCAAATCTTTTAGTACCAGGAACCACGGGTATCGGCTGCTGAAAGTCCTGAGACCTTCGGGTAGTTCCATTACCAAAAAATAAACTGGAATTTTAGGTGAAAAGGCTGATTTCGTTCCAAGAATTACAAGTTCAAAAGCTAAAAGTTTCAGAAATTGTTGGCAAAAATATACGCATTTACACTAGTTCCTGCACCAACAACTAAAAGTTCCTGGAGAGGTGAGTATGCCTCTGTAGTTCCAGGAACTATCTGAAGAAAAAATTCTGCAAAGTCAAGTGGAAGTTGAGCTTCAATTCCAGTAACCACCAGCACCAAGATCTTGAAGTGTTGTCTCCTGCGACAGGGTTCGGCTCATTCGTGGAGAAGACCGTAATGCCATACATCAGCACCACTCCGGCGCGCTACAAGAACCCGTGCACGGGCAACCAGAACTGCACCAGCCCCTTCAGCTACAAGAACGTCCTGAAGCTGACCAACAAGGGTGACCAGTTCAACCGGCTGGTCAGTCAGCAACAGATTTCGGGAAACCTGGACTCTCCCGAGGGAGGCTTTGATGCCATCATGCAGGTGGCCGTGTGCGAGGAGCAGATCGGCTGGAGGAACGTCACTCGCCTCCTCGTCTTCTCCACGGACGCCGGATTCCATTTTGCCGGGGATGGAAAACTGGGCGGCATCGTGCTCCCCAATGATGGCAAATGTCACCTGGAGAACAACATGTACACCATGAGTCACTACTATGTAAGACATCACTTATGTACTTGTACACTGTAAAGCCTTTATGACTGGGGTAATACATTTGGATCTCTTTGTTCTGGTCAGAATCCGAGCTGCAGCGTTCCGAATGAGCTGCACGAGTGGAAATAACTCTTTAAATGATCATTTTACCTAGCTTCGCCAAGCCCATCGGCTAAAATTGTTTGTTTGTGTCAGGACTACCCCTCCATTGCCCATTTAGTGCAGAAACTGAGCGACCACAACATCCAGACCATCTTTGCGGTCACTGAAGAATTCCAACCGGTTTACAAGGTGCCGTTTAACAGCGACATCTATTTCTTTTGTCACCTTTACTTGTGTATTTATTTGGAGTAAGTCACCCAGTCGCGTTTGTGTACAGGAGTTGAAAAATCTGATTCCCAAATCGGCTGTAGGCACGCTGTCGTCCAACTCCAGCAACGTCATCAAACTCATCATCGACGCCTACAACGTGAGCGCACAGATTACTTTGGTTTACAGCTATATTATTATTATTCCGTGTATGA
Organism: Hippocampus zosterae; assembly: GCF_025434085.1. Classification (NCBI taxonomy): domain Eukaryota; kingdom Metazoa; phylum Chordata; class Actinopteri; order Syngnathiformes; family Syngnathidae; genus Hippocampus; species Hippocampus zosterae. Next base: position 10,023,486 of record NC_067465.1, read on the forward strand.
ATGATTTATTCCCTTTGTGCAGTCTTTGTCATCCGAAGTCATTCTGGAAAACGGCAGGCTACCGGAAGGAGTTTCCATCACCTACAAGTCCATCTGTAAGAACGGCGTGGAGGGGACCGGAGAGAATGGCAGGAAATGCTCCAACATCTCCATTGGAGATGAGGTACAGTATATAAAAAATAAAAGCAACACTTAGTAGTTGTTGTTGTTATTATTATTTGGCTTCTGTTCACTGTTGTAGCCCTTTCACATTCAAACCATTCCAACATAGTCACCAAATCTAGGAATGCGGGGTAATTGTTCACTTTCCAGAAATTCCCAAATTTTCCACACAGAAACCCCAATCAAATGAACGTTAACATTATTTTAAAAAAGAAAAGAAAAAAACCCTTCCTAAATTCAAACTGTGAAGCTCGTTCAGAAGATCTTATTATTTTCCACAATCGAAGAACTCCCAGTCTCAATTTTTACAATAAAATTCTCAAATTTGAGATATTTTATATTTTAATCTCCTCCTTCTACATTTCTTTGGCCAATTCAAACAAATCCATCCGCCCACCCTCAAAAGGGCCGCGGGCGTGCTGGTGCCTATCCCAGCTGTCTTTGGACAATAGGTAGGGTACACCTAAAATTTAGGCCAACTGAGGACTTGTCACATTCCAAAAATTACTACAAATTCCTCACTTTTTGAAGTGCTATTCCAAATTTTTCCCAATCGAATCCCCAATTTGAGAAATTTTACGTTTTTGCCTGCCCCAATCTGCATTTAACAATTCAACAAGTCACTTTATTGACGCATGATTTCAACACAAATTGTATTTTCTTCTTGTAATTGTTCTGCCATGTACAACATTTTACTTGTGTCTTTTTTTTTTGTTTGTATACCCCGATGCAAGACCTTGTTTCAATTCATAAAAGCGCTGTCGAAATAAAATTTATGAATATTATTGTTGCGTGTAGGGACCGCGTGTGACATCTTTGTGTTCTTCAGGTGACGTTCAAGATTTCCATCGAGTCCGAGAAGTGCCCGTCACATGGCAAGCCAGAGAGCATCAAGATCAAACCGCTGGGCTTCACCGAGGAGGTGGAGGTGATCCTCAACTTCATCTGCGAGTGTCAGTGCTCTGCCCAGGGAGAGCCCAATAGCAACAAGTGCAGCGACGGCCAAGGCACATTCGAGTGCGGCGCCTGCAAGTAAGTGCCGACTTGTTTTTCTACTACTGTCGCGGTGGAATCTTCAGTCTTGAGAGGGACTGGAGACAAAGATTGTAATAATATACCCAGCACCAGCTTCTTCGTTTCCCCCATTTTTTTTTTATATTAACCTCTTGCTTGTTTATAACTCGTGGTATCATTTGGACGACAAGTCAAGTTTTGCTCTGCAAAGTTGACTTTTATCATTGCCTCAATTCCTTCTTTCTTTCCTGAGGCAGATGCTGCTAATTTGGGCTCCTCACAAGAGCACTTCGTCCTCCCAGGGTGGATGAAGCCCAACGCACAGTGCGTGTTCTGCGTTGGGGGTGTGGCCCTTGTTCCCAATTTCTTAATAAACTCAAATCTGCTTATTTTGACTCTTAACTTCTCCACCACACACGTTTCTCTCCCTCACCCTCTCTCGCTCTCCGTCTCCCTGGCTCTCGCTCAACCAGCTGGCTGCTCCTGCAGCTGTATATCATGTTCCAACCGCAAATACTGATGAGTATTCAGTATGAGGGCGGTCTCAGACACTTTCATTGGTCCATTGTAACATGTTGGTAATTTTATTGGTCAGATGTAACTGGAATGGGAAAACTATTGAAGGCTTGATGCTCCTCAGTAAAAATCCGTGAATAAACCTAAAGCTGCAGGGCTCCAATTTTGGAGAGAAAGGTGCAGTTTATAGTCTAGAAAATATGTTTGTCCGTGAAATGCATAGCGTATTTGATTGTACTGCATGTTTTAAATGTAAATGTTGTACTTAATTCAGTGGTATTTGGGCACACCACTAGGGGGAGCCCGTTAGTGGTGCTCATACCACTCTTCAGAAACATGTTTTAGAGACGCCATACAAATGTTATATATTTTTTAATACTTGTACTCTACACATTTTCGACATACTGTATTTAAATTATTGCAATACGTGTTAAGCACTTCTTAGCGCCTCTTCTCACTCTCGCACTCCCAGAAATTATCCACACTTTGAGGAAATGAAAATACTTTCTTGCTCTCAACTTTCCAAAGAGCGAAGCGTGCCTGCTTCAAGCTGTTTGTCACTCCCACTCAAGGTTTTCTATAAAAATGACAGCATTGTGCAGCCAACACCAAAATGCTTAACCAAGCCAATTCTGATTTTGTCGAACGAAAGTCCGCTAGCTTAATGCAAATGCAATGTAAAATGCAAAACGTCATAGACTGGCTAACAGAAAATAGTACAGTTATGATGCTAATTATTAACCTTCAAACCTCTGCTAATTTAGCACGCATGGAGCAGCAACATTATGAAACCGAACATAAAATAATACTCACAGACATCCTGAGCCTCTTCTTGCTCTTCATTATGCTGCGTTACCTCTGTTTTCGTCAGGTGTAATGATGGTCGCATCGGACGTCTGTGCGAGTGCAGCACGGACGAGGTTCGGACGGAGGATCTGGACGCCAACTGCCGCAAGGACAACGGCACCGACATCTGCAGCAACAACGGCGACTGCGTGTGCGGAACCTGCGAATGCAAGAAGAGAGAGGTCCCCACTGAGATCTACAGCGGAAAATACTGCGAGTGTGACAACTTCAATTGCGACCGCTCCAACAACAAGCTTTGCGGAGGTCAGCATGAGTAGCTCTCACGTTCACAAGTCAAACAGGCAAAATGGACAAAATGTTTTTTTCATGAAACTCAAGACTAAAGTCGTATGTAGAGGTCCTGCGTATAAGTTTGTGTCTTTGTGTGCGTTGTCAGGCCACGGCCGTTGCGAGTGTCGCGTGTGCGTGTGCGACAACAACTACACGGGCAGTGCGTGCGACTGCTCGCTGGACACATCCACCTGCCTGGCCAAGAACGGACAGATCTGCAACGG